>NC_142589.1:83511637-83813533 GCF_965207765.1 Zootoca vivipara | reverse complement strand
CGAACTTAATCCGTTCTGGAAGTTCGTTCTTAAACCAAAACCATTCTTAAAATGAAGCGCACTTTCCCTAACGAGGCCTCCCACTACCGATGCCCTTCTACCGTCTGGATTCTGTTCTTAGGCTGAGGTAAAGTTCACAAAATGGGACACTACTTCCGGTTTTGCAGAGTTCGTAAATTGAATTGTTCGTAAACAGGACTGTTCTTAAACCGAGGTACCACTGTATAAGCTTGCTTTCCTCCACATCCTGGGAGAAATTAGGGGTCCTTCTGTGCCCCATCAGAAACGGAGGCTGCAGAATCACTCAGGAGTAATCCCATTCGGAACAAGGGGTTTCCCTTCCGAGGAAACATACAAAAGTGTAAGACTAGGACGTGGGAGAGGCCAGTGTTCACCTCTTGCCCCCTCAGGCAGGAATCTCACTGGGTGAGCTTGGGGACCAGTTGCTGCCCCTCAGTCTGGCTTACCCAGTGGTCATTGTGGGGCTCAAGCGGGGAGGGAGGGGGGAGAACCAGTCATAGGGCCCCCTGAAGTGGGGTGCAAATGCATCAAAGGAATGAATAACCAAATATTGCAACTCCAAGCCTTTAATGTCTGCCTTTACCCCACCAGGAAATCCAAGGTCCCCCTTCTCTGCCCAGCCACCCCATAATACTCACCCTCTCCTCCGGTTGGCCTGCTCCTCACGAGTCGCCAGCCCCAGGTCCCCAATCTTCACCTGCATGGTCTTCGTGATGAAGAAGTTACCTGAGCACATGAAGAGTTCAGAGGGATAGAGAGTCCCATCCTTTCCCACACTAAATGCCGGACAGGTGTTCCCAGAAAAGAGTCGGGGGGGGGGTCCAGGGAGATCCGGGTTCAGATCTCCCCACTCAGCCATGAAACTCCCTGTAGGCCAGTCACAGTCTCTCAGCTTGGCCTGCCTCGCAGGGCTCTTGTGAGGACAAACCGGACCAAGGTTTGTGCACTCCTTTCAGAAAAGAAGGAATAGAATGAAGAATAAACTTGGAGGCTGCACTGGGAAACAACTGGGGTGGTCAGTGGGTGCCTTTTTTTACCTTTGAGGTTTTAGCATGTTTTTATATCTGCTGGAAGCTCTCCAGAGTGGCTGGGGCAACCCGGTCAGATGGGTGGGGTACAAATAATAACATTACTGTATGGAGAGTTCCGTTGGCAAGAGCTTGGTGCTGACAATGCCAAGGATACAGGTTCAACCCCTGTCAGGGACAGCTGAATATTTCTGCATTGCAGTGGGTTGGGCTAGATGACCCTCAGGGTCCCTTCCAACTCTACAAATCTATAATTCTATGATTGGAAAAGGGAGGTGTGTGTTACAATAAGTTCACTTTTTCAAAGAATGGGTTTCCTTGTGCAAGAATGGCCTGTGACCTCAATTTTCTGGCATGGGACCGAATCCTACCCCA
Organism: Zootoca vivipara; assembly: GCF_965207765.1. Lineage (NCBI taxonomy): Eukaryota > Metazoa > Chordata > Lepidosauria > Squamata > Lacertidae > Zootoca > Zootoca vivipara. Next base: position 83,812,109 of record NC_142589.1, on the reverse strand, counting down.
AAATAGTGACAGTCTGGTCTGGAGGCCCTGCAGACCTCTGCAGAAGCAAACCAGGATGGGTGCTGTGGTCTGCTAGGAAAGGTCTTCATCTCGCCTCCCACCTTTCCCTTGTTAAATTTGCAAATAAAAATAAATTTTGCAAAAGCACGACTTCTTGATAAGCAGGCTGTCTGGAAGACCTCGGTCTCTTTGCAAATGCACGATGCCGGCTGGAGGATCAGTATACGGAGACACTTGTGCATGTGTGTGAGAGAGATCCTTGCTCTGCCCTTGCAGGCTAAATCAGATCAGCGTTCGCACTCAGAGCCTCCCACCCCTGGTAATAGTGCCATGAGGTCACCCTGCAGGCATTCACTCTGCCCCCACCAGAGTCGTCTTGGGCTGCTGTGTATATTTTTAACCCCCTCTCCAAAGCCCAGGAGGGTCCCAGGACAGAGAGCAAATTGGGGGCACTGGGTGATTAACTCTTCCTGCACTGCAGTACCAATAATGGCATCCCATCCCTTGGGCTGGTGGGTGTGAGAGCAAATCGGCTCTTCTGCTGCAGAAATAAGGAGCGGATCTTTCCAGGCGATGAAGGCAGAGAAAGGACCCTTCACACCTTGCATGCATTTCTCAGCTTTCACATTCCAAAAACAAGAGGTGCTAAAAAGTTGCAACATGATTTGAAAGCTGTTTTGCTTCAGTTAATATAGTTTAATTTCGCCTGGTAAGTGAAATGTGCATAAAAATGCATAGAAATGCGGTGATTAAAAAAGACTGCCAACTAATTGCAGTTATATTATAGATCAGGGGTCAGCAAACTTTTTCAGCAGGGGGCCGGTCCACTGTCCCTCAGACCTTGTAGGGGGCCGGACTATATTTTGAAAAAAAATATGAACGAATTCCTATGCCCCACAAATAGCCCAGAGATGCATTTTAAATAAAAGGACACATTCTACTCATGTAAAAACATGCTAATTCCTGGACTGTCCGCGGGCCGGATTTAGAAGGCGATTGGGCCACATCCGGCCCCCCGGGCCTTAGTTTGGGGACCCCTGTTATAGATTATTATAGATTGTTCTTGTTATTTATTACCTAGCATTTTCAGAAGGCGAAATTAAAATTCTTTGGTTTTTCCAAAAGCTATTTAGGTGCACCTTCATCAAACATAGACTTGCCAAGCTAAATGTTGTCCCATCACAAAATGTTTTTCCCAGCAGAATTCCTCAGGCCCCAAAGCCTATTTCTAAGACCCATCACTGAAGAAATTTGCAAAACTTTAGTTTTGCCCTCTAAAATGACACGCCCTGTCATGAACCTTAAAAATCTACAGGCGGTACACTGGGGGTGGGGGGTGGGGTTGTTGCTCTGAGCCATTGGGGCAGAACTGGTGTCTTGTAGTGGTGTGGAGCATGGGCTATGAGGCTGGTGGTACGACTCCTCCCCTAGCACCCCATACAGGTCCCATGGATGTGACCGCAGCGCACCCAGAAATGGTTCATTGGAGGCCCCTTCCCCCAGCCGCCAGACACCTACTCAGCTTGAGGTCCCGGTGAATGATGCCTTGATGGTGGAGGTACTGCAGGCCAGCGATGACTTGCTTGAGGTAGAAGCGGACCTCGGGCTCCGTCAGCGTCTTGCGGGCTTTCAGGATGTGGGCCAGGGACTGGAGAGAGAGAGAGAATATCAGGGTTTTAGCAGCCTCACTCCAAATCTGTTGAATTGCCTGCCCTTTTGTGCAATGTGAAAGAGGGTGAACTGAGACTGTAGAAAAGGATGGGGCTCCTGTACCTTTAGTCATGAGCTACCTGGTGAAATTCCTTACTCAAGGGGCAGAAGCTCTGTTTGGTTTTGCACCGGGGAGAGCATGGGGTGGGCAGCCGGGGACAAAATTGGTTGCAGACTCTCCCCATTCTGTTGGGGAGAGAGTGGCTTTAGCCAGGCCAGCAGAGAATTGTAGAAGTGTAGAGTTGGAAGGGACGCCAAAGGTTGTTTAGTCCAACCCGCTGCAAGGCAGCAATGCAACTGCAAGGAGATGGAAGGCGGGTCAGCACAGCAAAGAAAGCTTCACCCTGCAATCTCTCGTTTTCTCACCTTCCGGCTGCAGTACTCCAGGACCATGTAGATGTTCTCCTGGTCAGCAAAATGCCGGTGGAAGCCGACAACATTCCTGTGCTTGAGCTGGCTGTGCAGCTCGATCTCGCGCTCGACCTGCAGGGGGTGGGGGGAGAAAACCACGAGGTTCCTGCTGAAGCGCCAACAGAGACACCCCCCACCTTGCGCCAGCAGAGAGGAGAGGAGTCACGGGTTCAGGTGCTGGAGTCAGCGAGAAACTCAGCAATATCCACAGTACTGTATATGTATTTATGACATCCAAGGACAAAGGAGAGCAAAGCGAATGGAGAATCTGCAACGAGAAAGGAAGGCGACGGCCTCTGCCTCTGCTAGAGACTCTTGCCCTTTACCCCCCCCCCCCATTTTCACGGTCTCTCCACTTTCCAGAATCTTAGACTGGAAGCTCTTTGGGGCAGGGTCCCTTTGGAGCCTCTGCGACAGACGAGGGCTGCCTCTTAGCTCACATCCTATGTGACTGGGTGCTTTTTGCAATATTCCCTGCCCCAAGGATCTTCCAGGATCCCAGGATGGCAAGGGTGCAGTGTGGGGGACTGGGGGGTCGTGGCCCTGGGCGCACAATTTTGAGGGGTGTAAAACAGGCGCTGGCATCCAGTCCTTCCCTGTCTGCCAATGTGCCCGGAGCCCAGCCTGGCCCAGCTGCCATGTCCCCAGGCCCCTTGCAGAATGGCCACCTGGCCCGCACTTGCTCCTTGGATGGTGAGGACAGAGGGAGGCAGACAAGGGGCAGCCTCAGCATGGCCTGGTGCAACACTCCTCTCCACGGGCATGATTGGGGGGGGATTTGCCTGCCATGGGCCACGTCAGCTGGCCGGACTCCCCCCTGTGCAGGTGGGCAGTGCCCCGGACACCAGCAATGCACACTAAGTTGCTGGCTGGGTAAAATGTCATGGGAAAGTGGAGGCAGGAAGCTGCTCTGGGATCAGGAGGGGCAGGGTCATGGCACATCCATCACAGATGCATTTGCTTCACAGATAATAATTAATAATAATTTGATTACTTATACCCCACCCATCTGGCTAGGTTTTCTCAGATTTGAGAAAAGCCCTGCAGCAGGTGGATCAGGCCCTTTGAAGCTAGCATCCTGCCCTCACAGGAGCCAACCAGACACCCCAAAGGGAAACTCGCCAGCAGGACCTGAGAGCAGCAGCCTTCTCCCACTCCAGCGTTCTAAGATAGGCTGGCTCTGTCCATGGAGGCTCCATTGAGGAATCATAAGAAACTAAAAAGAGCTCGACTTTAGCCTGGATCAGACTCAAAGGGGGCCCGGCCCATCTATTTCAGTCTTCTCTTCTCATAGTGGCCAAATACCCCTAAGAACCAAACAATCGAGATAGACTGCCTCTGGACCTGGAAGTTCCATCAGAGTGTAAGAAGAGCCGGCTGGATCAGGTCAATGGCCCATTTTGCCCAGCATCCTGTCCTCAGAGTGGCCAACCATTATGAGAAACCCACAAACAGGATCCGAGCATGAGAGCAACTTTCCCCTCCAGCAGTTTCCAACAACTGGGATGCGGAAGCCTCTGACTGTCAAGACAGAGCATAGCCATTATGGCTGGTAGCCATCCAAAGCCGCCTCTCCTCCTTGAATTTGTCCGATCCTCATTTCAAAGCCATCCAAGCTGGTGGCCGTCAGTGTCTCCTGTGGGAGGGAGTTCCAGAGTTTAACTCTGTGCTGCCTTCTTTAATCTCCTGGAATTTCAGCTTTGCCCACGAGTTCCAGTGTCAGGAGAGGAAGAAAAGCTTCCTTCTGCCCACTTTCTTCCACTTTGCATGATTTTAAGCCTTGTTTAAGTGCTCGAGTGCAGAGGAACGCCACCCTTTGGGTGGGAATAAAGGGGTCAGGAAAAGTGTGTGTCCCCCAATATTGAGAAAGGAGAGGAAGGGCCTTCCTTAAAGTATTTTTATCCTGCTCTCCAGCTAAAAAAAAAGAGGCTTGCAATCGAGAAGACATAGCATGAAAGGAAAAATGGTGGGGAGGGAGGAGGGCAAATGAAGGAACCCGTTTTTAGCAGCAAATTTTAAAAAGGGAGGTGGGGTGCTTACTGGCATTGGAGAGGGAAGGAGAGCCCTCCTCCAACACAGGGGCACCCAGCTAAAGATGGCACCAACTATAATAATCATTTGTATCATGATGCTCAACCCACTGGCTCCCCCACTCCCCCACCCCATGATCACATCTGGGCTCACCTTCCCTCGGTTGTCCAGCCTGGAGACCTGGGACTGAGGCACGACCTTCACGGCATAGACCTTGTTGGTGGAGGTGTCTGTGAACTTGTAGCATCTCCCAAAGGCGCCCTGAGGGGAAACAGATGAAAAGGGTGGGGGTGGGGGTCAGCCAGGGACCAGGGCAGGTGGGGGACTCCATTTGTTGCAGGGAGCGTGGGGGGGCTGTGTGTCCCCTAAAGCACACACACACAGAGGCTTGATTAGTTGTGAATCCTGTATTGCAGGGGGTTGGACTAGATGACCCTCGGGATCCCTCCTAACTCTACAATTCTATGATTCATTTCCTGGCTCCAAAGCCAGGTTTGTGCTGCTGCTTCCCTCTGGTCACAGGCTTGTCCTGCCTCAGATGGATGGCCTCTGAGGTCACCAAATTCCGAGGCCATCAATTCAGACCCATAGTGTGAGGTCCACCTCCGAGGGCCTTCTGGCGGTTGCCTCCCTGCGAGAAGTGAGGTTACAGGGAACCAGGCAGAGGGCCTTCTCTGTGGTGGCACCTGCCCTCCTGTCAGATGTCAAGGAAATAAAGAACTGTCTGACATTGGAAGACATCTGAAGGTTTAGGGAAGTTTCTAATGTTTGATGTTTTATCGTGTTTTTAATATTCTGTTGGGAGCCACCCAGAGTGGCTGGGGAGGCCCAACCAGATGGACGGGCTATAAGTAATAAAATTATTATTATTATTATTATTATTATTATTATTATTATTATTATTATTATTATTATTTCCAACCCCCTTCCACGCAAGGCAGGAATATCAACTCAAGCATCCAGGCCACCCAACCTCTGCTTAAAAACCTTCCAGGAAGGAGAGTCCTCCACCTTCTTCAGAGGTCGTCCTGTCTAACAATCCTTAGAAAACCAGTTCGCTCCATCTTCCATGAGGCAGATATCTCCTCTCAGCCTCCTCTTCTCCAGGCTAAACACCCCCACCTCCCGTGGAACAAGTGCGCCAGAGGAATGGCCGCAGCATACCTGCTCGGCATGCAGATTAGGAGACCCAGTATCTGAAGACCCAGTATCTGAAGATTAGGAGACCCAGTATCTGAAGAAGTGTGCATGCACACGAAAGCTCATACCAAAATATAAACTTAGTTGGTCTTTAAGGTGCTACTGAAGGAATTTTTTTATTTTGCAGGAGACCCAGGGTTCAAGCCCCGCTGGCGTCTCCAGGTAAGGATTCACCCCGGATCAAGGGGCATCTCCTGCTCAAAAACCAAAGCAGACTGCTTCTCCTGCTCCCCATTGGCTAGTGCTGGAGTGGGCGGGGCTTTCTCCCCCACCTGTAGCTAGCCCGGCATGCCCGACCCCATCCGGGAGAAAGCGGAGCAGATCCAGAGTGAGAAAGGGGCGGGTGGGAAATCCCCCAATCCGGATGTCTCTGGGCTCAAGCTGAGAAAAGGGCTCAGACGCGCAGGGCTCCTGAGTCCTGGGGGCGTGGGTGGGTGTTGTGACTTGACAGGGGGAGAGCGGGAGTCCCGGCTCCCCGAATGCAAAACATCGACCCACTCCGAATTAAGCACGTGTAGACACTGCACTTCTCATCATGTACAGTATTTGCAAAACAAAGCTGGATGATGAAGGATTCTGTGGGACCCTGAAGATTGCCGGCTGCTTGGGAGAGAAATCGATCTGATCCTGACAGCAGAATTGCCTTGTTGTGGATTTTTTGGGGGGGAGGGCATAGTTGCCTTTTGTGCCTTTGACCCCCATCCCGCAGTTCCCCAAATAGCCCGTCCCGGGCTTGGAGGTCCGGAAAGACCGAGAGAGCCGCCTCGTCGCGGCTCTACCCAGAACTCCGGGCACTGCAAAGACAGACGCGCAATGTCTAATGTTCTGGTTACAGGTAGGTAGCCGTGTTGGTCTGGATCGAAGTAAAATAAAAAAAATTCCTTCAGTAGCACCTTAAATGGTTCCTGAAATCCTTCGGCGTGGGGAGACCAGTGGAAGAAGAAAGACGCAGGAACCCAAAATGTGAACCTAGTCAATGCACAGTTCAAGAAAAACTAGGTTTTGCATATTTAGATGCGTGAATTGAAAATGCGCACGCACGCGTGTGTGGAGTGTGAAATGAACCCCATGTTTCGTTCCAGGGGGTCCAGAGGAAAGAAAACAGGCTGGGTGGATAAGATCTAGGACCCGGACGCCTGGGTCCTGTGCTCAATCCTGGGAGGGAAAAGGGCCACCTGATTCTCCACAAGAGTTCTTCTTGCGTGATCTCTTCACCTGGTGACTCAGTTTCCCCCAAGGGGGAGGCGTCATTCTTGCAAATCCCCCCCCCCCAAAGAGAGCAAACTTTCTTGCTGCCGCCACCCCACACCGCTTTGAAAGTGGGGGTCTCTGTCTGCGCCTGTTCCAACAGGCCCATTTCCACCCGACGCATCCCTGCAAACGAGCTAAGAGGGCAGAAAATCCCGCAAACGTCATCTAAAAATGCCAAAAAATTAGAGTTGCAATTCATAACCGAGGTTGCAAAATCCCCAAGCCAAGCGAAAAGGAAAGGAAATTGCAAAAATAACAATAGAATTAGTTTACCTTCCCCAAAAGCTGCCCTCTCTTGTAAAGCGTCCCCGTGCTCGGGTCCTCTATGAAGTATTTGAGGCTCTCGCCTTCTGCCCTTCTCCAGGCGGGGTGCTCCATCCTCCCCATCGGGTGCCCCCACCCACCCACCCACCCTCTCTCTTTTTTGCAAACTCCTCCGGCTGCTCCTTAAGAGTCTCTGGCCAGGAGGGAGCCGGTGCCAGGTCCTCTTATAAGGCGGGGTTGGGGGTGGAGAGAAAGGGGGCCGGCCAGTGGGGCCTCCCCTGCCCAGGCAGCCTCCTCTGCCCATTGGAGGGCCGGGGATGCGCGATCCGGAGCAGAAGCGGCGCAGCACCCGGACAAGACGCCGGCCGGGAGGAGTGCGGAGAAATGGCAAACTGGAGCGAAAGGGACCGGTCTAAAGAGCTGCGCTCGGTTCTTCGGCGGACTTCCAGCATCCGGATTGTAGGTCCAAGGGGTGTGGGCCCACCTGCTCCAGCACCCTGGAAGTCCAGAGACAGGCGAGGTCCAGGTAGGTGCCCCCCACCCGTGGGCAGTGGAACCCCAAAGTCTCCCAGGCGAAATCCCAGCAGGGTAGAGGTTCCGCCAGTGCTGAGTTGAAGGGTTTGTCTGTCCAGAGGTGGGCGGGGGTGAGCGTTTCGCCTTATGGGCTGGGTGGGACTTCTCTCCCCATAACCAGTCGGGGGTCGGGTGGGGATGCTGATGGACCTACACATGGTGCCTGTAGCTGGCTGAGGCCGATGCGGCACCTGCGCCCCCTTCTGGACAGAGGTATTAGTCATTCCTTCGTTACCCTTACAGTATTGATTTATTGGAGGCCGTCAGAGAGATGCTTCTAAGATAAACAATTCTACAAAGGGATAGTAAACGAACACGTAATTTAGGAGCACTGTGTTTCTATTTTGGGAGCCTTGCAGGTCGTTGTTTGAAACGTAAGATTTTTAAAGTCCCACCCAATTGCGTAAAATTGTTCTCCTGTCCTGAGTCTTTCATCATGCAAATTTTGTGGGTTAACCTTTCCCCATTTGCAAGGTCTCCTAAGCAAAATAGAAAAAAATTCCTTCAGTAGCACCTTAAAGACCAACTAAGTTTTTATTTTGGTATGAGCTTTCGTGTGCATGCACACTTCTTCAGATACACTAGAAACAGAAGTGTCAGACCCTTATATATATATACAGAGGGTGGTGGGGGTGGGTGGGAATGGGTGATGGGCTGATGGGAGTGGTAAACCTGAGATGGCTGTTAACGACTGCTGATTAACGACTGCTGATTTATCCTTTGGCGTAGGGTTTGGCCTGTTTGTCCAATATAGAGAGCTCTATAGAGAGCTCTCTATATTGGACAAACAGGCCAAACACTACGCCAAAGGATAAATGGACATAAATCTGACATCAGGAACCATAAGACAGAGAAACCAGTAGGAGAACACTTCAATCTCCCAGGACATTTTATACAAGATCTCAAAGCATCTGTTTTATTACAGAGAAATTTCAGGAACAGACTGGAAAGAGAAGTTTCTGAATTGGAACTCATTACCAAGCTTAAAACCATGGAGCCACCTGGGATGAATAGAGACATCGGATTCTTATCTCATTATGCATGATCAAGCTTTCTTTAGCGCTCCAGCCCTTGCTTCCCCCCCCCCCCCGGACTAATTGCAGTAACTCAGACCAACACGGCTACCTACCTGTAACAAGGTCTCCTAAGTTCTTTTTACCTGGTGAGATTTATTTTATTGAGATTTTCCCACAATACAATAAAGTTGTGATTACCAAAGGTTCCTTAATCTTATACCGCAATTCCAGAGGCAGATCGTTTGCAATCCATTTCCATGCAATTTATTGATTAATTGCCTTCTAAGCCACTGCCTCAAGACAATTAGACATAAGACAATTAAAAACTGATAAGAACGCAAAAACAATCCATCTGTCTGTCATGTATGCATTAGCTGAGATTCCTGCATTTCAGGGGGTTGGACTAGATGACCCTCGGGGTCCCTTCCAACTTCTATGATTATATTTAAAACTAGCATTAAAACCCCTAACAAGTGGGAAATCATGGCCAAGAAGACCCATTTACAAAGAGTAAATAACCAGAGTTGTGGACCATTTATTTCTTTGCTGATGAATTTTCTCTCCTTCATATTCAAAAGACTCCCAATAGAAATCAGAGACAATAGACAAAGTGTTACGTGAAACAGAGAAGACAGTCCAGTACCCTGCTAAAGAATATTGAAAGCACCTGCTGCTTTCCCGGGATCATAGAATCAAAGAAGTGTAGAGATTCCGCTCTAGAAATCTTTTGCCCCATGAGGAACTCGAACTCACGACTCTGAGATTAAGAGTCTCATGCTATAGGGGCTGAGCTATCCATCATGAATCTCCCAGAGATCTGTGGGTAATGGGTGGATGACTGAGCTATCCCAGGCAGTCCTTGCCACAAACAGCATGTCAGCCAATGAGGGGCAGAGCCTTCCCTGTGCCACTAGGCATGGCAATACGGACCCCCAACTACACAAAGAGGTGAGTGGCTGAAAACCAGTGAATGAGAGAAGCACATAGAGAGAGCTGCAACTGTGGTGAAAACATCAGGATGGGACCAGAGCAGAGCAATGAACATCAATGTTGCTGCAGGAATGCTTAGAAACCTTTTAAAGCAGAGCTTGGATGGCCCTCTGTCCTGGATGCTTTAGCTGAGATTCCTAATTATTATTATTATTATTATTATTATTATTATTATTATTATTATTATTATTATTAATACCCCGCCCATCTGGCTGAGTTTCCCCAGCCACTCTGGGTGGCTTCCAACAGAAATATTAAAATACACGAATTTCTTAAAGATTAAAAGTTTCCCTAAACAGGGCTGCCTTCAGATGTCCTCTAAAAGTCTGGTAGTTGTTTTTCTTTTTGACATCTGGTGGGAGGGCGTTCCACCGCCAGAAGGCCCTCGGCACTGGACCTCAGTGTCCGGGCAGAGCGATGGAAGTGGAGACGCTCCTTCAGGTATACTGGACCGAGGCTGTTTAGGGCTTTAAAGGTCAGCACCAACACTTTGAATTGTGCTCGGAAACGTACTGGGAGCCAATGCAGGGGGTTGGACTAGAGGACCCTCAGGTGCCCCTTCCAACTGTATGGTTCTATGATTCTATGACTATGGCCAGGTGGTTAGTGTGTGAGTGGGGTCCAGCAGGCTCTATGGAGCCATAGTCTGGACTTGCATCAGGCACCTTGGTTGGGTCGTTTCCTTGAGGACTCATCTTGATTTGCTTGTGATGATGTTGCACTGAGTAATTGTTATCCCACACTTCCCAGGGGATCTTTCCTTAATTTTCCTTTCCCTGTGACAGTCTGGATTCTGGATGCATCCCCCTGCCTGGAAGTGGGTCTTGCACAAGAGTGCCAACCCCTGTTAAGTGTGCGACCGGAAGAGCCCTCCTCCTCCTCAAATCCAATGACGGCATGACGGGAGACCAGTATAGCCTGTGTGCCTCTAGGGGGCGTCCCTTACCTCAAATTATTCCAAATCACGAGGAATGTGTTAAAATGCCAAGTAATCGCTTTTGAACTATTTCAGACTTTGAAGTCTCTATCCAAGAAATTGGAAGCGGGAATGAACATTAACCAACTGAGACCACCAGGTTGAGAAACATTGACATTGCTATGTTTGTTTGATTCACATTGCCTGCATTGCAAAGGGGGTTAGAGTGGGTGACCTTTAGGGGTCCCCTTCAGCTTTGCAGTTGTCAGGCAGATTTGATCAGAGAGCCAGGCAGATTTGATCAGAGAGCCAGGCAGATTTGACCAGAGAGCCAGTGACCTGGAGGATAGGTGTGAGAGGTTTGTTTGTGGTTTGTTTGTTTTTTGCTGAAAAAGCCAGTTGGGATTCTAATGCTCTCTACATGAGAAGCAATTAAAAAAGGAGAATAAAATGAAGAATTAAATCATTTCACTGTACCAGAACCACTGTACCAGAACCTGAGATTGAAAGTGTGGATCCTATTGTTTGGACAGAATCAGGGGGTGGCTTCAATGATTAAAGTCACCCCTATCAGCATTAAGTTGGAATCTGGAGTGTTGCTAGACTGCAGGAGCCCTGCATTGTTATAGCTTTTGAAATGGCTTAAAGAAGTGTCGATCCTCATCCTTTAATTCTCCCAACTTAGAGGTGTTGAAACCAAGTTAAAAAAGAGAAGCTACAGTATAAAGTCTTGAGGGAGAAGGCTCCGGTTTACCAGAAGCAAGTGGCATTTTTAGGGCATATTCTGAAGCAAGGAACTTGTTTGCCACCTTTGACATGCCCAACCTGAGTTCTCAAAGGTCCTGAGAGCATTCTAAGGACTTTGCTGGATTTGGCAAGAATTGGATACCAGAAATAAAGGGAGAAGCAACACATTACAAAACATTAACCAAAAAAGGCGACCCTCCTTGGAGAGATCATTCCACAAATGGGGAGCCATTGTGAAAAAGGCCCTGTTCTCTCCAGACCTCTTGTGCAGGAGGCACATAGAAAAGGGCCTCAGAAGATGCCCGGCACAGGGCAGATGAGGACATGTTTGTGGATGAACCCAGCTTCATGGCCGAAGATTCATTGTGGTTATAGCAAAGACAATCTTTGAAGGACAATATCCACTGGGGATATCCACCAGGGTATTTTGGGCTCTAATAGTCTGTGCTACTTATCCCAGACCTTGTATAATGAAATTCTGACACTATATGATTTTAAAAGTCCTTATGCACTGCCACTTTGTTGTACATTAGGTAGGCGTGCCATCCAAACCTCATATTCCAACCTTCTAAATCTAATATATCAGCCTTCTCCAAGAAGGTGGGGCTGTTTTAAATGGTTGTTAAATGTGTTATGTTGATTTAGATTTTGTATTTGTGGGCTGGAGTGTTGTTTTGGGGTTTTTGTATTGTTTATTAGCGTGCATACATTAGTCTTGTGGCTATTTTTATTATGTTTTTTCTATTTTAATTTATATTATGTTCTGATATTTTTATTATGATTTTTGCGCAGTGATTATTCTATTTGTGTATTTTGTGCTTCGTAGACTGTAACCTGGTGTTCCGAACCATTCTGAGATTCAAAACCAGTCAATGAAATAAACAATAAACAATCAAAAACAACATCAACAAGAAACACAACAACAAGGTTTCCTACCGCTATGTACGGTGGGTCGTGAGGGCAGCACCACTCCTATTGGTCGATCCTGATGGCATTGATGTTCCTGGCGATGGTCCAGACTGGATCCCGCGGAGAGCAGAAGATGGTATCTCTGCAGCACAACTCTGATGTTCACGTTGCCTTGCCCTGGCGTGACTGCGGATGTACTGTCACGAGGAGAAAGGTTTTTTTTTGAGAAACGTCACCTCCAAATAGCCAACCAGGCGTTCAAATAACCCACCAGGTGCCTCACTCACCTGGCATGCAGCTCAGGAAGTCCTGCAGGTAAGGTTCCCTGTGAACACAGCGGAGCAGCCTCCTCACACGGCGCTGGACCCTGCCTTTCTGCCGATGTTTAGAGGCCCGCTGCATGATGTTCAGGCAGCTCCTCCTTGTCCGCCTGAGCCCTTCTTCCTCGTGCTGCTGCATCTCTTCCAGCCCTGAGTGGCAAGAGAGAAAGGTTGAGAAAGGCAGAGATGCACAGGAAAAGAGCCATTCATCAACAATATGAAGACAGCCGTCAGGTGGCCCCAGCAATTGGGCCAAGGGAAGCGTGCTGGTTGTAGGGGCGGATGCAGGAAAAACGGACATGGGGAGTCCACAGGGTATCCACTACAAGCAGGACACAAGCAGTGGTGGTTCCCCTTGGAGAGGAGGAATCAGCTTTTCACAAGGCAAAAACTTGCAAAGCATCCCCACCCGGAGCTCATTCCAGGACCAGGGTGTGGGATAGGGGGATATTTGTGTGAGCAGTGAAATCACATTCCAATCGTCTTTGCATCTTGTGGCACCTCTGTCTGCACATACATCTGGGAACCTGCCTTCCCCTAAAGCCCTTTCTCAACAGAAGCATCCCACCCTGCCCTCCGTACGTCTCACTTCCATGTGCTATAGGATACCATGTCTTGACTGTGGATGAAACTGGCATCCCGGAAAGCCAGATGACCTAGAGAGACAGGGCAAGAAAAGGGACGTCATCTCGGTGCAAAGCAAGTGGAGACAGAGGCTGCTCGGCAGGAGGACAGGTATGCTCTGATGCGCCTAGAGGCCTCCACCCTTGCGGGGCACTCAGAGCAAGATCTGGGCGCAGATGGAGCCCTACCTAGCAGGTGGCCTGGGGCATGCCCATCCTCACTGCCATTGTTACCAAGACGTTTCTGTCCATCCCTACCAGGGAAGGACATTGCTTGACTTACTTAGAAGCAGAGCTGCGGCAGCTAGATTGGTGACTGGGAGCGGCCGCCGAGAGCATATAACACCGGTCCTGAAAGACCTACATTGTCTCCCAGTACGTTTCCAAGCACAATTCAAAGTGTTGTTGCTGACCTTTAATGCCCTAAACGGCCTCGGCCCAGTATACCAGAAGGAGCATCTCCACCCCCATTGTTCTGCCCGGACACTGAGGTCCAGCGCCGAGGGCCTTCTGGCGGTTCCCTCACTGCGAGAAGCAAAGCTACAGGGAACCAGGCAGAGGGCCTTCTTGGTAGTGGCACCCACCCTGTGAAACACCCTCCCATCGGATGTCAAAGAGATAAACAACTACCTGACATTTAGAAATCATCTGAAGGCAGCCCTGTTTAGGGAAGTTTTTAATGTGTGACATTTTAATGTATTTTAATCTTTGTTGGAAGCCACCCAGAGTGGCTGGGGAAACCCAACCGAATGGGCGGGGTACAAATAATAAAGTCCTCCATTGCAAGAGGCTAGACTAGATGAGCATTGGAAGTAGTTCAAACTCTGCAATTCTATAATTCTGTTACCCACCGGAGGTTTTTCAGTGGAGGTCAGATGGCCATCTGCCAGGGATTCCTTAGCTGGTATTCATGCATTGCAGGGGGCTGGGCTGGATGACCCTTGGGGGTCCCTTCCAGCCCTACAAGATTCCATCTCCAGCACTGAGCATTCTATAGGAGAAGAAAAGCATAGGAAACTAGCCCATCAGGCCCAGCGCAGTCCATGATGAGCAGTTGTAGGTTTTCCAAAGGGGAAGTTCCCCCTCCCTGCCCCATTCTTCAGCTGCGATTCATACCTTGCAGGGGGTAAGACTAGATGGCCCTTGGGGTACCTTCCAATGCTACAATGCTATGACCCTATTATTACTTGCCCAAAACTAAATGTATTGTTTGTGTTTTCCTCCAGCAGCCTAGCAGGGCCCTCAGACCGCCTGCTTGATCGCTTCCAACCATCTCTGCAAAATGTCCTCCTTTCGGAGAGCCCCGTCACGGCTGCTGCTGGTTCCATACAGTTTCGGCGCCAAGAGAGCAGTCGTGCAAGTGGTGTGTGTTTCTTCCTACACTACACAAACACACACACACACACATACCCTTTGGTCCCCTGGTGAGCCTCTCTGAGTCCCGCATTGCAGTGGGTTGAGCTAGATGACCCTCAGGGGGCCCTTCCGACCCTGCCATTCTGCAGTTCTTTAGCTGCGATTCCCACATTGCAGGGGGTTAGGCTAGATGACCTTGGGGGTTCCCTTCCAACTCGCTGCCTGGATGCCTGCTTCCCACAAATCTCTCCCTCCTGCCTGCTGCATCTGCAAAACATCTGGAAGGATTTTAGGAGGGGAGGAATTGTCCCCCCTCTGAATCGATGCAGGCATTTGAGGGCTTGGAGGAGCCTGATTTAACAGGGTGCAGCTCAAAGGCTTCCAAGGAGAGGCAAAAGGTGTGGGTCTGCCCCTCACCCCTTTCTCCTGAGTGTTTCCCCCTCCAGGAACTGATGTCACCACAGCTGGGACTGAGCCCTGCAGCCCTGGATGGCGGCCAAAGCAGCTCCTCCTCCCCACAGCTGTTTGAGAGAGGAGGCCTCTTCCCCACCCAGACACAGCCCCCAAGGAGGGTCATAGGAAGTGTGAGCACTGGGTGGCAGTTCAAGGTACGAGGCAGCTGCGAGGTGTACCGACACCCCTACGGAGAAGGCTTTGTGAAAGAGCCTGGCCGTCTGCACATGTCCAACATGCACAGAGACCACGTCTCTCATCGCACACTGCCCCCCACCCCGGCCAAACCAAAGAAGGCAAAAACCCACACCCTGTAGCCTGCAGTCATCATAAATTACTGCCAAGGAAGCATTTTGCACTCGAAAGCATGACTTGTCCACAGAGCCGGATTCTCCTTCCGTCAGCATGAAAAAAAGAGAGAGAGAGAAAGAGAAGGTCCTTAGCAATGGAACTGGCAGTCACACAATGCCGCTATACTAATAGTCCATTGGAAGATGGTGTGCTGTTCTGGTCAGCTCCTGTCAAAAAGGAGGTGTGAAGATGGGGGAAGGTTAAAAAATGGGTCACCCAAAATGATCAAAGGGATGGGCAGATGCCCCCAGGAGGAAAAGTTGCAGCATCCCCTTAGCTTAGAGAAAATGCAAGTGAGAGGCAACATGTTGAGATTCCCCCATCGCAAGGGGTTGGACTAGATGATCCTGGGGGTGCCGCCTTCCTCCTCTGCAATTCTATAAAGTACTAGCTGGCCCTGCCACGCGTTGCTGTAGCTAATCCCTGTGACTGCCCCCACCCTGTGCTGATCCATGACGTATCCCGCCACCTCCCCACCCCACCCCCTGGCTCATCCCTGTGACTGGTCCCACCATGTCCAGACCTATCTCGTCCCCTTCTCCCCCCCACCCCCACCCAGGCGACTCAGTACCTCCATTCGGCCTAGTCTGTAAAGGCTTCAGCCAAGTATGTAAATAGGAGTCGAGATGCTGTTGAGAGGGAAGGTTCTATAGGTGCAGTACCAGTGTAGCCGCTGCCAGAGGGCGCTGGTTTGCAACCTGGTTCTTTTCCCAGCATGCATGTTCGTCTGAGTGGTGTGTTTTGAAACATGGGTTTTTGGGTTTTTTACCAGGCTCAGGTGTGACATCTGTCTTTGAGAACGGTACGGGGTTACTCTAATATTCGCATGCGGCATTGTGTCAAAATTTAAACGCAATCGGTCAAGCGGTTTTGGTGAAATGTGGATACTAACGGACATGGGCAGTTTACATTTTTATATCTGTAGAAAGGTAAAGGGACCCCTGACCATTAGGTCCAGTCGTGACTGACTCTGGGATTGCGGCGCTCATCTCGCGTTATTGGCCGAGGAAGCCGGCCTTCAGATTCCAGGTCATGTGGCCAGCATGACTAAGCCGCTTCTGGCGAACCAGAGCAGCACACGGAAACGCCGTTTACCTTCCCGCCAGAGTGGTACCTATTTATCTACTTGCACTTTAACGTGCTTTCGAACTGCTAGGTTGGCAGGAGCTGGGACCGAGCAATGGGAGCTCACCCCGTCGTGGGGATTTGAACCACCAACCTTCTGATTGGCAAGCCCTAGTCTCTGTGGTTGGTAGTTTATACAATTCTATGCATGGCCCAGAGAAAGTGTGGGGAGGGGAGTTCTTCTCTTATAGCATGAGAACTTGAAGAATATAGCACAAGAAAAATGAAAAGCAACTCAAAGCGGTTCATGGGCTCTCCTTCCTTGCAGGTTATTAAGCAGAGGTTGGATGGCCCTCTATCCTGGAGGCTTTAGCGAAGATTCCTTCATTGCAGGGGGTTGGACTAGATGACCCTCGGGATCCCTCCTAACTCCACCATTCTATGACAAACCAGCATGTTAAAAGCAACATAAATTAAATGTGTTTGCCAAAAGAGGCCGGCCACACCAGCCACGGAAAGAAGATTCCCTCTCTATGAATTCTGTGTTCTCGGCTCCTTCCTTGTTATGCTTGGTATGAAGCAGAATTCCCCAGAGGTTTCCTTGCTCTAACAACATCATGGTGGGTTTGCCCCCAGGACAGATCCTGCCTCACAGAGCCTCCAGGTGAGGCCCTTCCTGGCTGGGAAGCCTGAACTGGCAGAGGTAGGCAAAGGTGAGTAGCTGCATTCAAACCCCCCCCTAGTTCCCTTTCATCCCTCTTATTGCAAGGCAGCGGCTGTTATCTCACCTGGCAGCTGTTCTGTCAAGTTATTGCCCTCCCTCCCGGGACTGGCATCCGACCAGGATGCTCCCAGCTCCCCCCCCCCTGCCTGCCCGCCCTTGGTTTGGTGATGTTTTTTCAGGCACACCCCCAGGGAGAAAAGGGGGGAGAGGAAGAGGAGGAGGAGGCCACATCTCCCTGTGTGAATCAGGCTGTGCTCATGCTACTGCCTTGAAGTCCCCATTAGGGTGATGACTTTTTTACAACCTCATTTCCCTGTATCATAATTTGATGAGCTTTCATTAAAGATTAGATAAAATCTTACCTTCAAAGAGATTTGATAAAAAAAACAAACCTCACACACAAAAAGATTTTAAAAATTTTATTTATCAGTTTTTTGACCATTTTTGAAGTCACTGTAAGCAGATATAAAATTGAACCCAAGCTTTAGAGTCACATATATACAACATTATATACTAGGGTCATCAAACACACAAGGAAGCTTTTTTTTAGCTGCAGTAACAGTATAGACGCCACTAGAGGACGATGTTTTGCTACCTCTCCTGTAGGTTCTTTTCCCAGCATGCCCAGCAGGGTCTGCTGGCTGAGCTTTGAGGTCCCAAAAAGGGGCTTTTACCTTGCGCAGGTGTGACATTTGTATACCCTATGTTGCTAAGAACACTCCCCATTGTGGAATGTGGTGTTGTGTCCAAATATGATACGAAATATATATAGAATTGTTAATACAATTTTATGAAATGGTAAAACGGCATACGAAAAAATTAAAACCGGTTTGTGCGTAACCTTTTTAAATATTTCAATGGAATATACCTCATTTTAGTCATTAATAGGCAAAAGTTCATCCATTTGTGTTACAGAAAATAAAAAAGCCAATGCAATTCTGGGCTGCATGAATAGGAGTATAGCATCAAGATCAAGGGAAGTTATAGTACCACTGTATTCTGCTCTGGTCAGACCTCACCTGGAGTACTGTGTCTAGTTCTGGGCACCACAGTTCAAGAAGGATACTGACAGACTGGAACGTGTCCAGAGGAGGGCAACCAAAATGGTCAAAGGCCTGGAAACAATGCCTTATGAGGAACGGCTTAGGGAGCTGGGTATGTTTAGCCTGGAGAAGAGAAGGTTAAGGGGTGATATGATAGCCATGTTCAAATATATGAAAGGATGTAATCTGGAGGAGGGAGAAAGGTTGTTTTCTGCTGCTCCAGAGAAGCGGACACAGAGCAATGGATTCAAACTACAAGAAAGAAGATTCCACCTAAACATTAGAAAGAACTTCCTGACAGTAAGAGCTGTTCGGCAGTGGAATTTGCTACCAAGGAGTGTGGTGGAGTCTCCTTCTTTGGAGGTCTTTAAGCAGAGGCTTGACAGTCATATGTCAAGAATGCTTTGATGGTGTTTCCTGCTTGGCAGGGGGTTGGACTGGATGACCCTTGTGGTCTCTTCCAAGTCTATGATTCTATGATTCTATGATTTTTGAGGGGGGGAAATGAAAAAGTCATCACCCTAGTCTCCATACATATTGGAAGAGGGCTCTCCTAGTTCTTGTCTCCTCTCCTATTGGTCCAGAGGTCTGGATTACATGGCCCTTGGAGTCCCTTCCAACACAACGATTCCATGATTCTCTCAGGACTGGGAAAGGAAGGAAAAGCCCTGAGCATGGAAAACCCTATAAGGAGCTGCTGCCAGCCTGTGTGGGCAACACTGAGCTACATAGCTCATGTCCTGGCTCAGGACATCATATTCCTCAAAGCTGATCAGCAAAGGAAACCTGCGATGGGGAAACCTTGCTTTGGGATCCTCGGGGGCTCCTCCCCACGGCCCTTCGGGGCCAATACATCTCTGCTCAGGCAGGCAGAGCTCCCCCCCCCCGCAGTGTGGACAATATTGTCCTCATCAAAATGCCACCCCCCTTATCACACACAGAGAGACTGCCAAAACAATAATAATCTGGGGTTGCTTTTTGCACTGGGTGTGTGTGCCTCTTGTTTTTGTTTTCTCAACTTACTGGATTTTCCATGGAAACAGAGAGGCTGCCTTAAATGGTGGGAATTATATGGGATGGCATTTTGATGAAGGACATGTGTAGGCACTGAACGAACTATGCAAACGTGCAGCGCCTGAGTAAGCCAGGAAAGCACCATGTGGAAGCACACAGAGGCTAAGAGCTGGGTGGGACGTCATGAAGACAAAAGGATTTATATAGAATCATAGAGTTGGAAGAGACCACAAGGGCCATCCAGTCCAACCCCCTGCCAAGGAGGAAACACCATCAAAGCATTCCTGACAGATGGCTGTCAAGCCTCTGCTTAAAGACCTCCAAAGAAGGAGACTACACCTCACTCCTTGGCAGCAAATTCCACTGTCAAACAGCTCTTACTGTCAGGAAGTTCTTCCTAATGTTTAGGTGGAATCTTCTTTCTTGTAGCTTGAATCCATTGCTAAGAAATTAACAACTATAAAACCAGCATTTTCTTTCACCTCTTTCTCCTTCTCCTCCTCTTCCTTCTCTCTCATTTGGTGTCATCTGCAGACACCAAACTGGGAAAGGGAGCTAGTGCTGCAGAAGACAAAATCAGGATTCAAAATGACCGTAACAGATTGGAGAACTGAGCCGAAGCTAACAAAACGATTTTCAATAGGGACAAATGTAAAAGTTCCTGCACTTAGGCAGGAAGAACCAGATGCACAAATATAGGATGGAGGACACTTGGCTTACTAGCAGTACATGTGAAAAAGACCTAGGTGTCTTGGTGGGCCACAAGCTTAACATGAGTCAACAGTGTGATGCAGCAGCAAAAAAAGCTAATGCTATTCTAGGCTGCATCAACAGAAGTCTAGTGTCCAGATCAAGGGAAGACATAAAGGTAAAGGTAAAGGAACCCCTCATCATTAGGTCCAGTCATGACTGACTCTGGGGTTAAGGTGCTCATCTCGCTCTATTGGCCGAGGGAGCCCGTGTACAGCTTCCAGGTCATGTGGCCAGCATGACAAAGCTGCTTCTGGCGAACCAGAGCAGCACACGGAAATGCTGTTTACCTTCCCGCTGGAGTGGTATCTATTTATCTACTTGCACTTTGACGCGCTTTCAAACTGCTAGGTTGGCAGGAGCAGGGACCGAACAGGGAGCTTGCCCCATCGCGGGGATTCAAACTTCTGATTGGCCAGCCCTAGGTTTAACCCACAGTGCCACCCGAGTCCCATCAAGGGAAGCCATAGTTCCACTCTATTCTGCCTCGGTCAGGCCACACCTGGAATCCTGTTTCCAATTCTGGGCACCACAATTGAGGAAGGATGTTGACAAGCTGGAATGTGTGCAGAGGAGGGCAACCAAGACGATCAAGCGTCTGGAAACCAAGCCTGATGAGGAATGGTTGAAGGAGCTGTGTATCTTTAGCTTAAACTGAGAAGAGCAGACTGAGAGGAGATAGGAGAGCCATCTTCAAATATCTTAAGGGCTGTCTGTCACAATGAAGAGGCAGCAAGCTTGTTCCCTCCTGCTCCAGAGGGCAGGACCCAATCCAATGGCTTCAAGCTATGAGGAAGGAGAGTCCAACTCAACACCAAGAAGAACTCTCTGACAGTAAAAACTTTTTTTAAAAAAAGAACACCCAGTTTAAACAATAAAACCAGAAGAAGTTCAGCTGAGGTGACTGCTGGCTTCTACACAGGTGTGTTTGTGTATCTTCAGGAGCTGACGGCATGCCAATTCGGAGGGGGGGCTCTTTTTGTATTATTATTAAAGGTAAAGGGACCCCTGACCATTAGGTCCAGTCGTGACCGACTCTGGGGTTGCACGCTCATCTCGCATTATTGGCCGAGAGAGCCGGCGTATAGCTTCCAGGTCATGTGGCCAGCATGACAAAGCCGCTTCTGGCAAACCAGAGCAGCACACGGAAACACCGTCTACCTTCCCGCTATAATGGTTACTATATATCTACTTGCATTTTGATGTGCTTTCGAACTGCTAGGTTGGCAGGAGCTGGGACGGAGCAACGGGAGCTCACCCCGCCACAGGGATTCGAACCGCTGACCTTCTGATCAGCAAGCCCTAGGCTCAGTGGTTTAACCCACAGAGCCACCTGGGTTACTATCATTATTATCATTATCAATGTTATTGTTAAAAGTTGTATACTGCCAGATACCCATAGAATTCAGGGTGGTTCACATCATAAAATCACAATATAAGAAACAGAAAATACATAAGAAAAATAAGAACCTCATAAACCCATTTGCCAAACTGTCTGAGGAAAGCCAGTAACCCAACTCTGCAATTTGATTGCGCGGGGTGGGGGTGGGGAGGTTAGGCTAGATGACCCTTGGGATCCCTTCCCAACTCGACAATCCTACGATTCTAGGAACAGGGCAGAGCCTGCCTGTGCCCAGATGGCACAAAGCACCGCCAAAGGCCAGGGGTGCGGTTGCAATTTCACCTCTGTCTGCTTGGTCCTTGATTGATTTTCATTTTTATTACGTCCTGCAAGGGCTTTTAAGGGTGCATTTCTTGCGTGCTCGGCGACAGACAGCCGAGAGGTGGCCGTGGCGCCTACGTGCCCTTAAATGTTCTTTGTTCCGCGCTCCCGAGAGCGCCCCACCCCAAAAGAGACAACGACAGAGAGTGTCCATCTGCAAACGGCGGGGTGCCTGCCGTCCATCTCTCTCCCCCTCTACTGCTGCATGTGCCAAAGGACAGCATCCAAGACTTCTCTGGAAAACAGAAGGTCTTTTTCTTTCTCTGTCCCGAGCCTGGGGCAAAAAATTAAAAATAAAAAACTGGGAGGCTGTCTCAGTGGGAGCCTTTTCCAAAACAAAAACTGGGCTGCAATGTGACGCACTTTTCGGTTCTCGGTGGGAACCAAATTTGGAGACGCTGCCGCCCTCCCGCACTTGGGTGCCTTTCCAAGAGGATTAGACAGACTCACGGAAGGGGAGAAGGCTCTCGAGGGCTTCTAGCCACCAGGGCCGGGCTCTGTCGGAGGCAGAGATGCTTCTGGAGAGCAGCCGCAGGAGGAGGGGAGAGCTGCCCTTGCGCTCGGCGCTTGTTTGGGGGTTGTTTCCCCCTTTGGCCGCTGATCCAATCGCAGGGCTCGCCACGTGGAGGTCCGCTGTGGTAGCAGAACCTCCATGCCCAGGGGCAGTCTACCTGTGTGAGTACCAGACGATGGGGTACAACGATTCTGCACGCTCTTATGGTTCTATGTACCTTCAAGGCTGGGCGGAGTGAAGACAAGAGCTGGCTTTCTGCCGCCTAATGGCGTCCGACCGCTGCCTTCCAGGATCAGTCCCTCCTTCCACTTCTGGGTCTTTCTGGTGCGCAATAAGGGGGTGCTATCTTCCACCTTAAGATCAGCAAGAAATCCAAGTGGTCTGTGCTCCCTCCGCAGGTTACAGAGGTGGCGGAGGGGAGAGCTTGACCTGTTGGATTTCTGTCTCAAGCAGCTCTGACTGCCAAGGTGAGGAAGGTATCAAGATTTCCCACTGGTCTCCCTTTTCTCCACAAACACACCATCCGATGGACGGATGTCTCACTCACCCTTCCGAAAAGGAAAGGAAAAGAAAAGAAAAAAGATGAAAATTCAACAACAGCACAACAGAACTCTTAGAAACTGAGTTCCCCTTCCTGGAAAAAAAAAACACCTCCAGTGCGCATGACTTCCCACCAAAGAACCCCGGGAGCTGTAGTTCCCACCCACCCCTTGCAGAACTAAAGTTCCCAGTGTCCTTAGCAAACTACGGATCCCAGGATTCTTTGGGAACGGGGAAGGTGGGGGAAGAGACATGTCATACGCTTTAAATGTATGGAGTGGATCTGCCCCCAAACCTCTCAAAAAACCCATAATTCTTCTCCGCCAGAGGTTTGCATCGGAGGTGAGGGGTCTTTGTGTGCATCTGAGAGGTATATTTCTTTCTGTGATTGCCAGTTGCCAGTGTAGCTGGACTACTTAGTGTACTGGACTAGGACCTGAGAGAGACCAGGGTTCGAATTCCCACTTAGCCATGAAGCTCATTGGGTGACCTTGGAGTCAGTGCTCATCTCTTAGCTTAGCCTAAGGTTACTGGTTTTCCCAGTAGTGATGTATGGAAGTGAGAGGTGGACCATAAAGAAGGCTGATCGCCGAAGAATTGATGCTTTTGAATTATGGTGCTGGAGGAGACTCTTGAGAGTCCCATGGACTGCAAGAAGATCAAACCTATCCATTCTTAAGGAAATCAGCCCTGAGTGCTCAGTGGAAGGACAGATCCTGAAGCTGAGGCTCCAATACTTTGGCCACCTCATGAGAAGAGAAGACTCCCTGGAAAAGACCCTGATGTTGGGAAAGATTGAGGGCACTAGGAGAAGGGGACGACAGAGGACGAGATGGTTGGACAGTGTTCTCGAAGCTACGGACATGAGTTTGACCAAACTGCAGGAGGCAGTGCAAGACAGGAGTGCCTGGCGTGCTATGGTCCATGGGGTCACGAAGAGTCGGACACGACTAAACGACTAAACAACAACAAAGGTTGCCAGACGTCCCCGTTTCCCAGGGACAGTCTCCGGATTTACACATCAGTCCCCATACAAAATCCATTGAAGTTGAAAAGTATCCCCGGATTCATTGAAACAAATCTGGTAACCTTAGCTTAGCCTACCTTACAGGGTTGCTGTGAGGATGAAATGTCGGGGGAGGAGAGCCATATACACCACCTTGAGAGCCTTGGAAGATAAAGGTGGCACCTAACTATAATGAATAATAAAGTTTAATCACCTTTTTTAAAAACATGGTGCTCCGATGGTTGCAACCCGTCCAGGGACTTTAGGGAGAAGGGCTGGCAATTAATTAATAAATTCTTTTGATTGCTATTATAATATTGATTAGTTATGCTATGCATAAAGCAAAAAAAAAATTTGACTCATTTTTGTTACATAAATTATGAGATTGAATTTTTCTGCATCAATCCGCCCCACTTCCCCCTACTATTTCATATAATAAAGGCATTTATATTGTGCTCTCTCTCCTCCAAGGATCTCAAGGGGATCCTCTCCCTTTCATCTCCACTATGGCCCATGAGGTAGGCTGGACTGAGGAGCTGTGAGTGGGCAGAGGGTCAGCCGGTGAGTTTTATAGCTGAGTGGGAGGATTTGAACCCAGGTACTAAAAAAGGTAAAGGGACCCCTGACTATTAGGTCCAGTCATGACCAACTCTGGGGTTGCGATGCTCATCTCGCGTTATTGGCCGAGGGAGCCGGCCTACAGATTCCAGGTCATGTGGCCAGCATGACTAAGCCACTTCTGGCAAACTAGAGCAGCACACGGAAACGCCGTTTACCTTCCCACTGGAGCGGTACCTATTTATCTACTTGCACTTTTAACGTGCTTTGGAACTGCTAGGTTGGCAGGAGCTGGGACCGGGAGCTCACCTGTCGCGGGGATTCGAACTGCCGACCTTCTGATCGGCAAGCCCTGTGGTTTAACCCACAGCGCCACCGCATCCCAGGTAATAACCCAGTGCTAACCACTACGCCACACTGCCTTGCATTGCCTATGCATCCTTCCACCTTCCCGATTTACTCGCCTACTGCATTTAGATCTCCCCTTTTTCTTCAAGGAGCTCAAGGTAGCTCCCCCGACTCCTCATTTAACCCCCACAACAACCCTGCGAAGTAGGTTAGGCAGTGACTGGCCCCTGAGGTCACACCAAGTGAGCGAATGGGGATTTGAACCCTGGTCTCTCCCAGCTCCTAGTTCGACACTCTAACCACTATGCCACGCTGCCATGGAGACATCCCAATTTTGTGTGTGTGTGTGTGTGTGTTGTGGACGGACCCCCGACTTCCCACCGTCCTGCCCCCTCTCTCCTTTGCCTGCCCCCCTTCTCTGTTTGTTTGACACCCCCCCCAAAAAAGAGTGCGCATTTATTTATAGTCTGCCCCTCCCCGCCATGTGTTTGGCAGGCGGCCTGGAAAATGAGGCAGGAGACCGAGGGGGTTAATATTAATCCTCTCTCTCACCCCCTAGAAATTCAGACAATCCCAAGTAAAGTTTTCACCCTTTGCGACCCTAATAAAAGTTTGCGCCTCCACTAAAAAGGGGGCAATATTAGAGGGGTGTCGCGTGTGGGCTGAGCTGGGGGGCGGGGGCGTATTTTTAGCCATGCTCTTGAAATGGGTTGCGCCGCGTTAACAGGGTTAAGAGCCCTCAATTCCGAACCTTCTCCCCCCCCCCTCGCACCCTTCTTGCCTGC
Organism: Zootoca vivipara; assembly: GCF_965207765.1. NCBI lineage: Eukaryota > Metazoa > Chordata > Lepidosauria > Squamata > Lacertidae > Zootoca > Zootoca vivipara. The sequence goes on along the minus strand of NC_142589.1, from coordinate 83,786,918 downwards.
GTAAAAATATCCCCGTTGCTGGAGGGTGGAATTTGACATGTTCAGGAACCCGAGGACAGCGGCAGCCTTTCTGGGGAAGAGGCAGCAGCAAGTGGGGGGGGTCCCCCTCCTTCTCTCCACACACACACACACACACACACACACACACACACACACACACACACACACACACACACCGGGACGCCGTCCAAGCCCCGCCGGGCCCCGCTCCATAGCAGCCGACGAAGCAGCAGGAAGGATGAGTCTCGGCGCGGGGGACCCGCTCGCTCAAGCCGCCTGGACCTCGGGTGCCCCCGGGCGCCCCCTTTGCATAAAGGTCCCGGGACGCAGCGGCACTGCGATGCGAACGGGGAGAAGAGGAGATTCGGCCCTAGGCGGGACTGGGAGGCCCGCGGGCGCCAGGGAGGGTCCCGCGGGCCAGGAGCGCGCCACTTCCGACGGCGCCGGGTGAGTGGAGCTAATCGGCGGGGCGCGCTGGAGATGGGGGAAACTGAGGCTCGGGCCGGAATGGCTCGGCTAAGGTGCTGTGGGGAGAGAGGGGGGCTAATGGGTCTGTCTGTGCTTTGGGGAGGGGGGTCGCAGACAGGCTGCCGAGTTGTGGGGTGGAAAAGGCACATCGAGACCTTCACAAGCACCAACGCATGTATCTCCCCAGACTTTTGGGGGGCGACGTTTTAGGGATCTCCTTGGGTGCCTGACTTCAACCTTTCCTGTGGGTCCCGTAGTTTAATCTCCGCTGGCCTCCCTAGTTAGGAGAGACCCCTGAGCATGAATCCCTGGAGAGCCGCTGCTGCCAGCCAGTGTAGACAATACTGAGCTTCAGCCAGCTCAGTGTTTTGCAGGCTGCCCTGTTCTCTGACTTCTCATTGACATTATTTGCTTGCATTTTTGCCCTGTTCCTAAGCTGCTTAGAGGGAAACAGAGACAACTGGACATCCTTCCACCTCACCCAACCCACACCCAGTTAGAATTCTGGACTACTGGATTTTCAGCCCTTAACAGAATAATAGAATACTAGAGTTGGAAGGGACCCTGAGGGTGTTGACAAGCTGGAAGGCATGCAGAGGAGGGTGACCAAGACGACCAAGGGTCTGGAAACCAAGTGTGATGAGGAACGGTTGAAGGAGTTGGGTTTAGCCTGGGAAAGAGGAGACTGAGAGGAGATAGGAGAGCCATCTTCAAATATCTCAAGGGCTGCCACATGGAAGAGGGAACAATTGTGTTTCCTCCTGCTCTGGAGGGTAGGACTCAAACCCATGGCTTCAAGTGACAAGAAAGGAGATTCTGACTAAACAACTGGAAGAATTTTCTGAAAGTAAGAGCTATTCAAGAGTGGAACAGTCTTCCTCAGGAGGTGGTGGACTCTCCATCCTTGGGGCTTTTAAAGCAGAGGTTGAATGACCCTCTCTCTGTGATGGAGGCTTTAGCTGAGATTCCTGCATTGCAGGGGGTTGGACTAGATGACCCTCGGGGTCTTTTCCAAATCTATGCTTCTATGATTCCATGCCCAGGGAGTGCCTGTGAGCTGCACTTTCTCAATTTAAGAGAGAAGGCCTGGTGGCTGGGTGGCTGTTAGGGCCATGTAGGCCTATCAGACATTGGAGAATAGACCGAGGAAAAGCCACTCTGTGAATGCTCAGAGGGCCGAAGCTGAGCTTTGCTGGCTCCAGCAGAGCTGCTGCTCCCCTCAGGCTTAGGCAGGAGAATGGGAAGCGAGTCTGGCTTCGCTCCTGCTGCGCCAGAACTTTATGTGATGCCCCTTAAATCTTGTCTATGTTTCCCCGCCCCTGTTTGCTGCCTCCGGCGTCTTTGAGGCATGCAAGCGTCAGGCGGCCTTAAGTGCTGTCTGGCATCTCCAGGTGCTCAGAAAGGGAGCACCTGTCCCTGCCCTGTAGAATCAAATAAATGTAGTGTTGGAAGGGATCCAAGGGTCATCTATCCCAACCCCCTGCATGCAAGAATTGCCCCTGCCCTGAAGGCCTGAAAAGAAGGGGGAGCGTCTCAGCAAGCGCTTGCTCTGCCCTACATAGGAAGGGATGTCCTCACACAGCAGGAAGGGGACCACTGCTTTGAGATCCACTCCGTCTGCTTTGTTAATACCAGGGGAATGCTAGCATGGCTCAACTTGCAGGGAGCCATTCCAGGGAGCCTGTCCCAGCACTTCCTTTTTAATTGTTTGTTCTTTAATAGTATTTTTGTTGATACTTGTCCAAAAATATGCAAAAATTCATACCCATCACAAATATATTTTTATAATACATTACATGTTGTTGTTTAGTTGTTTAGTCGTGTCCGACTCTTGGTGACCCCATGGACCAGAGCACGCCAGGCACTCCTGTCTTCCACTGCCTCCCACAGTTTGGTCAGACTCATGTTGGTGGCTTTGAGAACACTGTCCAAACATCTCGTCCTCTGTCATCCCCTTCTCCTTGTGTCCTCAATCTTTCCCAGCATCAGGGTCTTTTCCAGGGAGTCTTTTCTTCTCATGAGGTGGGGCCTCAGCTTCAGGATCTGTCCTTCCAGTGAGCACTCAGGGCTGATTTCCTTCAGAATGGATAGGTTTGATCTTCTTGCAGTCCATGGGACTCGATACATTACATACTTAATCTAAAAAAAGAACCAATTCAGAGAGACTTTTTTAAAATAGAGAGGAGAGAAAGAAGAGGGGAAAAGAGAAAAATAAAGTTAAAGACTTCCAGTTTTTTGTCCTGCAGCTAAGCATTGTACAGTATTCACTCCTTAACATCCAACCTTCCTATCTCCTATAATCAGCATTTTTTCAATCTTTAAATCACAATATTGCAAGTGTGTTTTCTCTTTCATGCAAAAAGGTTTCCAGTCCTGAATCAATGCCGATAATTATTTTTTCGGATCAATGGTTTCAAGTTGCAATAAAGGAGATTCCGTCTCAACATCAGGAAAAACTTTCATGTCACTAAGAGCTGCTTGACAGTGGAACAGTTTTCCTTGGGAGGTTGGGGACTCTCCTTTCTTGGAGGTTTTCAGCAGAGGTTGAATGGCCATTTGTTATGGATGCTTTAGCTGAGATTTCTGCATGGCAGGGGGTTGGACTGGATGACCGCTGGGGCTCCCTACCAACTCTATGATTTTATGATTCTATGATTCTACTCCCACATATGGCAACTTCCTCCATCCTGCAGCTGGGAAGAGATGCAGCCCCCAAAACATCTGGCGGGCACCCGCTTGGCAAAGGCTCCTCCAGAAGGAGGCTGGTGCACTGCAGACTCACACAACCACCTGGCATGTGTGCATGTAATTTATTGCTGCTGTAAACAGACTGTGGCAATTGGAGTGATGAAAGACTGAGATTCTACCAGCTTTGCACTCTCAGAAGCTCTGGGTGACTCACACCCCTGGCATTTTGCCCGCCTCTGCCCTTGATTCTCCCTTGTCTCCGGAGAGTCTGGATTTTTCTTTTTCCCACTTTGATTAAGAACATAAGGGGAGCCTGGCTGCTGGATCAGGCCCAAGGGGGCCCACCCAGCCCAGCATCCTCCTCTCACGGGGTCCAAATAAGGAATCCAGATAGACTGCCTCAGAGCCTGGAGGTTCCATGAGGACATACAAAGAACCTGGCTGCCGGATCAGGCCAAAGCTGCCCCCCCCATCTAGCCCAGCATCCTGTCTCACAGTGGCCAACTAGACACCTCTTCTGGGAAACCCACAAGCAGGATCTGAGTGCAAGAGCCACAATCTCCCCTCCTGTGGTTTCCAGCAACTGGGATTCAGAAGCATTGCTGCCTCAGACTGTGGAGGCAGAGCGGAGCCAGCCTGGCTAGTAGAAATCCCTAGCCCTTTCCTACTCCATGAATTTGTACAACCCTCTTTAAAAGCCGTCCAGGCTGGTGGTCATTGCTGCCTCCTGTGGGAGGGAGTTCCACAGTTTAACCGAGAAATCCTTCCTTTTCTCTGCCCCGAATCTTCCACATTTGTTGGCTGCCCAGTGTTGAGAGAGAGAGAGAGAGAGAGGAAAACTCTCTCTCTCTCCTCCACCCCCATTTCCTCTCTTCTGCATAATTTTCTGTAGGCCCTGGATGCAACTGACACCCTCTGAGGGGACCCCTCCCTCTCCCCCCATTCTTTTTCCAGGACACGTGAGCCCCTTATCGCTGCTGCCTCTCACCCTCTCAGAATGAAATGTCAGAATAAATCTGCCAGCGTCAGGTGGTGTCCAGAACAGGCAGCTTGCTATTCTCCTCTCCTTGCCCAGGGGACTGATTTTTTGGGGGGGAAACCATAAGGGGAAAGGCCCTCTGCACATGCCCAGAAGCCCCCTGGCCATGGGGGGACCCTCTGCAAACTGAGGCTGCAGTTAAGCAAATGAAGAAAGGCTGAAGTGTTTGGGACTTTTGAGTTTCAGGAAAAGATGAGGCTGATGTGACCTGGTAGGAGGTTATAAAATGACGCCTGGAATGCGGAGAGTGGCAGGAGGAAAGTTTTCCTCTCTCTCTCCTACTGCTAGAAATCATGGGCATCCAACAGAGCTGAGGGCTGGAAGATTTGGGAAAGAGAAAAGGAAGGACTTTTTGGTTAAACTGTGGAACTCCCTGCCACAAGCAGTAGCAACGGCCACCAACTTGACCTGTCCATACATCTCCTCTCCTCTCCTCTCCTCTCCTCTCCTCTCCTCTCCTCTCCTCTCCTCTCCTCTCCTCTCCTCTCCTCTCCTCTCCTCTCCTCTCTCCCTCTCCCTCTCCCTCTCTCTCTCTCTCTCTCTCTCTCTCTCTCTCTCTCTCTCTCTCTCTCTCTCTCTCTCTCTCTCTCTCTCTCTCTCTCTCTCTCTCTCTCCTTCCCCTGATTTCTGGACCATAGAAGCTTGAATCAGACAATGTTGGGTTTGGGGGTATTCCTACCCCCCTCTCCAGTTAGAGTGTCAATTACTCAGTTGGGGCATCGGCACAAAATGAGGGGTTCAAGGCACAAAACTAGTACAAAACATTGGCACCAGCTTGGAGGGGATCCAAAATTTCAGGATCAGCCATTAATGAAGCTGGCAATCGGCCCCTTTTAGAGTATTTCCTTCTCTTTCTTGCAGGAGCACCTCTCCCCTGACAACTGTCTTCCTCATCTGGCTGACCTTCCTGTGCACCGTTCAGGTAAGTTGGAGACCAGGTGACTGGGAGCCCCAGAGGGCCCCCCCGGCCCCCCACATGCTGGCAGATCCAGGTTGTGCTGTTAAGGCTGATTTGTTGCCTCCAGAACTCTTCAGCAGGCAGGGTGTGAAGCAAAGCTTTAAGGTGGTGGGGAGGGAGGGAAGACAAGAGTCCAATTCTGGCTTGGTAGAACTTCCTGACGCAGCACAAAATTCACATGAGAAACACCCGATGGCCACCCGCTTGGATGGCTTTAGGAGGACTGGGCAAATTCATCCTATATACCTGAAGGAGCGTCTCCACTCCCATCATTCAGCCCAGACACTGAGATCCAGCGCCGAGGGCCTTCTGGCGGTTCCCTCACTGCGAGAAGCAAAGCTACAGGGAACCAGGCAGAGGGCCTTCTCGGTAGTGGCACCCGCCCTGTGGAACGCCCTCCCATTGGAGATCAAGGAGATAAACAACTACCTGACATTTAGAAAACACCTAAAGGCAGCCCTGTTTAGGGAAGTTTTTAATCTGTGATATTTTAATGTGTATTAGTATTTGTTGGAAGCCGCCCAGAGTGGCGGGGGAAACCCAGCCAGATGGGCGGGGTATAAATAAATAAATAAATAAATAAATAAATAAATAAATAAATAAATAAATAATAATGGAGATGATGGAGGAGGAGGAGGAGGGGGGGGTGTTGAGGGGTCCTAGCTAGGGAGGCTCTGCTCTTCCTCCAGCAATGCACCCAAATAGGACAAGAGAGTTGCTCCTGTGCTGGGACCTCCCTTGGAGGTTTTCCACAGGCAACTGAGAGCAGGATGCTGCACTAGATGGGTCCCCTTGCTTGGCCTGATCCAGAAGACAGGCTCTTCTTACATCCACATAGAACCTCCAGGTCCAAAGGCAGTCTATCTGGATTCCTAGGTTCTTAAGGGGTATTAGGCCACTGTGAGAGGAGGAGGCTGGACCAGATGGGCCTGATTCTGACAGAGCATCATTTGTTTGGACTGGCAGCCAGCCCAAGCAATGGCTAAACTGGTCAGCCTCCAGCCAAGCTTTCAGCCAGCCAAGTTCAGTCTCCCAGTTCCGAAAGACAGCGTCTGGTCAGAGGAGGAGGCGACATTTGCATGGTCAACCTTGTGCTTCCTTGAGGGGTCCTGCTGCTGCTTCCCCCGGTTCAGGATCCTGCTTGGGGCAGCAGATTGGGAGGCGGCTGGGACCGGTGGCTGAGGGGAAGTGAGGCCTAGTGAACGGAGTTGGGGTTCTGGGAGGTTCTGGGAGGGGAGAGTGCTGCCTCTGAGGCCAACAGGAAACAGTGAGACCTGGGTGCAGAGAGCGTCCAATTCGTAAATACTGTAGTTTTAATGCAATTAGGCTGAAAATGTCCAGAGGCAAGGCGATCATCCCGGTCCCTTTCCCAGGACCTTTGGCTGGAGCAGGATGAAACCAGAATAAGATTTCCCTTGGGATCTTTGACGCCGACGGAGGAGAGCATGCAAAGGGGACCGGGGGCCACATCTCCTTCTGGGGGCCAGAGGCCACTGATGGGCAGAGCAAGGAGCAAAAGTGGACGGGGCAATGGCTGCAAGGAAAGTTTCCATCCAAGACAAGAAGGAATCTTAGAATCCTAGAATCGTAGAATTGGGAAGGGACCCCTGGGAGTCACCTAGTCCAACTCCCTGCAATGCAGGAATCTCAGCTAAAGCATGGGTATGTTTAGCCTGGAGAAGAGAAGGTTAAGGGGTGATATGATAGCAATGTTCAAATTTGTTAAAGGATGTCATATAGAGGAGGGAGGAAGGTTCTGCTGCTCCAGAGAAGCGGACACGGAGCAATGGATTCAAGCTACAAGAAAGAAGATTCCACCTAAACATTAGGAAGAACTTCCTGACAGTAAGAGCTGTTCGGCAGTGGAATTTGCTACCAAGGAGTGTGGTGGAGTCTCCTTCTTTGGAGGTCTTTAAGCAGAGGCTTGACAGGCATATGTCAAGAATGCTTTGGTGTTTCCTGCTTGGCAGGGGGTTGGACTGGATGGCCCTTGTGGTCTCCTCCAACTCTATGATTCTATCCCTGACAGGCCTGCCTTTGCTTGCTTTGGTGATGGAAGCAATGCTCAGCCCTGCCAGCTTCCCGTCTGCTGGCCGCCAACCTGTTTATTCCACCCTCTCCCTGGATGTTTATCCACCAATTTCATGAAACCCACTAGGAGAGCAAAGATCTCCCTTTGGTTTTCTGGACTCTGCTTAGGCCCTTATGGAACCTCCAGCTCCAGAGGCAGTCTATCTCAGCTGCTAGTTTCTTACGAAGCAGTGTTATCACAAGCCAGAACTTGGGCTCACCTAGTTCAGTATTGTCTGTATTGTCTGCACTGACCAGCAGCAATTCTCCAGGTTTTTGAGACTCGGGGGGGGGGGGGAGTGTCCTCTCCCAGACAGTCCTGTCTGGAGCCTTCTGCATACCATGTGCATGCTCTGCTGGAGAAGGGGGGGGGGTTGCATCTGACTGCGCAAAGAGCTCCTTTGTTTTCTGAAGCAAGAAGGCAGGCTCAGGATCCCTGTGAGCTTTGGGGGATTTCCGAATGGTGGTTTTTTTAAAGAATTAAAAAACAACAACAGATTTTTGTGCAAGATATGAGCTAGCTGCCCACCTGCTCCGATGCAGCCCCATTGCTGCACCCACCCACCCTCTCCTTGTCCCCCATGCACCCCCTTTCCCCTCCTCCCTTGTGGTCACTATGGTCACCCTGCCACAACTGGGGACGCCTCCACCTTGTGGTCCTGCCCCTTGCTTAGCCCCACGATAAACATTTAGTTCCCTTGACCTTCCCTTTGTAAACAGAGTGGGGCCTTCCCAGGCTCCACTGCTGGAAGGGGGACGGAGAGGAGGATCTTCCCCCACCCCCCACCCCCAAAAAACCCCTCCTGCATCTGGGCTATTTAGCAAAGGCTGATCTTATCTCCCCTCCTGCCTGCAGCCTGAGCTTTTGGGAAGGAGCTGTCCTCTGTGTGTTGTGTGTGCATTGCAGGCTCAGGCGGAGCTTGGCTCCTTCACACTGTGGGGAAGGTTTTTTTCATGGTGCGCTGACTGAGAAAGCCCTTTCCAAATGTCTGGGAAGAGATAAAGCAGATTTGGAAGGAGGCTCCAGGGTTTCATTCAGAGGAGTGGAAAGGATGAGAAACAGACAATTGCCAAGACAATGGCAGGAGTGTTTTGTGAAGGCTGAAAGAACGCCCACCCCATTTCACTGGGCAGTGAGGAAGACTAGTTCGCAAAGAAAGGAGGGGGCAATGCATGGAGGCAGGTGGGGGGCCCACCCCAATTAACCCCCACCCCAATTTCTCTGGCTTGCTGCTCAGGATATTCCCAAATGACTAAACCATACATCTAAAGGACCTTGTTTATGATCTTTAAATAAAGATGATGTTTGTACTAGAAAATCCTGAATAAAAACAATACAAAAGGACCTTGTTGTTGCACAGGAGGTGATGCAGCAGCAGCAGCAAAAAAAAAAAGGCTAATAATAATAATGTTGTTGTTTAGTCGTTTAGTCGTGTCCGACTCTTCGTGACCCCACGGACCATAGCACGCCAGGCACTCCTGTCTTGCACTGCCTCCCGCAGTTTGGTCAAACTCATGTTCGTAGCTTCGAGAACACTGTCCAACCATCTTGTCCTCTGTCGTCCCCTTCTCCTAGTGCCCTCAATCTTTCCCAACATCAGGGACTTTTCCAAGGATTCTTCTCTTCTCATGAGGTGGCCAAAGTATTGGAGCCTCAGCTTCACGATCTGTCCTTCCAGGGAGCACTCAGGGCTGATTTCCTTAAGAATGGATAATTTATTATTTATACCCCGCCCATCTGGCTGGGTTTCCCCAGCCACTCTGGGCGGCTTCCAACAGAAAAATAAAACACAATAATCTATTAAACATTAAAAGCCTCCCTGAACAAGGCTGCCTTCAGATGTCTTCTAAAAGTCTGGTACAGTAGTTGTTTTCCTCTTTGACATCTGTTGGGAGGGCATTCCATAGGGCAGGCGCCACCACCGAGAAGGCCCTCTGCCTAGTTCCCTGCAACTTGGCTTCTCACAACGAGGGAACCGTCAGAAGGCCCTCGGTGGTGGACCTCAGTGTCCGGGCAGAATGATGGAGGTGGAGATGCTCCTTCAGGTATACTGGACCGAGGCCATTTAGGGCTTTAAAGGTCAGCACCAACGCTTTGAATTGTGCTCGGAAACGTACTGGGAGCCAATGTAGATCTTTCAAGACCGGTGTTATGTGGTCTCGGCGGCTGCTCCCAGTCACCCAGACTAATGATGCATCAGCTGAAGTCAAGAGTCCAGATCAAGGGAAGTAATAGTCCCACTCTCTTCTGCCTTGGTCAGACCTCACCTGGAGTCCTGTGTCCAATTCTGGGCGCCACAATTTAAGAAGGACGTTGACAAGCTGGAAGATGAGCAGAGGAGGGCAAACAAGAGGATCAAGGGTCTGGAAACCAAACCTGATGAGGAACGGTTGAGAGAATTGGGGATGTTTTGCCTCCAGGGTTGCCACATGGAGAATGGAGCAAGCCTGGCTTCTCCTGCTTCAGGGGGTAGGACCTGAACCATGGCTTCAAGTTACCAAAAAAAGAGATTCCACCAAAACACCAGGAAGAAATTTTTGGCAGTAACAGCTGTTCAAATGTGGAATGGAAGGTGGTGGACTCTCCTTCCTTGGAGGTTTTTAAGCAGAGATTGAATGGCCATGGATGCTTGAGGACTGGATGACAGGTGACTATCTAACCTCTGCTTTAAAAACTTCCAAGGAAGACCTCCAAGACAGGACCTTCTCCATGGTGGCCCCTACGAGGCATAGCTGCTTCCCAAAAATGTTGCATCTCATGACAAGGGGAATTGGGAAGGTAATCCCCCAAGCTGCCTTCTTGCCCCCGCACCTGCCAGAGCCTGGTAACTTTGACATCTTCCTTTAAGTAGGGGACAGACCACATGGGCCCCCGGCCCCGCCAGAGACGCCAGCTGGGCCACGGGACATGGACGCACTGGGGCAGCTGGAGTGCCTGCTCCAGTACCTGCGGGGACGGAGCCTCCTTTCGGACACGGCGGTGCATCAGGTGAGCTGGCCTGCCCTATTTCTTGGGGAGGGGGCCATGGGATGTGATGGCCTGGGGGGTGCTAGCATGGGGGTTGTGGTTAGCCTGCTGGGCTTCAGGTGGGGGAGACCTGGGTTCGAATCACAGCAGCTGCTTTTGGTCTCCCCTGGAGGCCAACCTGGAGGCTCTCCCACGTTGGAAATATTGCCGATATTAATATTGCTCCATGTGAAGCAACTGGACACATAAAAACAGACTTCTTTTTGGAATGAAAACAAGGCCTATAAGTTTAATTGGCACTTTACTTGCAGAACTTTCTTCAAAACGAATCTGTGGACTGACACAGACCCAGCATTTTACAAAATATGAAATGATCCCAACAGACCTAGAAGCAAAGGTCTGCCTTCCTTGACAGCATTCAATTCTCCTGGAGCATTTACATCCTCACTTTCACAGAGCCTGAGAAACAAAGACTTCCAGGCACCACCCTTCCAAGATGGCAAATTGGCAATTCATTGCTTCTCATGTGATCTAAGGTTAAACACTCATGTGTTCCCTAGTAGAAAACAACTAAAGTTAATTATAAACTCGGAGCTCAGAGTAAGGCTGAGCTGTCTTGATCCAGTTACCTGGGAGTAAGCTCCATTGACTACAGTGGGACTTACTTCTGAGTAGGCAGTGCCAGGCTCCATTTACAATAAAGGAATAAACACCCACCCACACATTTCCTAAGAATTGGCTAGCAGCTGAAAGACTGTAAAGTGGATTGGTGATCTTTTCCTTCAAAATTGCAGGAAGGACTTTGTATGCCAGCGCAATCATTTCCTTCATTTGGTGCAGGGATTTTCAGGATAAACAGGACAGTTTTTGAAGCTTCACACACCACTTTTAATTGTTCTCCAAGACAGGGAGGAAAAAAGAGAATTGGGATATTTCGGGATCAAATCAGAAACCGGGATGGCTTCTGTAATTCCAGGACTGTCCCTGGAAAATTGGGACATTTGGAGGGTGTTTTTTTTTCCCTTTGCTTGGCTCATAGATGCCTTTCGGTAGCATTTATAAGGAAATACCTCTGTGCTACCTTTTGAGCCAAAAGGCTGAATTCATCAGGAAACTGCCTTAGCCAAGCTTTGCCAGTATAACACTTTGCCAGTATATACGGTAGCCCCAGTACTTTGGGAATGCATGCCCAGCGATCCTCTTGCTGCTTACCTGGGAGTAAGCCCTGCTGCACCCAAAGGGGCTTCCTTCTGCACAGGATGAGCCTCTCAAGGAGAACGTTTCCTCTCCGCATACAGGTTCCCCGAGGAGGAGATGTGCAAGGGGCCTCTCAGGCAGTACCGGGTGTGTGAACTGGATGTGAGTACTTGCCTTGTCAAAGAATTAAGTGCTGCACACACACTTATTGCGGGGCTTGTATTTGAGGTTGCATTTGTCCAGTTAGAGGGTCAAACCAGGGTTCAAATCAACTCTAGCCTCTATATCCCTTGGACTGATATAGCAGCGTTTCTCAACCACTGTTCCGCGGCACACTACTGTGCCGCGAGACGGTGGCTGCTGTGCCGCGATGTGAGGCAACGAGAAGGGCGATTTGCGGCCACCAATAGGCAGCGCTGACCCGCCGGAAAGGAAGCCGGCCGGGTCAGTCTGGAGGGCGCGAGGGCGCGAAGGGTGTTCCTCCGTCATCTCCTCGCGCTCGCTCCCTGAGCGAGGCAGCGCTTCATGGCCGAGGCCGCCTCCTCGCGCTCTCCCCGCGCACTCAATGGAGAAGGCAGCGGCGCAGGGCGGCGGGGACTCTGGAGCAGCAGCAGCCCCGTCCAGCGGCGGCAGTAACAGCAGCAGCCGTAGCAGCAGCCGCCCCACCTCGACGGGCTCCTCGCCGTCCTCCTCCGCCAGCCGGGGAGGGCTCTCGGGCCGCCAAGGAGCAGCGGCGGCGGCGGCTACACCAGCGGGGAGGCCGGAGGGAGGTGGCGGCAGCAGCAGCAGCAGCCCCAGCTCAGCCGCGGCCAGCCCAGGAGGGAGCGGGGGGCTGGCGGCAGGCAGGACGACGGAGGCGGTGCTCGAGGGCTCTCTCAGCAAGTACACCAACCTCATCCTCCCTATTCCTCAGTCCCCCACCCATTCCCAACTCCCAGGATTTGCCCCGTCTTTTAATGGTGGTGTGCCGCGTGATTTTTTTGACGGAACAAGTGTGCCGTGGCCCAAAAAAGGTTGAGAAACACTGTGATATAGGATGATATGGAGAGGTGGGGAGAATTACCTGCTCCCTATTCTTCATTGTTATTATTGATGATTAATGATTATTAATTACAGTGGTACCTCGGGTTAAGAACTTAATTCGTTCTGGAGGGCCGTTGTTAACCTGAAACTGTTCTTAACCTGAGGTACCACTTTAGCTAATGGCAGGGCCGGCGCGTCCATTTAGGCGAACTAGGCCATCGCCTAGGGCACCAAAATGGAGGGGGCGCTGCCCAGCCTGCCCCCCAAACGCCCCAGCCACCGCCGCCCTTGCCTGTGGCTTCCTTTCTTATTTTTTTTTCTTCTCCCGCCGTTGCCGGGTGAGGGGCGGGCCTGCGAGGCGCCACGCTAGTGGCTGACTGGCGTGACGCCCCTCCTCGCTGGCCCGCCCCTCGCCCGGCAACGCCAGGAGAAGAAAAAATTAAAAAGAAGCTGCTGGCCGAGCGAGGCTGCAGCTTCCTTTTTTTCTTCTTCTCCCGCCGTTGCCGGGCGAGGGGCGGGCTAGCCATTCACACGGGTGGGGCGCCAGAAGGTGACGTCGCCTAGGGCGCCAAAAACCCTAGCACCGGCCCTGGCTAATGGAGCCTCCCACTGCTGCCGCCGCGCCGCCGCCATGTGATTTCTGTTCTCATCCTGAAGCAAAGTTCTTAACCCGAGGTACTATTTCTGGGTCAGCGGAGTCTGTAACCCAAGGTACCACTGTACCTGCCCTTCACCCTAAAGTCCCAGGGCTGGTTACAATTTATTATTTATTTATTCAATTTTCATGCCACCCTAAACCCATAAATCTCAGGGCAGTTCACAACATAAAATTAGAATACAGTGGTACTTTGGTTCTCGAACAGTTCAGTTGTTGAACAAATCGGCTCCCGAATGCTGCAAACCCGGAAGTAAGTTTGCGAACGTTTTTTGAAAGCCAACCATCCGACGGGCAGGAAGCTCCTGCAGCCAATTGGAAGCCGTGCCTTGGTTTTTAAAGTTTCAGGAGTCGAACGGACTCCTGGAACGGATTAAGTTTGAGAACCAGGCTACCACTGTATACAAAACATAGAATACATAATGAAAAAAACGAATGCAGAATGGTTAAAAAAAGAGCTGAAAGCAATCTACAACTGCAAAAATTAGGAGCAGGGGTCCTAAAAATGCAGAGAGCTTTGAGGGTCCCCACTTTGGACCACTTGTCAAGGGATGCTTTGGAGCGTGGGGGGATCAAGGGCTGGCATTGCCTAGCAACCACCAATGGGCTGGGGAGGAAGTCCAGCGTCACCTAGCAGTTGTCACTAGGAGTTGGCTGAGAGGCAGAGGTGGATCCACGTTGGGTGGTGAAGTGAAAGTTTTTATTGAAAGCCATATCTTTCCAGCCCATGTGTGACGTCAGGGCCCCAATCCTGGCAGTGGCCAGAGAGTTCAGGCTGGGTGTCCGTTTCCTTGCATCTCATTGTCCTTTCATGCTGTGGCTTTCCTCCTCTCTTGCAGGAGTGCCCTCCTGGATCCGTCCCCTTCCGGGCTGTCCAGTGCTCCCTCTACGACGGCAAGCCTGTCTTGGGCAGCCAGACACCTTACCAATGGGTCCCCTTCCATGGAGGTGAGCTCAGCCTGGGGAGATCTCAACATACCTGCCAAGTTCCTCTCTGAAAAATAAGGGACCGGACCGGAAATTGCATACCGGAAGTAATGCGGCGGCCATTTTGGAACTGGGCGGAGCATGCTGAGAAGTGACTTTTGATGCTGCTGTGCCCAGTTCCAAAATGGCTGCCGCACCAGAAGTTGCGCTGCAGCCATTTTGGAACTGGGCAGAGCAGCATCAAAAGTCGCTTCTGAGCATGCTCCGCCCAGTTCCAAAATGGCCGCCGTGCCAGAATAAACCGGGGAAAAACAAAAAAAAAATCCGTTTTTTCGGCTGGGGACAGCTGGAAAAACGGGGGTTTACCGGGGAAAACGGGAGACTTGGCAGCTATGGATCTCAATCTAAAGCCCAATGGGAGGTTTTGGGGTTCCCCCCTCTTGTGCTGTCCTTTATGGAGTAAGGGAACAAATCTTACCATTTCCATTTCTCCCGGGTTCTGATTTTTCTAATCTCACAACATTCACACATCTATCTATCCTCACAAAAATTTGGCAGGATTTTAGTGCAAATTTTACACACACACACACACACACACACACACACACACACACACACACGCCCAATCAAGCAATTCCCCCTATTATACAATGTATTTCTACATGGTATTTTCATGAATATATTCATTTTAATCCACATACCCCCTTCTACAAAATATGCATTTTGGGTTTGGGGGGGGGCGTTGTTGAGAAATGGCATTGCAAAATTCATAGAAGTGCAAATTAGCTGCATTCTGGTTCATTTTATTGCTCTGGTAAGTGTGAATTGGGGGCAAGTGGGTGTTTCCCCCTGATAGTACTCAACAACAACAATTAATATTGTTCCTGTGCGGCTCCCAACAAATTATAAAACCACAGTAAAACACCACACATAAAAAACTTTCCGATACAGGTCTGCCTTCAGATGTCTTTGGAAAGGCATGTAATAGGTTATATCCTTGACATCAGATGGTAGAGCAGGAGCCACCACCAAGAAGGCCCTCTGCCTGGTTCTCTGCAACTTCACTTCTCACAGTGAGGGAACTGCAAGAAGACCCTTGGAGCTGGACCCCTGTGTCCAGGCTGACCCCCTTCCTCCTCCCTTTTTTTGCCAGCCCCCAACCTCTGCGACCTGAACTGCCTGGCTGTAGGGCACAATTTCTACTACACCTTTGGGAGGGTCCTGGATGGGACCCGCTGCAGCCCAGACTCCCGGGACCTCTGCATCAGCGGCCGTTGTTTGGTGAGTCGCGTCAGATTTGGGTCAGGGCTTGAGGCAAACCCCCAAAAGCTAAAACAAGAATAGGCTGAAAGCAGATTAAAACTTGCATCAACTTTCCAAACGTGCAGGTAGACTTGTCTAAACAGGAATGTTTCTCAGCAGGAGCCCAAAAGAGTCTGTCTGATATCAATAGTCAAGGTGCTATGTGTTATATACCTAAACAAGGTGTTATATACCTAAACATTAGGAAGAACTTCCTGACAGTAAGAGCTGTTCGGCAGTGGAATTTGCTACCAAGGAGTGTGGTGGAGTCTCCTTCTTTGGAGGTCTTTAAGCAGAGGCTTGACAGCCATATGTCAAGAATGCTTTGATGGTGTTTCCTGCTTGGCAGGGGGTTGGACTGGATGGCCCTTGTGGTCTCTTCCAAATCTATGATTCTATGATTCTACCGGTATGTGTAGGTGCTGCTACCCTAATGTGGAAAATGGGTCTTATGTGGCACCAGTAACAGGACAGTCAGGTGGGCACATAGCACAGGGATGCTAACTGGGGGCGGGGGAAATCCCTTTGGGGTATCCAGCATCCAGTCTCCTTTTATGCTCTGATTGCTTCCGGAATGTGCTAGACTTCTGCTGGAGACGCACAGATTTATCAAATCCCCCCCTCCCCCCAAAATCCGGTGCCTGATTCTCCCCCCTCTTGGTCTCTCTTCCAGAGAGCTGGCTGCGATGGGCTGCTGGGCTCGGAGTCTCAGGTGGATGCTTGCGGTGTCTGCGGAGGCAGGAACGAGTCGTGTGTCCTGGTGCATCATGTCTTCCGGGCAGCCTTTCCCAGCTCTGGTGATTCAATGCCCTGACGTTCTCCGTGGGTGAATGCTTTGGCTTTTGGCTTTTCATGCTCCTCTTCCTCCTCACCCCCAAGCACCACCTCCTCCTCCTCCTCCCCTCCCCAGCACCTTCCTCACTTTGGGCAAACGCACATGCCACTTTGTCAGGGATTGAAGTCAGCAGAACGGAAAGTTTGTTCAAAATGCTCCGCTGCCCCAGAGCAACGACGAAGAAAAGAGGTGTCCTTTTTGCAGCTAGGAAAGTGCAGACAAAATGGTGGGGTAACCTAACCAGCCTACTATAATCAACAGGCTTAAGTCTAATTAACATATGAAGGGGGTAATACCAGAGAGTCAGCTGTCCTGCCACACTTAGCTAGGACCACTTCCGCTCACCTTGGGAGGAGCTAGGTTCTCCATCCTCCTGAGAAGCTCAAAGTGCAAAGAGAAAGAAGATTCCACCTAAACATTAGGAAGAACTTCCTGACAGTAAGAGCTGTTCGGCAGTGGAATTTGCTGCCAAGGAGTGGGGTGGAGTCTCCTTCTTTGGAGGTCTTTAAGCAGAGGCTTGACAGGCATATGTCAAGAATGCTTTGATGGTGTTTCCTAACTTTGGAACTCACTGAGAAGGGCATAATTTGAAGGAATCACAGTCTACATTTCCATGCTTTACTTTGCTGCGTAGTTTGTGATTTTAAATCTCTGCTCTGGTCCCCTCACCAAAGAAAACTTGCCCCAGCCTGGGTTCTTGGCAGCCAGGGAATTCTCCTCCTACATAAATTTTGATCCAACAGAAATTCACTGAAAAGCATGAGATCACAGAATAGTAGAATTAGAAGGGCACCTGAGGGTCATCCAGCCCAACCCCCTGCAGTGCAGCAATCGCAGCTAGAGCATCTCTGACAGGTGTCAATCCAACTGCTGACATTTCAAGTAGTACGTCTGAGGAAGCCCTCTGTCCAGCGCTGCACGTCACGCTCTGAGCCTCCCCTCCCCAATGCAGTTCCCCTTCACCCCCTGGTTGCCTCCCCTGGGCAGCCCCTCCCCCTCCCTCCCCAGTGTCTCCCCCCCCCCCTGCACTTGACCTGCTCTCCTCTGATTGCTTCACAGGTTACTTTGGCTACAAGAATGTCACTCAGATCCCGGCAGGCGCCAGACACATCAAGGTGACAGACCACAGCCGCAATTACCTTGGTAGGAGGGGGCCGCTGGGCAGGTTCCTATTCCCACACCCATGCCTGATGCTGACCCCTTGGTAGTGCTGGGGACCCAAAGAATTGCATTCTACCAACTGCCTATTTTGAAACTGCACTTTTACAAAATGGGACACACATTCAGGAACCTCTGCAGGTGGGGTTTAAAAACCTCCCATGAATCCTAGAAGGATTGCAAGGGATCCCCGAGGGTCATCTAGCCCAACCCCCTGTGATGCAGGAATTGCAGCAAAAGCATCCCTGACAGATGGACACCAACCTCTCTTTAAAAGCCTCCAAGGAAGGAGAGCCCACCACCTTCCAAGAGAGTTATGCTGTCGAACAGCTACTTTCTGCACAAACACCCCTCTTGAAACCCAGCCAGATGGGCGGGGTATAAATAATAAATTATTATTATTATTATTATCATCATCTTGATTTCCAAGGAGAGTGGCATTACCCTGAGGGGCCACCCCCAAGCAGGCCCTGCCTGTGTTGGCTCCCCACGCCTCCTCTGAAACTGGAGGCACCCAGAGGCTCCCTTGGGGGTTCTAGGGTGGTTGGCTGGGGAGGAGGGGGCCAGCCAAAAGCTCCTCCCAAAGCTCCCGAGGTCCTTTGTGGACATGCTTCCCCCAAACATCCTTCCTTCCCCTCCCCAGCTCTGATGACAGCAAACCAGCGCTACATCATCAACGGGGACTGGGCCATCGACTGGCCAGGGACGTACGAGGTGGCAGGCACCCAATTCCGCTACACTCGCACAGCGGACACCCACGAGAGCCTTGAGGCAGCTGGGCCCACCCAGGAGGACTTGCTGGTCATGGTGAGATGGGCCAGGGAATTGTTTTGGGGGTCTTCCACCTGGGTGCAAAGGATATTAACTGGGTCTCGCCTATGCACCCGATGCCTGTTTCCTGCCTCAGGTCCTTTTCCAGGAGCCCAACGCGGGCATCGAGTTCCAGTTCTGGCTCCCGAATGAGCGCTTCCACCCCATCCAGAGTGACACCAGCCCCCTTCGCCAGCCCCAGACCAGGGAAGTCGGGGATAGCCCACCAAGGGATCCCCAAGCCATCCTGCCAGCCCCGCCCTCCCAAAACGACATCGCCAGGAAGACGCCTCAGGGGGAGGGAACCCCCTTGCCAGCCAAAGTGCCCCCAGGGAGCTCAGGTACCCTCAAATCTATCCCCACCCCTATTCTCTGTCCATCTCTTCTTCCTTTACGCCCACAATAGTTTCAGGAATGGAGTGCTCTTGTAAAGAAACATTTTCTTGTTGGCAATCTAGGAGATTTGAGGGATGTGGTGGCATTTGTTCCAAGGTACTCAGCCAATAATGCGAGATGAGCGCGCAACCCCAGAGTCGGTCACGACTGGACCTAATGGTCAGGGGTCCCTTTACCTTTACCTTTATCCACCCATGCAGACCCTGATCCCATGTCTGCCGTCCCCTTGCTTTCCCCCTCCTCCAGCTCCAATGTCCTGTTTTCATAGAATCGTAGAATTGTAGAGTTGGAAGGGGCCCCAAGGGTCATCTAGCTCAACCCCAAGCGGTGGAGGAATGACTGAGCTACCCAAGCGCCCTGGGTGACCTTGGGGGCCAGTCCCTGCCTCTCTCTGCCTTGCCTACCTCACAGGGCTGGTGTGGGAATTAATGAGAAGGGGGAGCAGGGCCACATGAGCAGAGCCTCCTAGAGCTGCTTGGAGGAAGAGGTGGAAAGAAGTGCCATAAAATGAATACATTTCCCCACAGATTCTGCTGCTTTCAGCAGCTCGCACCCTCCAGGCACCCTGGGAGCCTTGGGCTGCTCCCATCCCATAATTTGAGGTGGGATTCCTGGCTCTCGGCATGTGCAGGCAGCTCCCCAGCTTGCGAGTTCATTAGTGCGACATTTCGCCACAGAACCCACAAAGCCCAGGCTGGTTTCTGGCAGCCTTTGATCATGCAGGAAGATTCCTCCAAGGAGGGGGAGCCCAGGCAGAGCCGTCTCTTCTCCCCTAACCCCAGCGCAAAAAAAAAAGCCTGAGGAGTACCATAGAAGCCCCTGCCTAGAACCCCCAGGTACTGGGAACTGTAGCTCAGCGCAGTACAAACTACAGTTCCCAGGATTCTTGGGAGTGGGGGGGGGGCAGATGGGCTTTATTGTGTCCATGCATCTCGCCTGGAACTGGGTTCCTCCCCACATGCAACTTTTCATGTCACCAACTCTCGGCCAGACCTACTTCACAGGGCTGTTGCCAGAGCCCCAGACGCTGCCCCGCACTTCTAGGGGGAAGGAGGGTGGGGTTGAAGTGCAGTAAGGACTACAGTGGTACCTCGGTTTAAGTACACAATTAGTTCTGGAAGCCTGTACTTAACCTGAAGCGAACTTTCCCATTGAAAGTAATGGAAAGTGGATTAATCC
Organism: Zootoca vivipara; assembly: GCF_965207765.1. NCBI lineage: Eukaryota > Metazoa > Chordata > Lepidosauria > Squamata > Lacertidae > Zootoca > Zootoca vivipara. Next base: position 83,767,245 of record NC_142589.1, on the reverse strand, counting down.
GTTCCAGATGGGTCCTCTGAGTACTTAAACTAAAAGTACTCAAACCGAAGCGTACTTAAACCGAGGTATGACTGTACTCATAAAATATAAGGAGGTCAGTGCCCCCCCCCGCCTTTCCCCCCACAAAATACTTTCTTCTCATCCTGCAGGGCGGTGCGGGGCGTGCGACTCTCCGAGGGGAAAATCCCAGCGCATCCACCACTACTGCAGCAGCGACTTTGGTACGTGGCCCCTCCGCATAGAAGGGGACCTCAAGGGTCATCTAGTCCAAACCACCACAGTCTCCCTCCTCCCTCCAGGGCCAAGGTGGGGAGGAGCGTAGAGGGTCCCATGCCAAGTAACCCCCACCCGCTTTCCTGTTATCCCTAAAGCTCCTGAGTTCTCAGGGTGGAGGGGGGAGCTGGATGAGGAGGACTGTCACTCGTGGGGTGGGGGGAGATTGGCTGCTGCTGGGGCTCTTCCCCTTGGGGGCAGGCAGGCCATTGCAGGAGAGCCCTCCCTTCTGACCTTTTTCTGCGCAGTCTTCCGCGCCCGAATCCTCTCCAAGCGCCGGGTGGGGCAGGAGACGCGCTACGACGTGCAGGTGCTCCACACCTACCACAACCGCTTCCCCGTCGTGCGCCGCGAGTTCGTCTGGGTGCCCGACGCTTGCGACTGCCCCCTGCTGGCCGAGCAGCGCGAGTATGTCCTGATGACCCGGCGCCACGTCAACTACGAGCACACTCTCAACCGGCTGCTGCTGCCCCGGGGCGGCTACGCCCGGCCCTGGACGCCCCGCGAGGACCTGCAGCTCAGGGACGTCCCCAAGCACTGCTCCCGAGTTGGGTTAGCGCCCGGAGGGACCCCGCCCTAAAGTAGGGGTCCCGTCTCTTCCGTGTCCACCTTCCTACCACCGGAGTGCCGTGAAAACGGATCCTCTGCAGACCTCTGGATCTTTCGCGGCTGCCATCTGAGCTCAAGGGAAGGGAGACAACAGGATTGCCCAGGGAGAACTGAACTCAAGTGCTTTTGCCTTCATTAAATCCCAGGGTGATGGAATTCTGCGTCTCCCTAACATGCCCTGCCATGCTCAGGTTTCGACTCTGCGAGGAAAACATTGGAAGATTCAGGGGAGACAAAAGAAAGGTTTTCTTCTCACAGAGGGGGTTGTGCTAATCTGCTTTGAAAGAGAATTCGGCAGAATTCACGGCAGATGCAGCTACTGGCGTCGGTGGATTGCCCCCCAATGGCTATGCTCTCCTTCTTCCCCTTGCCAAAATCAGGCCAAGATCGTCTGGGTATTGGCTTGCAGTAACCTCTGCACTTCCACCCATCTCCTGGACACATTAAGCCACAGCGCCACCATGCCCGACTCTGCCCAGAGGGCGCTGCCTGCAAGAGGACTCTGGGGCATATACAGAGCCCCTGCGGCCTCGTAAGCTCAGTCTTCGTTTCTGCTCCTCGAAACCAGTAAAGGTATTCTACAGTCTGATAATGCTGCATTGATTCATTCATTGATTGCATTTGTATCTCCTGGGAGCATAATGTGGTGACATGGTTCTTGGCAAAACCACACTGGGATATATCAGCTGAGAGGCAGGGACTGATCTCCAAGGCCACCCAGGGAGCTTTCTATGGGCGAGGTAGGGGGATTTGAATTTAGGTCTCACAGGTCCCAATCCAACACTCTGGCTCTCTAATGAAACACATAAACTTCCCAAGCTAGCTCCAGCAAAGCAAACATTTGACACAGCCTTTGCATATGCACAGACGCCAACTTGTGAGCAGGAGTGATGGGCAGTGAGGGTGGGGGGGATTGCAGATATTGACGGCAAGGGGAGACTTACAATGCAGCAGTGGGGAGAAGAGGGGATGTGTGAAAAGGACCCCAAATTTAGGTTTGACTGCTCTGTTGCCCTCAGAAGAAAGTGGACTCTCCTCCTTTGGAGGTTTTTAAGCAGGGGTTGGGTGGCCATCTGTTAGGGATTCCATTGCTGTGATTCCTGCATTGCAGGGGTAGGAACAGATGTCCCTTGGGGTCCCTGGAAAGTAAGCAGGGAGGTGCATTGCGAAGCATGAGGCAGCCCGATGATTGACTTGGAGAACTTGCAAACGCTTTGCAGCCTAGTCCAGGTGAGGGAGAGCAGTAAACACAACTAGTAAATAGGATACCTTCACAGGTAGGAGGAGCATAGGGACCCCCCCACAATGGGGGTAGTTTTGGGGACCCCCATCTCCGCCACATTCGCTTCCACGTGGGCCGACTGCCCAGATTCCCCCCCCCAGCTGTGCTTTCAGGCAAGGAAACAGAAGTCGGGGGGATTTGCTGCCAAATGACTCCCATGCAGCCCCCACCCCTACCTTGGCCCTGACACACCGCAATCTGGATCAGGACTGAAACCTGATTCCCACACCAGTATCACTGCCATCTCACACGTCTCCAACACCCTGGATTTCGTTTCACTCATTTCCCCCAAACCCGCTGATTGATCCCATCAATGTCCTGGTTGGCAACTTGCATTTATTCTTATTCTGTTCAAGTTCCTCTCCCTGTTATTTGGAATCAGCTCAGAGAGGGAGCGGAGAGGCAGCTTCGCCAGGAACACAAGCGCTGGCAAGCAGGTGGTGTGCAGCATACAAAGAGGAGAGGCCCAGTCCCACCGAGCCCCCTCTGCAGGAGCAGGCTATCTGCACACCTGCGGTGGGCGAGGCTTCGCCACAAACGTCTGGATACCCAAATGGTCTCTTTTGTCCCAAAATGAAGGAGAGAAAAAGAACAGGGACGCCGAATTGCCCCGCTCTCCGTCCCCCGCACTGCTGCCTTGGAGGGTGTTGGCATACCGCGGAGGTGCGCGTCATGCGCAAATGTCAAATCTCCGCACGGAGGCCGTCCCGTGGATGGGCAGTGGGCAGGGGAGCTTGCTGTCCACCTCCTGGCACATCTCCAGGTAAGGGTCCAAGAGAACCATGTTGGGGAGTGCAGCGTTGCCCTGTCTCTGCGCCAGGAGATAGATCCTGCCATTGGCTGCGCTGCACCCCGTGAAGAACCGTCGCGCCAGGCAATCCTCCTCCACCGGCGTCCACTCACCCGAGTCCACGTCAAAGCGGAAGGCGCCCCCTCCCACGGTGTAGATGGCCCCATTCAGAGCCACAACGCAGAGGTCATACCTGGGGGTGGAGAGAGGAGAGCGTCAGGCAGGTGCCTCCACCCCAGGAGGCTAGGGGAATCGTAGAATCATAGAGTTGGAAGAGACCACAAGGGCCATCCAGTCCAACCCCCTGCCAAGCAGGAAACACCATCAAAGCATTCCTGACATACGGCTGTCAAGCCTCTGCTTAAAGACCTCCAAAGGAGGAGACTCCACCACACTCCTTCGCAGCAAATTCCACTGCCGAACAGCTCTTACTGTCAGGAAGTTCTTCCTAATGTTTAGGTGGAATCTTCTTTCTTGTAGTTTGAATCCATTGCTCCGTGTCCACTTCTCTGGAGCAGCAGAAAACAACCTGCTCCTGTCCAGGGGACAGCCAACCCCAAGGCAGATCTTACTTCTCCTCCTGTTCCTGATGCAAATCTTCCCCAGCCTCTGGTGGGGAGTGGGGGTATGCCACTTTGGGAGATGCCTCAGGTGCCCAAATGTTTTGGGCTTGCCTGCTTGGAGGTGTCCCAGGTGCAAAGCAGCTTCGGACATCCCTCAGCCTGGGCAGTCGTGAGTTTACTGCTGCATTTAGAAGGAGACTGGGAGGGGGGCTCCCTTTGGGAATGGGGCGGAATAGCCACATTTAATGGAGAGATGGGGGAATGGACAGTGTGAGGGATGATTTGCAAACCTGCAGATGGACAGCAGGTGCCTCCAAGTTCTGAAGGTGCATCCTGGCTCAGAAGAGGCCGTCTTGGCCCAGGGTCAAGGGGGGGGGGAGAAAGTCACAATCAGGGTGAAAGCCCCAAAGCGCAGGCGCCATTGAAGGTCTGTGGGGCAGAGGCAGGCAAGGAAGGCTTCAGTGAGAGGACAACAACTGCGGAGTTTGATTATTTTGATTTTCTGTTCAATTATTTTGGTTATCTTAACATTTTCTATTTTGATTATTAAAGTTCATATTTTTCTTTTGAATTTTCAAATTGCCGGAAGGAGGCATACCAGGCACCATCCAGCCACCTTAGGGGCTCTGCTTTAGATTTGTGAAGGATTTATTCATGACTCTTTTCTTCTGAAGATATTCCACATACAGTATTGCAGTCAGAGAGCTGAAAATAAAGCCGATATTTTCCCCATCTGACAACCAATGTGCCTCTTTGGTTTCAGATACGAGTACGTGGCTAGATAAGTTTAAACATGAGCCACCCTAGCTGCGAGGGGGGCATGGAAATTTGTGTCCTGGGCTTTTGGGACTTGTCTACCCCATTTACTGAGGGATGCAGGTGGCGCTGCGGTCTAAACCACAGAGCCTAGGGCTTGCCGATCAGAAGGTCGGCGGTTCAAATCCCCATGACGGGCTGAGCTCCCGTTGTTCGGTCCCACCTCCTGCCCACCTAGCAGTTCGAAAGCACGTCAAAGTGCAAATGGATAAATAGGTATCGCTCCGGCAGGAAGGTAAACAGCATTTCCGTGCGGTGCTCTAGTTTTGGCAGAAGTGGCTTAGTCATGCTGGCCACATGACCCGGAAAAACTGTGGACAAACGCCGGCTCCCTCGGCCAGTAAAGCGAGATGAGCACTGCAACCCCAGAGTTGTCCGCGACTGGCCCTAACGGTCAGGGGTAGCTTTACCTTTGCCCCATTTACTATCTGAAAACAAAACAGCGCATTGGTTGCCAGATGTGAATTCTTTTCCACTACCGAGGGCCTTCTCGGTAGTGGCGCCCACCCTGTGGAACGCCCTCCCATCACATGTCAAAGAGAAAAACAACTACCAGACTTTTAGAAGACATCTGAAGGCAGCCCTGTTTAGGGAGGCTTTTAATGTTTAATAGATCACTGTGTTTTATTTTTCTGTTGGAAGCCGCCCAGAGTGGCTGGGCGGGGTATAAATAATAAATTATTATTATTATTATTACTATTATTATTATTATTATTATCTCCTGCCCCACTAACAACACAGTAGCGGATGAGAACCAGTCTTCCTTCTCCTCAATGGGCTTCCTTCCCAGGAGGGCGAGTTCCCCCGGCCCCTCATTTCTCTCTACAGCATGTGCAGAAACTGCCTGCTTATCCATTGGACCCCTCTTGGTCTCGTCTGCTCTGCCCACCAAAGCCGGTCTTCACATGCAGGAGAAGCCCCTAACTCACTGAGGATTTGAGACCCCTTGGCTCACTTCACCTGGTTCTGCCGGCCAGTTGAAGCTGTTCCAGGATGGTGGCTGCTGCCACCTGCTGGCAGCTTCTAGGAGCCACAGGTGGGAGCTGAGTGCAGGGGGGAGGGACCCAAGGTGTACACACTTACTGGTACTCCAGGAGCAGGATGTGCCCCCCACCCTTAACACCCCAACCTCCAGAACCGCCTCACCTAGGGAGAGGCGAGAAGGAGACCACATCCCAGATGTCCGTTTCCACGTCCAGCCGCTGGACAGCATGGCAGACGCCTCCATTCTCGTCCAGGCCACAGACGACATAGACGCGAGTCCCCACACTGACCGCCCCGGCCCTCTCCACGGGGTGGGCCAGGGGGCTGGTGCTCTCCCAGGAAGAGTCAGCAGGCGCCAGGCGCTCCACCTCGGCCGTGACAGCCCCCTCCTCAGTGCTGCCGCCTATCACATAGAGGTGGAAACCCACCCCTACAGCGCAGTGGCTGTGGCGTGCCCTCTTCATGGCCGGGCCATCCAGCCAGTTGTCGTCCCAGCTGTTGTAGATCAGCACCCAGTCCACGCTGCTCCAGGAGAACTCCTCGCGGAAGTAGCCGCCCGTCACGAAGAGGAAGTTGCCTGTGGAGAGAGAGCACGAGAGATGCCATTTCCCCTTCCCACCACACGCAGAGAGGCATCGCTTCCGCTGCACATTGCCTCCTGCTGAAAGCAAAGTGGTTCGTCTCCAAAGGGGTGATATTTCACATCTTGCATTCATTTCATCGTGAAGCAAAAGCTACAAGGATGTGAGGTGTGGACAACCAACTGCATACATAGAACTGGGGGACAATGGCTATTTCTGCCCCCGTTTCCATTGGGGTTGCCTGATGCCCCAAAGAGGTATGAGACAGGGTGAATCGAGGCTGAGGGAGACATGGCCAGGAAATAAACATCTATTGGAAGGCAGCCCAAGACAGGGAGTTTGGAGATTTCTGTGTTTTATCATCATCATCATCATTATTATTATTATTACAGTGGTACCTCGGTTTATGAACACAATTGGTTCTGGAAGTCTGTTCATAAACTGAAGCGTTCATAAACTGAAGCGAACTTTCCCATTGAAAGTAATGGAAAGTGGATTAATCCGTTCCAGACGGGTCCGTGAAGTACTTAAACTGAAGCGTTCATAAACTGAAACATGGGTGTAATTGGTTCCGGAAGTCTGTTCATAAACTGAAGCGTTCATAAACTGAAGCGAACTTTCCCATTAAAAGTAATGGAAAGTGAATTAATCCGTTCCAGATGGGTCCGCGGCGTTCATAAACCGAAAATTCATAAACCGAGGTGTTCATAAACCGAGGTTCCACTGTATTTCTGGGTCTAAACTGTTTCTGGTGCAACGGGACAGTGTCACAGAAACCAGAGCGCACAGAAATGTCGTTTACCTTCCTGCCGCAGTGCTACTGTATCTACTTGCACTGGCAGGCTTTCGAACTGCTAGGTTGGCAGGAGCTGGGACAGAGCAACAGGAGCTCATCCCATCACAGGGATTCGAACTGCCGACCTTCTGATTGGCAAGCCCGCTCAGTGGTTTAGACCGCAGCGCCACCCACATCAGGCAAGGCCTTGGCAGAGGCAGAGCAGTACACTTTGTAGAAGCTCTTTTCCTCAGGCTTCTTGCAAAGCAGGAAGCAAGTCTAAAGAAAAGGGAACCTCTGAGCATGTGCAGAGTGCAGCCAAACCTCCTGGCACCAGGTAGCGACAGCTGGCACTCTCCCACCCTAGCATTCCACTAGACGCAAACCTCAAAGGGGAAACCCTCTGCCCGCCCACACCAACCCAGAGGGCACCAAAGCAGAGGCCTGACCCTCAACAGCATGGGGAAAATGCTAGCCACCTGCAGGCTGGCTCACACTCTGTGCATGCTCAGAGGCCAGAAGAGTTACCGATGGCAGCCACAGCATACTGGGTGAGGTTCTTGCGCCGGAGAGGGGCCCGGGTCTGCCACACCTCCGTCTTCGGCTGGAATTGGAAAAGCTCCTGCTGCTCTTGGTCGTGTTTGCCAGCCAGGACGAAGAGGACCTCGTGGCTGCGCCCCACACAAGGTGAGAGGCCTACCTGTCTCCAGCTGGCAGGCGGGCAAGCATCCAGCTTTTGCAGCAGCCGCCCCGAGGTGTCCTGCCCTGGGGGGCTCTTGCAGCTCCGCACCAGCCGCTCGAGGAAGGGCAGGCTCAGAAAGGGTCCGCGGATGAGGCCCGCCAGCTCCAGGAAGACTGCTTCCCGCCCAGCAGGGTCGGCAGCTGCCCACTGCAGCAGCGCCTCAAAGGCTGCCTCCTCGCGCCTCACAAAGAGATCGTCGCTCCGCAGCAGCACCCGCAGCGTCTCTGCAGGGGCCTCCATGAACTCCTCGCCGGAAGCCACTTCGGCCCAGTGTGAGAGCACCACAGAAAGTGCAGCCGCCTGCAGGTGGGCGCAGGAGAAACATTGCGCGTAGGCCAGGAAACCAAGGCAGTTGGAGACGTGCAGCTCCCTCTCCAGGAATGCCTCACAGCGCCGCTTGGCGCAGTCCAGCTGCAGGAAGTCAGCCGCCTCCAGCAGGTCTGTGACGTTGTTGCGGTCGAGGAGGAGGCTGCCCGTCTGTGTGAAGGCCAGCAGGGCCTGGAAGGCAGTGGGGTCCAGGCCCTGGATCTGGATCCGAGGTGCTGTGCGCTCCCGCGTGCCTCCAAAGAACATGGCCTCGAAGTAGCGACTGTAGCGGGCCAAGGCCCAGCGCTCGACAGGGAACTCCCTGTCGCCCACCTCCAGGACCACGTGGCCTCCTGACTGGGCCCCAGAAGACGCCCCTTCCAGGCCAGCCATGTTCACCGGGTGCAAGCAGGCCACACTTTGGGCTGCGCAGGAGTGCTTTGGCCAGGCAACCAAGACGGATATAGCAGCAACTCGGTCCCTAAAAATAGATCCCTCCCTTCTGCCTCCCTCTCAGCTGCCCAGGCGGCTAGTGAGGCGTCGCCAGGATGTAAGAAGAGCTGCTGGATCAGGCCAAGCCCAACATCCCTCTTTCCCTGCCGGGACCAAGAGAGACTGCTTCTGCACCTGGAGGTTCCACAAGAATGTCAGAAGACTGTGGCTGCCAGACCGCATCAAAGGGAGCACATCCAGCCCAGTGGCCAAGTCGATGCCCCCAAAGGAAACCCTGCAAGTGATGCGAGAGCAGTAGCCTCTGGTTCTGCAGCATTCTAAGGTAGAATGACTCTGTCCGTGGAGGCCCATTTAGGAATCATGAGGAATTAAGCAGAGCCCTGCAGCAGCAGCAGCAGCTGCATCAGTCCAAAGGGGCGCATCAAGCCCAGCAGCCTATTCTCACAGGTGCCCCAAAGAACCTAGGGATCCAGATAGACTGCCTCTGAAACTGGAGATTCCACAGCAGCATTGGAAGAGCCTGGCTGCTGGGCTGGAAATTGAAATCCTATGATGAAATCAAAGATTCCTTGACTAGTTGGTTACAGTACCATCAGGTAAATGATGTGTTCTCAATGGATAAAAAAATAGGCTTTGAAGACAAAAGGTCTAAATTTCAAATAGAATTGTTGGAAAGCAGAATAAAATTGTTGTCTAAAATGTATAATTTGTTGTCAGAATGGTATACAAAGGATGAATTGACAAAAGATGTGATGATAAAATGGGCAAAGGATTTTGGGTACAATATTGAGCATGATGCGTGGTTGAAACTATGGAATCAAACATTGAAGTTTCCTGCATGTACCGCCCTGAAAGAGAATGTTTGGAAGATGATGTATAGATGGTATCTAACACCAGCAAAACTAGCCAAAATGTATAGGATGAGTAATAAAATGTGCTGGAAATGTAATGAGAAGGAAGGAGATTTTTATCATATGTGGTGGAAATGCGAAGAAGTTAAAAGATTTTGGGAAATGATATATAATGAACTGAAAAAGAACTTTAAGTATACTTTTCCCAAAAAAACCAGAGGCATTTTTATTAGGAATTATTGGACAAGAGATTGTAAAGGAGGACCATATAATTTTTTTGTACGCGACAACCGCGGCTAGGACTTTGTTAGCCCAAAAATGGAAAACCCAGGAATTACCAACGATTGAGGAGTGGCAGACAAAAATGATAGACTATGTGGAATTAGCAAGACTGACTAGCAGGATCCGGAACCAGGAGGAGACAAGGTTCCAAAAAGACTGGAGTAATTTGTGGACTATATGGAAAAGAACTGTAGAAATTTAAAGACACTTGCAGGACTGAAATAAATCCTACGAATTGATGTTAAAAGGAAGGAATAAAGGAACTGCGAGATAAGAGTTGATTAGAAAACCAAATGAGAGGAGGGAGGGAAGTCAAGCTCGACAGAGCATTGAGAAGAAGTGTAGAAATAATGGTTAAAAAGATATTTTTGTGTGTTGTATTTGTTTTTGAATGTTTGTTTGTTCTGTTTATTGTTTTAAATGTGCTTATTTGGAAAATTTAATAAAATGCTTCATAAAAAAAAGGAAGAGCCTGGCTGCTGGATCAGGTCCATCTATCCCAGCCTCCTCTTCTCACAGTGGCCAACCTATAAGCAGGATCCAAGCAAGAGAGCAGCTCTCCCCTCCTGTGATTTCCAGCAACTGGTATTCAAAGCATTGCTGCCTTGTCTGGATTCCTGGGTTCTTAGGGAAGCTTTGACCACTGCAAAGACAGGAGGCTGGGCTAGATGGGCCTGATCCAGCAGGCTCTTCGGACGTCCTCATTCTTGGGGTACACACTCCTCATAGGTAGCCTTACTGTGCTACTGACACCTGCAACTAAAGAAGCCAAGTAGAAAGTGCTGCTTGAGCAAAGAACCTTTAAAACGAAGTAGTTTTCCTTGCGGCTGCACCTCAGGCATTTACACTTGATTCAAAGAGATTGGAGATAGACTATAGATGGCTCCCATCCTGTCCCAAAGAAACTTGCTTTATCGTTCCAAGTTCTGATATCACATTTCAAAGCAGCAGAGTCTTATAAATTCTAGATGAGTTTTGGATAGCTTTTTATTCGTGGATTTTCAGGAATTCTCCTGAAAAGGAAAGAGTCACCGCCTGGAAATTAAGAGGAGTTGGACAAAGGTGTCATTACAATTCCTGACATTTGGCAAAGCGCTTGACCCCTTCTAGCAGACAACCGTCCTGGAGAAAGGAAGGCAGACACTATTAACCCTAAGGGGAAATGGGCAAAGCTCTTTCCTCCAAAGCTCTGGGGAAAGAACAGCAAGCCAATGTAGGAACAGCACAACAACAAAAAACCTCATCTTCCTGTGTAATATTTTACATAAACACAGCAGGCTATTTCAGTGGCTCTAGACTGGAGTCAAAAGTTCACAGCAAAACAAGGTTATTTTCTGAAATAGTTTTCAGGGCCTCTCCTGGCAAAACGCTTTTTTCCTTGTGAGACACAGTTTCAAAATGGGGGAGGGGGGATAACTAAAACCCAGTAACAACCACCTCACATAAGTTAACAAGTTCCTTTGCCAGTATAAACATAGCATACAAAAATATGTTCCCCTTGGCAGGAGAGTCCATTCTTGTCAGTGGGGGCTGGCCCTCCGAGTCCTCTCAAGATTTTAGCTGCAGAAGTGATAGGCTTAGCCGTCTTGCTGCTGAATGAAGGGGTTGGGAATGGCTTCCATCCCATCCTGGGGACAGATGAGGACCACCGAGGTCCCTCGGCAGACGACCAGTCCCAGCTGACGGGTGTCCTCTGTGAGCTTGTATTGGTCATCTGGATCTGTAAAGGAAAAAGCCCAGAAAAAGCTACAACACTGGGTCCCACCAGCTATCCTGGTCTCAAGCTCTGGGGGTGCTTTTCTGCACCAGTCAGCGCCTCGAACTCAGACCCGGGAGCCAGGTGGCAGCCAGAGGCAGGAGCTGGGGCTCAACATCCCTCAGCAAGACAAGAGCCTCCTGGGATCAGCTGTGGCAGCAGCGCTAGGCTGCATTCCACTGAGAACTACAGAAATTACTGGGCCCAAGCCAGCTGTGTCCTTGAATCTCAGTGGGTCTACTCTGAATAGGACCAGGTGGAGAACAGAACAACCTGTTACTGGACAGGTCTCCTTGATGGTTGTTAGAATCATAGAATCACAGAGTTGGAAGAGACCACAAGGGCCATCCAGTCCAACCCCCTGCCAAGCAGGAAACATGTTAGCCATGGGTGATACACGGAACCAGCCCAGTTGGTTGGGAGCCTTTGTTCTCCTCTGTTGGGGCATCTAGTTGGCCACTGCAGAAAAGGGGGAGCAGGACCGTGGCCTGATCCTGCAGAGGATGGGGAAAATTCATGGAGAAGAGCTTGCTCTTTTCCTGTCACCTGCTTGCTGTGGGGGGAGGGGTCATGGGGTCTTATACGCACCTCTCATATACTCGATGGTCCCATCCAGCACCAGGTTTAGAAGGGGGTCAAATCCTTTCAAGACACCGCTGGCTGTGGGAAAACAGGGAGAAACAGTCAGGAGCCCTCAGGAACAATGCCAAGGCTGAACACAGAAAGCTGTGATGTTAGTTACGTTCTGGATATTACAGTGGCGATTTCCTAACAAGCAGGATAATGCCAATCTGGCCGCAAAGGAGAACAGATCCACCCTCAGCCCTGAATCATTTAGAGGCGGTGACAGGCACAGTGTCGGGTCCCCAATAGCAGAGGTGCTATGGAGACTCTGCTTACCTTCCCGGCCACCCTGGAACTTCACACGAATGGTTTTATCGATGTACTTAGACAGATCCAATATACTTTCTTTCTTCTTCTTCTCTTTGTCCTAAATCGAGGTGGGAGAAAATGGGGCTCAGGTGAGCTCAGTTTCCAGCTTGTTTTACTGTAAACTGGGGAAATCAAACAGTCATCATTTTAGCCCAATGAGGCCTCAGGTTTAACCCCCTCCCCATGGCATCGCTGGGTCAGGCTGCGAATGCTCCCTGCCCTGCTTAAAATGCCGGAGGGCAGGTGTCAGTTCACAGTACTGAGCTAGCTGGGACAGAGGAAGCAGGTGTCCATCAGGACTAGCCAGCCAGTGGGTAGGGCCAGAGCAGAAGCCAACATTTTCTGATTTGCTCCCTGTCCTCCTTGTCACATTGTGCCATGGCCAAAAGCCTTCCTGCATTGGGCCACTTCTCATCCTGCCTCCCTTGCGAAACGGTGACCTCGGCCTGCGACACCTGCTCTTCCCCCGCACGAGGAGATAAGCCGCGATAGAGCCTCCCGCTCCAGGCGCAACCTATCAGTCAATGGCCGCTGGATGATGGCGGGCCTCGCCTAATTCATGACGTCAGCGCCTCATTCGCCTACCTGGTCGTAGCGCCGCCTGCATAAATCTACATATATCCCCCTCTTCCCACCCCACCAGGATCCCCTCCGCTCTACTCACCGCCATCTTGCTCTCCACAGGCATCCCGCTTCCGCGCCACTTCCGCCCGCTTTCAAACAGGCCCCGCCTCCGCCGCTCCTCCAATGGTAGGGCCAGGAACCAACCCGCGAGCCCCGCCTCTTCCTCCCGGCGCTGTCTTGCCCGCTCTAGGCCTCGGGCTCCCGACTCCACTCCCTTGTCGCCCTAAGAGCGAGAGGGAGGCGGGGATTTCGATAGCCTATTTCCGTCCCAGAGCGGAAGTGCCGCCAGCCGCCCGCGGAGACCGGGCTGAAGCGTCGGAAGGGTCTCTCGCGACCGGCCCTGAGGGCGCTAAGTTACCTCTCGGCGCTTTTTAAACGTTCCTATCTATAACGTGGTTGTGTGACTCTCCGCCCCCCCAGTCCCTAAGCGCCCAGAGAAAGAGAGCGGCTTCCTGTCCGAGTTGCTGGCTAACCGGGAGCTCACTTCCTGTTTGTACCGGAAGCAGAACCCCCTCCCTCCCTCGCCCCTCCCCCGGGTTCCAGGGAGGACAAAAGGCGGCGATGGCGGCGGCGGCGGCTTCCCTGGGGCGGAGAACCCTGCTCGGGTCGTGGCTGCTCCTGGCGGTCCAGGTGAGGAGGAAGAGGAGGCTCTTCTCATGCAAAGAGTGGGGCTCCTCTCTAGTCCTCCCTCGCGTCCGAGAGGCGGGGTCGCGGGGGGGGGAGGCGCTCCGGTTCTTCGGCTGCCCTTATTCCATCAAGGGGGAGTCTCAGTTGCCCCCTCCACGAAATGGGCTGAAGCCACGCCGCCTCGTAGGAAGCGGGCTATCTCCACCTGTGGCGCTAGGGACCCCCGAGGGTCTTCCAGTCCAGCCCCCTGCAAGGCAGGAACCTTTTGGCCCGGGATCCCGAGATGGGCTTCGCATGCTGCACCATTTCCCTTGGAGCAAAGCAGCTTGAAGGTTTGATCCCCGCCTGGGACAGCTTCATATTCTTGCGCTGCAGAGGGTTGGACTAGATGATCCTCAGGGTCCCTTGCAACTTTGTGGAAAGAGTTCTGCAGGAAGCTGGTTTGCTGTGCTCAGTCTGGTGCAGCCCTTTGGGTGTGGAGCCAGGGCGCTCTGCCCTGCTGAGCTGCAGGACCTAACCCTTTGAAACAAAGGGGGCTGCTAGTCCTCATGGCTTCTGCCTTGCCCAGAGTCTGGCCCTTGGGAGCTGTCCAGCTCAGCGTCACCTCCGCAGAGACTGGCAGCCAATGGCTCTCCAGGAAGAACTGATCCTGGATCCTGCATGCACAGCAAGCATGCCATCATTGGGATGTGGCCCTTCGCTGCTGTTGGGGTATGAGGGTCATTTTTGCTCAGGCCCCCTGCAGTAATGGGCTTAGGAGTTGCTGTATGGAAAAGTCTGCAGGCAAATGCTTTGACCAGGAGGGAGGGAAGTGTTAAACATATTCAGAGACACACAGAGAGAAATAGCACATAGCACTTGGGTGTTGACAAGTGTATGAATGGACTTGCTGCCCCAGTGATGCAGGTTGAGCTGTGCCCTGCGCCTTGGTGGTGCTGCTGCTGTTGTCACAGCCTCAGTTTCCCCTTCCATGCAATGGGCCCAGTGCACCAGGAAGAAGTCTGCAGGGTCAGCCCAAATGGGTTGCTCAGCCCACGAATCTTGTTTCCACACTGGCAGAAGGTGAGCACAGCCACTTTCTCCAGGGGAAGCCCCAGGGGGGCTCCTTGGGCAAGACACCTAATCTTTGTCTTGGGTGGGGGAAGACGCCCTGTTTAAATTGTTGTTCCTATGAATTGTTAGCTAGCCTAGTGGCCCTCCTGGGTCATGAGAACGCTGCCATGGCCACCCATAGAGGCGGCCATCCTGGGTACACCTCCCCAGGAAAGGTGGTGGTGGGACTTTATCGTGTGTGTGTGGGGGGAATGAACTTAATTTGCCCTTTTGCATTTAGCAGCTGGTAGGGATCCCCCATCCAGCTGTTTGGGGGGTGCCAGCATGTGCCAGTGACTGCTCTCACCTGTAGCTAAACAGCCTCTCCTGCAAAAACAAACAAACAAACAAAAACCTCATCCAGGACATTCAAAGTCCTTTGCAGCTGCTGTTGTGACCCTCTTGGCAACTAGATACTGTACTTTGCTGAGGTGAGGAGAGAACTGGTGACGTCCCAGCTGGCGCCAGGCAAGGGGTGGTCCAAGAACTGAGCCGCCTCAAAGAATCTCAGGAGAGAAGGGTGTGATAGCAACCACCACAAAGTCACACATCCCAAAGGGCCCCCTTCGCCCCCTGGGTGTTGGAGAGCAGCCAGTGGGTGGAGTATTGAAGCCCCCTGAGAGACAGGGTTGTGCACCTCGGGTGCAGTGGCTGCAGAAACGGCATGCCTTGGAAGACCCCAGCAGGATGGGGCCTTGCCCTCAAGGGATTCCCTACAGCATCCATCTCTGGAGAGCTAGGCTGTGTTGCTTGTGGTGGTTTTGGGACTCTCCCTTCCTCCAGGTGGAGACAAAGACTTGAGCCCTCTAATCTTACACCCCCAGCAGTTAAGTGGCCGGTTCTTCCCTAGTGAAGGTGAGAGAGATTCCCAACCCAAGTTGCCAACTCCGGTCACAATGTCCTCACACACACCCCTGTTGGCTGGGGGGGGGGGTCTGCCCATAAATCCTGGTGGACAGCAAGGGTCATGTGGGAAGCCCCAAAGGCATCCTGAGTCCAGATTGTGTGGGACTTTGAAGCAGCACCTGGGAGCCTGCAAAGTTGATGGGAAGTTGGAGTGATGTGCAGCACCCCCTCGCTTTCCTCTTGCTGCCTAGTTCTTGCCCCCTTTTGCGTTTTCAGTCAGTCCTGTGCAGGGAGTTTTCCCCCTCCCTCGTAACACTAGGACTTGTGGGCCTCCCATGAAGCTGAATGTTGGAAAATTCAGGGCAGGTGAAAGATGGGACTTATTCACGCAGTTAAACTGTGGAACTCCCTTCCCCAGGGGAGGTAGTGATGGCCACCAAACTTAGATGGCTTTGAAAGAGGATTAGACAAATTCATGGAGGAGAATAAGGTTATAAATGGCTGTTAGCCAACCTCCGGGGTTGGAGGCAGTAATGCTTCTCAATCCCAGTTGCTGGAAGCCACAAAAGAGGGCTCTTGTGCTTGAATCTTGCTTGCTGGTTTCCCTTTGGCCTGATCCAGGAGGTTTTTCTTTCATTCTTATGGGAGGTGAGCCCGGATGCTGCCGGGAGTGATGGGAAGCAAATCTTCTCCCTCTGTTTTCCAGGTCTCCTGTGAGTTTGGCATGGTCCGCGTCTTCTCCGAGAAGGGGAGTTCCAAGGGGAAGGACTACTGCATTCTTTTCAACTCCCAGTGGGCTCATCTGCCCCATGACCTGGGCAAGGCGGTGAGTGGCTCCTGCGGCACCTCAGCTGGCAGGGAACGAGCCCTTCCCTAGGGTGGCACCTGCCCTGCTTATCATCATTGTTTACATCTCTAGCCCATCCTTGGTCAAGTTAATGATTCCAAAGTGGATGATTAGTCACAGAAAGTCATGGAAGCATAGAGTTGGAAGGGACCGCAAGAGTCATCTAGTCCAGAGGTTTTCAACCTTTTTGAGTCCACAGTTCCCTTGACCAACTACATTCTTTCTGCAGCAACCCCTGTGGGGCTCAGGAGCCCAGTTATATCACCCCTTTATCAAACACCCTCCCTTATGGAGTGTTCCCTCAGCCCCCTCTCCTCGGGAGTCCTCTGGGCAAACACAGCTGCCGCCGCCACCTCATCCCAAAGGGAGGTGCCTCCTCACACTGCCCCACAAGGAAGCACCCCCTGGCCAGCCCCAGAGACACCATTCACCTGGGGAACTTGTTGCCAGAGCTGCTGCAGGAAACAACTGTGCAAGCCTTTGGGAGACAGGGATGCAAGAGGGCATAATAGGAAGGAGGGAAGGAAAGAGGGACAGAGGTTAGGGTTGCCTGTGGCACCCCTGACTATCCTTTAAGGCACCCCAGGGTGCCACGGCACACAGGTTGAAAACCACGGATCTAGTCCAACCCCCTGCAATTCCGGAATATTTCCCCCCTACGTGGGGCTCAAACCCACAATGCTTCAGTTGAGATTCCTACTTTGCAGGGGGTTGGGCTAGATGACTCTCGGGGTCCCTTTCAACTCTATAACTCTGAGATTAGGAGCCACACATAAACTTTGAAACCCTTTTGTGTGTTTGTGTAAACGTATTACCGTATTTTTCGCTCCGGACCATAGGGCACACCTCTTTTTTAGGGTGCACCAGACCATAGGGCACACCTCGTTTTTAGTGGAGGAAAACCAGAAGATTTCCCCCCTCCCCGGTTTTCCTCCTCTAAAAGGCTGGGAGGGGGGCGCTGGGAGGGGGAGCGAAGTAGGCAGCGGCGGTGGAGGGACCAGTCCGGCTTCCCCTGCCTTCCCCGCCCCCTTGCGACACCGGCTTTCTCGCTGAATGCGGTGGGGGGGGCGGAGGTGATGCTGCCGCTCGCAAGAGATCGGAGCCTGCATTTGGGAAAAACACAGCGTAGCACTGTGTCCCAACCGCAGGCTCCAATCCCTGCTCTTGCGAGGGGCAGAGGTGGGCAGCTGCAGAGGAGGACGGGGACGGAGAAGCACCCGAAAGGAGCCCTTTCGGGTGCTCTTTCTCCGCCCGCCCCCCAGCCTCTGACGCTGCCCACGTCTGACGCTCTCAAGAGATTGGAGCCTGCATTCAGAGACACAGCGTAGCACTGTGTCTCTCCTGACCGCAGGCTGCGATCCCTGCTCTTGCGAGGGGCAGAGGCAGGGAGGCGGCCTTGCCGCTAGCAAGAGCAGGGATTGGAGCCTGCAGTTGGGAGAGGCACTGGCTCAGCGGCAGAGGCATCCCTCCGCTTGGACTGCAGTGGCAGCTGAGGGATCCCGCTGCTGGAGCCATGTCATTCGCTCCATAGGACGCACAGAGATTTCCCCCTTACTCTTGAGGAGGAAAAAAGTGTGTCCTATGGAGTGAAAAATACAGCATTTCTTTTGTCAGAGAGCAATTATTGTCAGAGAGACGAAAATTGAAAGGTGAGAAACCAAACTACAAAGCAGCCACGTAGGATGAGTCCCATTGCCCAGGGGTTAAAGTAACAAAGTCCAAGAAAAGACTATCACATTGTTATCAGGTTATTAAGTCTAGTTCAAGATTTGCATGGCTGGGGATGAGGGTTGTCTTGAAAATGATGGTTCCGTTGTACATGCATAATAAAGGAATGCCAAATCATATTGAAAGTGCCTGAAGATGTTAGTCCTCACTGAAATTTCAAATTACGCGTGATTTTCTCCATTATAGCCTCTTTACGAGAGTGGTGCCAAGCGCTCAGTGTAAGAGTTAGGACTGTTTTCCATTAAGTTGCAATGACTATTTCATCATCCAAAATCATATATGGAACCAATTATTTTGGCAATCTAACTCACTATCATAAAAAGAGCTAAGTAGCATTAATTTTGGACAACAAACAGTAGTGATCATTTTGGCCAAATTCAATTTCGCCCTTGCAGATCTTGGCACACATGCTTCCTGATGTGGCAGGAGCTGGTCCTTCAAGGATTGGGGCCCTAAGTCATTTAGGAGTTTGTAGGCTAGCACCAAACCCATGAATTAGAGCACCCTCCCCTTGGGCCTCAGCTGGCGCCCGCTTCGTGATCCTTTCGGCCCTGGGGTGAAACACCTTTCTTTGCTCAGGCCTGTTGGAGCTGCTTGTTGCATTTGGGGCATTCTGAGATTCCTTTGTTGTTCCTCTGAAGCTGAGGAGCAGCTTAGAGGGCTCTGTTTTCCTCTCCTCATGTTCTCCTCTTCCTCCTTTCCTCCTCCAGTCTCTGCTGCAGCTGCAGGACCAGACGGTCTCCGTCCTGTGTGCTCCTTCAGACGTTCCCGACGGCGGCTTCAGCAGCACCATCCCCATGGTCATGCGGGGCAACTGCACCTTCTATGAGAAAGTCCGGCTGGCCCAGATCAACGGGGCAAGGGGGCTGCTGATCGTCAGTCGAGAGAGGCTGGTGAGTCCCTGGGGAGGGGCGGGGAGAGAAGGTGACACTCCTTCCTGCTGCCAGCCTGGTGGGAATTAGCCTGGCATTTGTAGCCCACCCTCTTTCCCCTAAGGAGCTCCAGGTGGCGTCCATGCGTCTCCCCGCTCTCCATATTATCCTCACAACAGCCCTGTGAGGAAGGCTAGGTTGAGAGTTGGCAGCTGGCCCAAACTTCATGACTGTGTGGTTTCACCTTTTAAGTTGCGTTACTGAAATAAATGCACTTTTCGACGATAACCAGAGGGTTAGAGTAGGGTCATATATGTCCACAGCCCTTAGCCTTAACACCGGCTCCCCACAGGGTTGTGTGTTGAGTCCCCTGCTCTGTACCTTCTATACGTATGATTGCACAGCTATCCACTCCAGCAACAAAATCATCAAGTTTGCTAGTGACACCACTGTGGTGGGGCTCATTTCTTGAGGGGATGAGTCTGCCTATCGGGACGAGGTGGAGCGGCTCTGTGTTTGGTGTGGAGATAATAATCTGGTCCTTAATAATGCCAAGACCAAGGAACTCAAATGAAGGGCTCCCTTTTGAATCTTTTCTGTCTCCTTTAGACCTAGTGCCCGAAGCCATTATCTTACAACAACTTCAAGGTCACCACTAGGATGTTTTGGTAGGCAGGAGCAGAATGACAGGAGCAGAATGACAGAGCAGCCTGCCTCTACATTGGTACCTCGGTTTACAAACACAATTGGTTCCAGAAGTCTGTACTTAACCTGAAGTGTACTTAACCTGAAGCGAACTTTCCCATTTAAAGTAATGGAAGGTGGATTAATCTGTTCCAGACGGGTCCGCGGAGTACTTAAACTGAAAATACTCAGACCAAGGCGTACTTAAACCGAGGTATGACTGTATTCCAAAAGTCAATTGCTGAAGTAGAAACAGTAAAAACTTTGCAACAAAGTCTCTGAATAAAGGAAATTTTATATCCACCTTTACTCTGTAGAATAAGAAGGGTAACTATGTAACTGCAGCAGGAATTTATTCACTTTAACACTTGTACAGGTCCTTTGACAGTAGAGCGGAAACCGAAAGTAAGAAAGTATCAGACTGATTGTTAAATCATAATGGTGTCTCACTCTCTGGCTGGGAGGTCGTTTCCAAAAGGAAAGACGGCTCTTTAGCGAGCAAAATCCTCTTTACAGGGAAGTTCAAAGGAAAAAACCCACCCCCTACCCCTGCTTAGAGGGGGAGTTCGCTGATTGCCTTAGTAAAGGTAAAGGGACCCCTGACCATTAGGTCCAGTCGTGACCGACTCTGGGGTTGTGCGCTCATCTCGCATTATTGGCCGAGGGAGCCGGCGTATAGCTTCCAGGTCATGTGGCCAGCATGACAAAGCCGCTTCTGGCAAACCAGAGCAGCACATGGAAACGCTGTTTACCTTCCCTCTGTAGCGGTTCCTATTTATCTACTTGCATTTTGACGTGCTTTCGAACTGCTAGGTTGGCAGGAGGTGGGACCAAGCAACGGGAGCTCACCCCGTCACAGGGATTCGAACCGCCGACCTTCTGATCAGCAAGCCCTAGGCTCAGGGAAGTTTAAAAGACAATTTTTAAAGTCCGTGGCTGCAGCTTCTCCGCCACTGCTTTCACTTTTTATCCAGCAGAAAGGAGCGACCTCCGTAATTTTAGCTCTCTTTCTGTGACCTGATTTTCCAAATTTAGCCCGGTTAATTAGGTACTCACGGTAAAGTCTTTCCATTTTGTCAATGAAGAATTGACCGCTGGTGCCTTACGGACAACGAAGCTTGGCACTCTTTGACATAAGCGTTGGATCCATAGCACCGCGACTCCGACCCTTTTGCTCTCAGGGCTCCAAAAAGGGGCTTACCGGGGAGAGGGGAGTTCGCTGGTGGTGCCCGCCAGATCACCAGGTCCCCAAGACACCCTTCCTGGGGTCTTTTCCAGGGGTCCACTGCGCTTTTGCTGTTTCCCCCACCTTCAAAGGGCCGAGGTCTCTCCAGACGAAGGGACCTCCATCCGATATGGCCGCGTGATCAATTAAAAAGAAACGGGGGAATTGTAATTTATGTAAACCCAAAATTGGAAACAAAACAAATTTTTAAAGATCATGAAGGTAGGGTACTGGGAGTTCAGTTAACAAGAGGGAATGAACAAATAGTTATCGCAGGTTTATATGCACCTAATGGAACTAAGACAATTTTTTAAAGGGATGTAGAGCTCCATCTCTGCCTTGTCCTGTGTGGTTCTACTCATCTGACTTTTTAATTTTCTTCGCTTTCTGCATGTCGTCCCTTCTGAGATTAATGTTCCCCTTCAAAATCTTTTCTGAACAATTAAGAGTTCTTAGGAAGCCGTTCATCTCCTCTTATGGGGGTGAGAGGCTCCCTCCCTCCCTCCCCCCTCCTGCTGCTGTTCCTCTTGCAATGGGTGTTACCCCCAAATGCGCAGCAGCCATTGATGAGTTAGGCTGGGGATGAGTCCCGTGAGCTGGGAGGACTGGGACAAACAGAGGAGGATTGGGGCCTGCCTGCACTTCTGAGTTTGACGCACCCTTTGGCTTTGGGGGTGGGCACGTTGGGAGGGGGTGGTGCGTGTGGCATCACTTTGCTCTCCCCCCTCATCCCCTCCAGGTCCCGCCGGCTGGCAACCGCAGTCAGTATGAGGAGATTGACATCCCGGTGGCTCTGCTGAGCTACGCGGACATGCTGGATATTGGCAAGGTGAGACCCCGTCCGAGTTCCCCAGTCAGGGGCATTGGGGGCAGCACTGCCTTTTGGGCCCCCAAGAGTTTAGGCCAGTCACACACTGGCATTTCCTGGAGGACGTCCTGTTTCCCGGAGGGTAGATTTTTCCTGGGGCAACTCTTTTTTAGGGTCAGCTGAGCTCCCTTCTCTCTCTCTCTCTCTCTCTCTCTCTCTCTCTCTCTCTCTCTCCCTCTCCCTCTTCCTCTTCCTCTTCCTCTTCCTCTTCCTCAGAGCTTTGGGCCCTCGGTCAAGGTGGCCATGTATGCGCCCAACGAGCCAGTCTTGGACTACAACATGGTGATCATCTTCGTGATGGCTGTGGGGACGGTGGCTGTCGGAGGCTACTGGGCAGGGAGCAGGGATGTCAAGAAGTGAGTTGGGGCAGGGGGCCAGTAGAAGCCCCTCAGGGGCATCCAGCCCAGCTCCCTGCAGTGCCATGGGGCTCATCCTGCCTTCTTGGCTGTTCTGAGCTGCTCTCTCTGGAATCAAAACATGTGGGACCTCTGAAGAAGCTGCCACCTGCTAAGTCCAAGGCACCAGCCCCTGGGAATACATAGAAGGTGTTTGGTGAGGTGTCGAGGCAGCACAGGATCCAGGATCCGTAGGATTCCTTGCATCCATGCCCAATCATTGAGCTCTTGGAGGGAGTCACTGCTAGGGGTTCCTCCCATGACTTCTCAAATAGCCTGATAGGCTGCCTCCTCCATGCGTTTCCCACGGAGCCGGTAGCTACCACTCACATCTCATGGCTGCAAATGATTTCGTGAAGCGTGGAGACGGGCTGCTTTGCCGGGGGTGGGGTGGGGAGAGGCTGGCAGCCCTGAGCATCATTTGGGAGTTGCTGAGCCCTCGCAGGATGCTTCCCCTCTCGTCGGCTGGCCCCTCCATGAGTAGTACAGTTCCAGCAAGGGCCTCCAGCCTCGGCTTGACCTCATCTCCCTTGCAGGCGGTACATGAAGCACAAACGGGACGACGGAGTGGAGAAGCACGAGGACGAGACGGTGGACGTCACCCCCATCATGATCTGCGTCTTTGTGGTCATGTGCTGCTCAATGCTCGTCCTGCTCTATTACTTCTACGACCACCTAGGTACTTGCGCTGGCTTCTCAGTGCTCTTCTGCAGCCTCCCTCCAGCCCTTTGTCTTCATTCATCCTTCCTTGTCCCCTTTCCCCCCTGCAGTGTATGCCATCATTGGGATTTTCTGCCTGGCGGCTTCGATCGGCCTCTACAGCTGCCTTTCCCCGTTTGTCCGAAGGTTTCCTCTGGGGAAATGCAGGTAAGAGGCAGAAGACGGTCTTGCTTTGCCACCTTTGGCTAAGTGGCCCTGGCACGTGAAGCTTGCGGGGGCCAGTGGACTGGGTTCAAATCCTGCCTGGCCATAGACACACACACACCCATGGAAAGAAACAGGTTATCGGGGCATGAATGCTTGTGGGGGGCTGGACAGAACCCCAAACCCTCTTCCTTTGGGACTTGGGAGCAGCTGTGCTTTAGCTTTCCCTCTCTGATATATTTTTATTTTGCTGGCTGCAAAATATTAATGTGTGGGGGCTGTCGGTTTTTGTTGCTGCTGGTCTCGTTTAGCAGCCAGTATCTAGGAAACAAGCTCTGAATTCTTAAATGCATTAGATGGGCAAGATGTGGATCTATTGCTCCTCCTTGTATGTGTTGGGCAGGGCGGGATCCCTTCTTCCATGGCTCTCTGGGCTCCCTCCCGACTCTCAGCTGACTCTCAGCTGCACAAGAAAAGGGACCTTGTTGTTGCAGAAAGGTCCTCGCTTCCACTGCAAAAAGATGAAAGCAATGAAATTCTGTGCCTCACCAGATCTCGTCCCTGGCAAGCAGGCAGAAAACCCACCCTGTGCGCTTTGCAAGTGCGCAACTGCCCTTTCTAAGGGCATGTTGCCTTGTGGGGTTTTGAATCTGTGCAAGGCAGGTCTGGTTGTATTTGCTTCCTTATGCTGGGATCTCCGAGATATTTTTGCCTTTTTCTTGCACAGGTCAGACAAAGAGAGTAGGAGGGGGGCCTGTTCTGAGCTACATAAAAGAGCAGAAAGTCCTGCCCCAGGACAAAAAATGAAGGGCATGAATCCTGAGCTCAGCCATTTATTATTATTTATTAAATGTGTATGTTGCCCTATATCTGCAGACGTCAGAGCTGTGCCCCTGTTTGTGGGGGGCTCCTGGATTTGGCCCCCGACCCCTTTTCCCTCGGTCCTCAAAAGCCTCCACACCAAGCGCGAGGGGAGGGGGGGTTGAGTGGGTGGCACTGAGCAACTTAAGAGGGAGGGAAGTGT
This sequence comes from Zootoca vivipara, assembly GCF_965207765.1. NCBI lineage: Eukaryota > Metazoa > Chordata > Lepidosauria > Squamata > Lacertidae > Zootoca > Zootoca vivipara. The sequence goes on along the minus strand of NC_142589.1, from coordinate 83,743,553 downwards.
CTTTTTGAAGCATCCCTGAGCCCATAGAATAGAAAAAATAGTCTGTCTGCTGAGTTTGGTGACCTTGGCTCTGCCTGACAGCAGCTCTCCAGCGTGGCCTCGGGCAGGGAAGGTTTTTCCCCAACACCTCCTCCCCTGAAGATTCTGCCCGTGGGGATGAATATGTAGTGCCTTGGCAGAGCACCTGCTTGGCATGCAGATGCAGAAAGTGCCAGGCTCTCTCCAACTCAGGCTGAGCAAAGACTCCTTCCCTGGAGACCTGCTGCTGCCAGCCTGTGGAGGCAAACCTGCCCTCGATGGAACAGGCCTGATTCGGCATCAGGCAGCTCTCTGGGGTCCCTCTCCCTCTTGCCAAGTGGGGTGCAGGCCTCTCACCCCACCTCTTGCCCTCAGGGTACCCGACAACAACCTGCCCTACTTCCACAAGCGCCCCCAAGTGCGCATGTTGCTCCTGGCTGTCTTCTGCGTCGCCGTCAGCCTGGTCTGGGGCATCTTCCGCAATGAGGACCAGTGAGTGATGCGGCGCCTTTTGGGCTCTCCCCTTGGGATGGGTGGGGGGGCACCTGTCCCTTCGAAGAGCCTCTTGCTCCCCCCCCCCACGTGCTATTTTGCGCCTCTCAGCTACATCAGTTGCACCAGAAAGGTTTTCTTCCTCCTCTGCTCTTGCCCTTCTGCAGCTCTGGGCGCAGGGTGAAATGGGACCTTTGGCAGGGTGGAGGGAACATCCAGAACACACCCCAGCTGGCCATGGGGACTCTTTCTTGAGAGGAAGTGGGATGGGGGGAGAGAGCCCAAGGGGAAGTGGCTTGACCCTTCTCCCTCTGCTGTTGGAGGGGGTGGGCCCATTTGCCGTCTGTCCTGAGCCATGGCCATTCCTCCCCCAGGTGGGCCTGGATCCTGCAAGACGCCCTGGGAATCGCCTTCTGTCTTTACATGCTCAAGACCATCCGCTTGCCCACCTTCAAGGTAAGGCCTTGCGGGGGGGGGGAGACTTGGGGAGGGGGCTCATCCCCAGGACAGTGGGGAGGGAGGCTGACATGGGCCTGAGGCCACCTCTCAATGTACTCTGCGACTCGAGGGCCAGAAGAAAGCCAACCTGGGGGAGTGGGGGGGGGCAGAATCAACAGTGACCCTCTGGGAGTGGCTCCCCTCCCTTCCCCACTTCAGGGAAGGCCAGTTGGGGGTTGCGGAAGGGAAACCCCGAGCTCCTCTCACCTCCTGCCCTTTTTCCCTCCTGCCCCCCAGGGCTGCACGCTGCTCCTCCTGGTCCTCTTTGTCTACGACGTCTTCTTCGTTTTCATCACGCCATACTTGACGAAGGTGCATAATTGGCCTGCCAGGGTGGGCAGGGGGTGGCCAGTCCCCCATGGGCATTGCAAATGGGGGTGCTGGAGGAGTCAGAGTTGGGCCGGGTCTTTCCCCTGGGGCCATCGGAAGTCCCTTCCTGATTCCCTGACTGGGATGCTTTCCCCAGAGAGGCTCGCTTGGTGCCATCATTGCATGTCTTCGGGCACCAGGCAAAAACATTCCTCTTCCCCCCCAAGCCTCTTTCTTTTTTTGTCCTCTTGCCCCTCCTCACGTTTTCCTTCCAGACAGGAGAGAGCATCATGGTGGAAGTGGCTGCCGGCCCGACAGACTCTGCCACTCACGAAAAGGTGAGGGGCTGCCAGAGCGTCCTGGGTTTTGGTAGGGGGAGACGGCCTCTTCCCGGTAAACAAAATGGAGGTGATGCAGGATGAGCCTGGGAGAAGGCCAGAGGTCGGAGGGGAGTCATGGTCCAAACACGTAGTGGACCCAGGGCATCCCCAGCCCCATGATCTAGGCCTAGAATGGCCCAGAGACCCCTCAGCCATAAGGGAAGAGGCGTTGGGAAGCACCCCTGGAGAGCAGGCAGGTTCAGTTTTGGGTTCTGGTCAGGCCTGAGAAAAGGTACTTCTGGGGTTCCTCCGTCCTTCTCCTTGGGCACAGGGCACTTTCCCCACGCCTGGGGGGGGGCTTTGGGTTGTGCCATCCCCTGTCGCCCCTTCCTCACCTTTAACTGCCAGATACCCTCTTTGGGACAAGGGCTTGTGGGAGCTTTGGCCCCGTTTGGGGCAGCTTGTTGACCTGGATGGACCCCCTTCCCTCGGCAGCTTCCGATGGTGCTGAAGGTGCCCCGACTCAACTTCTCTCCGCTGGCGCTGTGTGACCGACCCTTCTCCCTCCTGGGATTCGGGGACATTCTGGTTCCAGGTAGGCCCTCTCCCTTCCCACCTTGCTGGGGGGGGGAGGTTTCTTTGGGGCTGAGCCCCTGCTCGGCCCGCAGAAGGCAAAGAAGAGCCCCCAGCCTGGCCCTAAGAGGAGAGGGCAGGGTCCCTTAGGGCTGGTCCAGTGGGAATGCTGCCTTCTCCTCCCTTGAAAGAGGGCTGGCGGCCAGGCAGCTCAAGGGAACCGCTGCTCCTAGAGACAGTCTACCTTTGAGGGCCAAGCCACAGCCTCCCTGCTGCCCCACTTGGAGGATGCTGGGGGGGGGAGAGCCCTCCAGGGAGTGTCCCTGCTTGGCCTTGTCACTCCATGATGCAGACAGTGGATGGGGGGGGGTTTTGCCCTCCTTCCCTTGCCTCAGGCTCCCTCCTCTTTCCTCCCCAGGTCTCCTGGTGGCCTACTGCCATCGCTTTGACATCCAGGTCCAGTCCTCCCGGGTCTATTTTGTCGCTTGCACTATTGGTACGTCTGGCTCCCCCACCCCCACTGAACCCTTGCCAACACCTGCCTCCCACTCCTCCCTTGGGAAACCCAGCGGCCCCCTCTTCTTACCTCCCGCCCCACCCTGGACTGGCGGAGTTCATTTACGTGCCACGTTTCTGCCATGCGCTGTGCCGAAAGCAGCAGCTATGCAGAGCCTCAAACTGCAGAGCCTGCCGAAATTCGGCGGCAGCGCTGCCTTTCAGCTCTTGTCCTGAGAAGTGGCTCTCTTGTGGGTGGATCGGGGCCCTTGGGAGCCCGCTGGGCGCAGCCCATCTCCACGTGTGCAACAGGACTGGCGGCGTTAGTGCAGTCTTGAAAGGATCCCTGCATTGCTTTGCCCCTAGCAGCAAGTTTTCTCCCAGCAACAGGGTTCCCATAGCAACAGACTTCTTTATTAGACAGGCTCTGAAGGAGAGAAGGGTGCTGACTGTTATAAGGCTGGGCGATAATTGATATAACATCCAAAATCAGCCTGACATTCATCTCGTCATATCGCTTCCATAATTTTTGACAATTGGCAATATATCACGAATCATGATGTGGGTGTGTGCATAGCACAGCTGTGCAAAAAATCCTGGTGCAGGAAAAACCGTAAAGCCTCTCCGTAGCTCCATCCTCATTTCAGACATCATGGTACATTAGTCCGTCACAATGTTTAGCTGGTGATATATCACAAAGTTGAAAACCAAATATTTCCCAGCCATAGCTGTTCCTCTGTCCAGATTGCTGAAGAGCAGAGAGGGGGAATGATTCTCTGTGCCAGGTTTTCCTGCCTTTTCCATTATAATTTGTGATGTTCCATAAATCCTTGAAGCAGAGCTGGAAGGGGCAGAGGTGTTTATTTTATTCCCGTGTGAGAATTCACCCACAGATGAGCTGAGCTGAGAAAGACCGGGGGGGGACCTTTCTGGGTGACTGCCAGCTGAAAAGGAGGCCCCCCCCTTCTCTCCCCTGTCTCCCACTGCAGCCTACGGCCTGGGCCTCCTGGTGACCTTTGTGGCGCTCGCTCTGATGCAGAAGGGGCAGCCGGCGCTGCTCTACCTGGTGCCGTCCACACTCCTCACCAGCTTCGTGGTAGCGCTCTGGCGCAAGGAGCTGCCCATGTTCTGGACGGGCAGTGGATTTGCGGTGAATACCACTTTGATATGAGTCTCCTCCAGAAAAGGCCAATGTTAGGATAAAAGCCTCCCTAATTAGATTTAAAGTTGAGTAAAACTCTTGTTGGCATTATCCTCCACCCCCCCAAAAGGGAGCAATGAAATACTTTTGCTTTTTGGAAGTGGCTTTTGCAGACCTCCCCCCTCCCCCAAAAGGAGGCCACCATTCACGGCTGGGGGTGAGGGAGGATGGCACATTGGGGGGGGGCAGAGAAGCCACTGATGGCCAGCTTTCCTCCCCACAAGTCGTGATTCCTGCATTGCATGCAGTTGGACTAGATGACCCTCAGGGTCACTTTCCAGCTCCACAGTTCTTCTCCATCACTCGGGGGGCAGAGGGGGGGTGCCCGTCTTGGAAAGGGGGCAAGAGGTGTTCATGCGTGTTGCTGGATCAGGCCTGAGGGCTCCCCGCAAGCAGGAGCCCTTCCACCTTCCAGAGTCCAGCTGCCTCTGTAGTGCCACCGCCCAGGACTCCCATGTGGGGAGAGTTGCTGCCGTCACATGGGGGGGGGGTTTGAATGCTCAGCTGGGTGGGAGGATCCAGGCAGGACCCAGCCACCGGACTCCTCAAATGCCCTCAAAAGGCTGGCGTCAGGCTTGAAAGTGGAGATGGGGTTGGCCTGGGTGAACCGAATGAGCCCAGGCCTGTCTTGGCAGCCCCCCTGGTTCCACTGGGGCCAGTCTAGAGGGGAGCTGGACACTCCTGGGTGTCCTGGGCTGAATGAGGGGAGTGTCTGTACAAAAGTTACCCATCTCTCTCTCTTCCTCCCCTCCCCTCACCCCCTCCCCGGTAATGTGGGGCTGCTCCTGCTTACAGAAAGACCTACCTCAGCCCCCCTTGGTGATCTCCCCAGTCAGCTGTCCTGCGGCCCCCAAGGAGGAGGCTGCTCCATCATCTCGCCCAGAAGCCAAGGACCAGCCAGCCACCCCGACTCCCGTGGAAGACATGGTCAGTGGCGGCAGCGCCCCGGACAACGGAGGAGAGGAGTCTGGCTGTGCCCCCTTCCTGGAAGAGGAGCAGGAGGAGGCAGTAGCTGTACAGACTGAGCCCACAGAGGCTTCCCCACAGAAGCCCCATATAGAAGAGCCCGGCGCTTGGGAGGACGGGAGCAAGAGCCCCTCTGCCTAGGAGACCCCTTTCGCCCCCATCCCTCCCTCCCTTCCCCATCACAGACTAACTTGAGACTAACTACGAGACGGACTCTGCCGCCTTTCGCACCCAGCACCGACGCGCACCACGTCCCTTTGGCCATCCAGCGCCGGGAAGCTGCGTGCGAAGAAGAAAACAGGCGCTTCACTTCTGGCATCCCCCTCCTTCCCCAAAATATGGTGCTTAATGAAGGTCCCGGTTAGAATTTCAGCGATAGTTTTAAAAGTGAAATAGCAGATGCCTTTCCCTTCCTGTTTCATGATGCTGGGGTAGTATTCAGATAACTTTTCCTAGGAAAACAATAGGTATTATTTTGAGCTTTGAGGGGACAGTCTGGGCTGGCGTTTCTTAAGGATCACTGAGGTGGTGAAGAGAGAAGGGCACACCCCCACCCCACTTCCTGCTTCTTTTCTGGCCTTGTCTGGGCTGGATTCTGTTGCTTCCAAAAGACCTTCCCCCCCCCAAAAAAAGGATCTCTGGTTTCTGCCACTTGCTTTGTTTCATTTGCCCTCCCATCGCACACTTTGGAACAAAGGCCTCTGGGAAGGGTCTGCTCCACCTTCCCATGTGGGGTGGGGGCAGTTGGGGGGCACCACCTCAGAGCTTGTGCTGTGGGGGGGGTGCTCTTCCACTCTGGAGCTGCTCTTGGGTATCTTCTGCGTGAGACACCCCCTCTTCCGCCTTTGGCAACAGGGCAGCCCAGCCCTGGAGGAGGAGGGGGGCTGATCCTGTATGGACACCCCTTCCCTCCTCTCTGGGTCTCTTTTTTTGGGGGGCCCTTTCCCCTCTGTGGGTCTTTGTGTGTATCTACTCCCCCCCCCATTATATCGCGTCGCGTGTTGTTGGTGACCCTTTTTTTGTTTTCTGGACTCAAGACGCATCAGTTCTGCCACATCTCCCGGCTTCTGCTGAGCATCTCCCTGGGGGGGGGGGGCTGCAGCCTCCCCCTCCCCTTTCGCTTGTGCAGAATGATGGGCGCTTGTCTTAGACACTGCAGGATTATGCCTTAATTTAAGCTATTTTATAAATAACGTATATGGGACTTTTATTTTACAAAAGCCGGTTGGGAGAATAAACTTGACAAAGCATCGGTCATGGAAGCAGTCCGGGCTCCGGAGTCTGTTTGTTCACCCCCTCCATCCCGTCCTGGGGGGGTCTTCTGGTTCTTGAAGCTCCTCTCAGCATCTCCTAGGGAGGTGGAGGGGGTGGTCTAGGCTGCTGGGACACCCCAGGCGCCACGCAGGCAGAGGCCCCCTTTCTCTCCTGCGTCAGGCAGGGAGGGGATGTTGGCCTCTGCAAATGGGGAGTGGTGGGGTTTCCCCACAAGGGCAGATGGTATTAGTGGGTTTGCCTTTGGGACCATAGCTGTCAAGTTCTCCCTTTTTTTAAAGGGAAATTCCCTTATGCTGAATAGGCTTCCTCGCAAGAAAAGGGACCCCTTCCCATTCCACACACACACCCTGCCTTGACTGGCAAAGGGGAGCTGCATTCTTTTATTCTTGGCCAAATTTGTCTACCGACCTTGTACCTGTAGATCGCAGGGCTCTTCACAAAATAAAATCGCCATATCAAAAAAGTGCAGAATAGAAATGAGAACAAAGACAACCTAATAATCCCTGGAAGTCGCAGGAGAGGAGTGGCTCAGATCCTGCTGGCAGGGTTCCCATTAAAGCACCCAGTCGGCCGCTTGGCCTCATCCAGCAGCTGCCTCTTCTGCTGGGATTTCCCACGGCAGCGTCTTCTATGGGCCACATTTATTCTTGCTCAGGAAGCCCTGAATTCAGCGACAAAAATTTTTACTGGGGTAAAAATGGCGAGTAAGACATTCTATTGTGGCAACCACAGTCCAGGTTTAAGGTGACATCTGGCAATGAGCTTATATACCTGTGTTTATAGCCCTGTTTGGTGTGCCAGAGGGTCTCAGGTTCTCTTCCCCACTGAGGCTGCTCAGGATCTTCAGCCGTGTTTAAGGGGGAACCCCGGAGAGAGATCCTATCCCAGAGTGGCCCCTGCAGCCTTCCTGTCCGTCCCAGGGAGGGTCTGCTACGTGACTCCAGCTGTCCTTTGGTACATGCTGTGCTCCCCGTCCTGACGCCACCTCTCAAATCTGGCTCTAGGCAGCAGCTCCACACAGCTGAGCTCTCGGGTTACTGCCTGGCTTTTGAAAGGGATGTTCAGGGCCCCATTGTTAACCACCATGGCCCAGGGGACCCCTGAAACCAGAAAGGCCAGTTTTGCGGGAGAAGGAAGGATGGCAGGCTTTGAAAAGGTGTGACCCAGGGAGGTGGAAATGGCAACACTCAGCTGGGGACTTGTCTGCCGTCTTCCACTTCCTCTTTCAGGACTAGCTGCTTTGTTTGCAGGAAGAGATCTGGTGGGGGTGTCCACAGGAGATTTGGAAAGGAGCCAGCATTGATACAGGTTTCTGGAGAGAGAGAGAAAAATCACAGCACCCCAAAAATCACTTTTGAGAGCTTCCCTCTTGCTTCACAAACGAAAGCTCTGACCCAGGCTTGCAGGTTTGCGAGTTCCTGGACAAGGATGTGGTGGTGTCCTTTGACCCTGGGGAGGGCTGTTGCCAGCAGAAGGTCCCACATTCAGACAGCAACACCCCCAGCCACTTCTCCCATGCCAGGAAATTGCTTATTTGCAGAATCTGAGCAGGGGGGTCAACAGTTTGACCTCTGCATGGCTTTCTTCTTTGTGGGGTTTTTTCCTGATCCTGGCCTAGTGCATCCAGGGCCCCCTTCCCCCCTCCTGGGGGGGGGGGCTTCTGCTTTGTGCCCAGTGTGCAGCTATTGGTGCTACAACTCCTCAGGGAGCCTCCTGGGCTCCTCAGGTCTTCCTTCTGCTGGGGCTGCTGGGTCCCTTTGCTGGCAGCAAAATGGAGATGGACAATGGGTGGCCTGGCAGGGTGCCCAGAGAGGGGGGTTAGAGGAGCCCCCCCCCTCCATTTCCCTTCCCAGCCAGTTCAAAGGCTCCACTGGCAGAACCTGAATGTGACTCATCTCGGCTGCAGAGAATCAAAGGCTGCCGGATGACAATGATCTCTTGTGCTCATCCATAATGATAAGCAGGTAACACAGGTGGCCTCTGTCTCTGCTCTGGCAGCAATAGGTTCTTCGGGGGGGGGGGAGATGGACATCCTCCTCCCTCTGCACCAGCTGATGCCTACCTGCTCAAAAGCATCCTTTTCACAATGACCCGCCTTACAGGGTGGTTCTCCAACTTCTGATCAAATCAGCAGCTCACCGCACACTTCCCAGGGCATTCCACTTTCCTAACTGGTTTTCTGGGTTTCTTTAAAAGACAGAGAAGGGGAATTGGCTCTGCTCAAGTGACAGGGTGCTTCAGGTTGCTTGCAATGTGCCCAGTTGTGCTTGGATTCCTCTGCAAAATAGCAGCATCCTGGAGGCTGGAGATCCTGACTCACCTCCAGCCATAGGAAGGAAAGGAAGGGGGATCAACCAGTGGGTGGGTGCTGACCTTCTTTGGCAATCCCTCGTAGCCAAGGAAGATTGTCTTCCATGAACATGGTTTTAACAGTGAGTCTGTAAGTGACTGTGGAGGCCACTTCTGGATCCACAAGCCTTTCCACAGTGGGGACATTGGCTTCCGGGTGGGAGTTTATCACAGTGTGGGTTTGCCAAGCATGCCTTCCTCTTAACACCTTTCTTCCTTTCGTCCTGAGTTTTGTCTTCAAAGCCCATGACACCTTTGGTAAAGGCTGTTCTCCAGTTGGAGCTCTCACAGGCTGATGTTTCTCAATCATCCATGCTTATACTGCATTATTATTATTTTAAGAATTGCTATGAAAAAGTCTTTAAACCTTTTTTGTTGAACACCAGCATTACACTTTCCATTTTTAAGTTCGGAATAGAGTAGTTGCTTTGGAAGACGATCATCAGGCATCTGAACCACATGACCAGTCCAACGAAGTTAATGTTGAAGAATCATTGCTTTGACACGGGTGATCTTTGCTTCTTCCAGTACACTGGCATTAGTTTGCCTGTCTTCCCAAGTGATGTGTAAAAAAAATTGGAGACACTGTTGATGGAATCTTTCAAGAAGTTGGAGATGCAGTTTATAAGTTTCATGTTTCACTAGCATACAGTAAGGTCGGCAGTACAATAGCTTTGTTTGTAAACAAGCATTTTGGTTTCCCTGCAAATGTCCCGGTCCTCAAGCACTCTGCACTTTAATCAGAGAAAGCTGCACTCGCAGAGTTCAGGCGAAGCTGGATTTTGGCATCAGTGTCATCCCTTGTGAAAAAATAACTGCCCAGATCGGAGAAGTGATTGACACTTTCCAACATTACACCACTGAGTTGGGTTTGTGGTGCTGCAGAGGGGTTGATTTGTGCTTGTTGGTGCAGCACTTTGGGTTTTTGGATGCTGAGCGATGAGCCAAGCTTTTTGTAAGCTTCTGCGAAGATATTTAGGTTGGTTCGGAGGTCGTCCTCTGACTGCACACACACTACATTGTCATCAGCATATTGAAGCTCTATGACAGAAGTTATGGTAACATTACTCTTTGCTTTCAGCCTACTCAAGTTAAAGAGCTTTTCATCTGTTCAGTATACTATGTTGGCCTGAATATAGCCCTCACTTTTTTCTGAAATTCCGACTGTGAAAAGTTAAAAGTGCAGCTTATATTAGCGATATTACAGTATGCAGCTAGGAGTGCGGGGCAAACAGTGCCAGGAGTGCCCAGTCCCCCGTCCTGTCCCCTAAGGCCGGGAAGGGAGAGAGCAAGGAAGGGGAAAGGCCGCCAACAACACAGTGTGACTCCCCCCCCCAATTATGCAGCCAGGAGCAGCTTATATTTAGGTATTTTTTTCTCTCCCCCCCCCCCCCAATTTTAAAGGTGTGGCATATATTCAAGTGCGGCTTATATTTGGGCCAATACAGTATGATTTCTGTTCTGGTGGGGAGTTTCCTTTTGACAAAGTGTAGGATTGTGGCAATTAAAATAATAAATAAAGCTGGGGTGATAACACAACCCTGTTTAACAACTGATCCTACTGTGAATTGTTCACTTTGAGAGTCATTGTTATCTGTGATTGTTGCTGTCATATCATGGAGGAGCCAAAGGATATTCACAAATTTATTTTCAGAAGGACAGTCCACAGGGCAGTGTGATTTACAGTGTTGAAGGCCTTAGTCGGGTCAATAAACCCCATATACAGGGGTTGGTTTTGCTCTCTGCATTTTTCTTGAAGCTGTCAAGTGGTGAAAATCATGTCCACTGTCCCCTAGAACAGGGGTTCCCAACAAAATTTTCTCGAGGACCCCTCATCGAGCCGCTATTGTGACAAGGACCCCCATTAATTCCTAATCCTAAAATTAAAAAGTGAGCCAAATTAAGAGTCTTTTTATATTTTATATTTATACGTTTTTTACAGTTACAACAGAGTACTCCATCAGTATACAGTTAGTTTTATTTTTCAGTTCTTAATGAAATGAACCACTTTTTAACCAACGGTCCATTTTTAACTACGCGAACTGTAGCTTCCGCGAAAAACAATGCTTTGTTTACAAACACTACTGTTTTGCAAAGAGGCAGCGCGCGCCAGGGAGGAGGGAGGGGAATGGAGAAGACAGGGTACCTGCGCAGTAGCGCACAAATGAAGCCGACGCGCGCAAAGCATCTTGGGGAGGTGAGCGTTAGTAGAATGCGCGCGCTGCCTCTTTGCAAAACAGTAGTGTTTGCAAAGTGTCACCTAACGGCATACAGCAGAACTACTGCCTCTATCTAATTCTAGTTTTGCGCTAGACTCTGCTCATGCAGGAAGTGGCCAAAACAAAAAATCTGTTATCATACGAAATATATTTAATATATTTTTTATTCTAATAGCATCTTGCGGACCCCTCTGGCATAGCTCGTGGACCCCTGGGGGTCCCCAGACCACCTGTTGGGAACCACTGCCCTAGAAGGTCTAAAACCATTTTGGGATTCAGGAATATCCCTGGATATTGCCTTGGATATTGTTAAGAGACTGTTTGCTAAAATCCGCGCAAAAATTTTGCCAGCCGCAGCTAATGCAGAGATGCCTCGATAGTTTCCACAATCAGTTCTGTCTCCTTTTTTTTAAAGAGATTGATAATATTGGCATCCCTAAAGTCTGCTGGGATCTCTTCTCTCTCCCATATTTTTTCAATGAGCTTGTGAAGTTGTTGTGCGAGTTCAATTCCTTCCTCTTTGAAGACTTCGGCAGGTATCCCATCAGGTCCGCTGGCTTTGTTGTTTTTTATTTGGTTAATAGCCGTACGCAACTCTCCCAGATTTGGAGACACTGCAAACCCATCTCTAACTTTTTTTGCGGAATTTGCAAGAGGACCTCAGCAGCTACAGGGGAGTTGCAGTTAATGAGATGTTGGTAATGTTCTTTCCAGTGCAGTGCAATAGCTTCCTTATCTTTTAGAAGTGTAGCACTGTCTGCTGAGCGTAGGGGGCATATGCCATGATTTATTGGCCCATAGATGGTCTTTGTGGCTTTAAAGAAACTGTGCATCATGAGTGTTGGCTAAGTACTGAGTTTTTTTATCCACCAGGTTTTTAGTTGTCTGATTCTTCTTTGAACGTCAGCCTTAGCATTGGGATAGATTTTTTTTCCTTAGTGGCGCAGTTTCTATCTCTTTGCCAGATCTGAAAGGCCTTCCTTTTATTGTCCATAATGCGTTCAATCTCATCATCATTCTCATCAAACCAGTCCTGGTGTTTCTTGGTTTGGTAAGCAATAGTTTGTTCACAGGCTGCAATAATGGATGCTTTTAGCTTGGTCCAGTGTTCCTCAATTTTATCTGGGAAATCTGAAAGCAGATGGTCTTTGTGGTTTGTTTGGAAACAATCCCGCTTAATAGGATCTTGAAGGGCTTGAGTGTTCATTTTGCATCTTGGTTTCCTTCCTTGAAGCCTGTGTTGAGGTATAATACTGATAGCCACCGTGGAGCGTATTAATCTGTGATCTGTCCATCAGTCGTCAGCATTCATCATAGCTCTGGTAAGGAGCATATCATGGCGATCTTCAGCTCGGACAATTAAATAGTCATAAGAGGTCCCAGAGGGTTGACCGAGGATGCCTCCATGATATTTTTAATTTATTTTTTTGTCGAAAGAGTATGTTGGTAATAACAAGGTTGTGTGCTGCACATATCGTCAAAAGTAAGATTCTGTTCTGGTTGCTGTTGCCAATTCCTTCTTTCTCAATAGCCCCAGGCCACAGATCAAAATCTCACCCAACTCTTGCATTAAAATCACCCAGGAGGGTAATTTTATCCTCCTTAGGCATCTCGGATAGGATGGTATCCAACTGAGAGTAATTTTTTTCTTTAATGTCTTCATCAGCATCCAGTGTTGGTGCATAAGCGCTTAGAACAGTTGCCTGCTGGTTTTTGGTGAGTTTTATTCAAAGAGTTGAAAGTCTCTCATTAATGCTGGTAGGGACTTTTGACAAGAGCTTCACAAGTTCGTTTTTGACAGCAAAGCCTGCTCCATGTATTTGACATTCTTGTTCAGGTAGAAGAAAGTGTAGCCTCCTTTTTCTTCCTGCAGTTGTCCCTCACCTGCTCCTCGAGTTTCTTGAAGTGCTGCAATATCGATGTTAAAACGTTGCAGCTCTCTTGTAATGAGAGCAGTTCTGCATTTGAGATGCTCATTATCTGTATATCCCATGTTCCAAAAGTTCAATTGTCTTTTATGACCGCTGGGTGGTGACCTCACTGGGTGCAGTAATCCAGTCAGGGGAAAAGGGAGACAGACTATGTTTAGGGCACCTTTTCTAGCCCCTCCCCCTTTTTTGGGTGAGCAGCAGAGTCGGTCCTCAGTTGTGGAAAAAGCTGCCAAGCTGCTCAACTGCCTCATTCCTTAAGGTTCATGACTTGGGGCGTCCATATTTCACAGTCCTCGTTCCCATTTGCCAATCGCCATAGGACTTTTGGGGTTTGGGTTTGGGGTGAGTTTTTGGAAGACGCCTGTGTGTGAATTTGTTTTATGTGTGTAGATCAGGGCACACTGACCAACTCACAGTAAGGCTCTGTTCCAATAGCATGAGGATCCTGACGACCTCTGCCGCAGCCTCCATCTGCCTGCACAGCCATTGTAACACACTGCTTTTTATCTTCTGCCTGTTCTGCCACTGATGACTTCTTGGGTCATTCTTTGTCTAGCTCCTCACCTTTGACCTTACTGCCTTGGGTGACCCTGCTGGGAGTATGAGACTCCCGACGGCTGCACTCACAAGGGTCCTAGGAACGTGTGAGTCCACTCCCCACGACAAGGTGATGATCCTGTGAATGTGTAGGTGCTGATACGAAGTGCAAGGCAGGACAGCCCCCAGGCAGGACAGGTGATGCAGGCAAGGACTTGAAGGTTTTCTTTTTGTAATCAAGTGGACTATACCTCTCCTGAAATAGAATTACAAGAGAGAAAGATTCTAGTCCTCACGGTTCTGATCAAAGGACTGGTTTAAACAAGAACCTAGGATGCTGCCTTGGTCCAAGCCAGACTACAGGACCCATCTAGCTCAGCATTGTTGACACTAGCAAGATAGCTCAGTCAGTAGAGCATAAGACTCTTAATCTCAGGGTCATGGTTTCGAGCCCCACGTTGGGCAAAAGATTTCTGCATTGCCGAGGGTTGGACTGGATGACCCCTTGGTGCTCACTTCCAACTCCACAGTTCTAGGATTCATTGACTGGTCAGAGGCTCTCCAGGGTTTCCCAGCCTGACCTGGAGATGCCAGTAGGAACCAAACCTGAGACCTTCTATACTGGCTCCTTCCCCGCCCCACCCATCCTTTCACAAACTCTCCAACCCTATCCCCAAAATGAAGCACTCCAGAATCTTCAGCTTTCCCTTGAGGGAAAACTGCCCCTCCATCGTCCTTGAGCGTGGGAAATTCCATAATCAATGCTCAGGAGAACAAAGACGTTTTGGAAGCAGCAGCAGCTGCAGCCCCTGGGACTTTGGGCCCGTGGCCAGGCACTGCCAGGGAAGGATCCTCACTCGGGGTCTGCTGCCCTGCTCCTTTGGGCCTGTACCTTTAAGGTCCCCCACCCACACCTTCCTCCCCCTCCTCCTCTCACCTTCCCTGCCCAACAAAACCTCCCCTCCGGAGACACGAGACAGAGGGGAGTGGATGGAGCATGGCCGGTGGCTGCGGCCAGGTGAGCTCTGCTGAAACGACTGCCCAGGGCCAGGCAGGTGAGTCTCCGACCTGAGGGCGCCCTTCCTCACTCCCTTAAAGACCACCCTGGGGGTGCTGGGGAGGCTCGTGGGGATGGGGGAGGGGCGGTGTGCCCAAGAGAGACAGAAATGGATGGCAAGGACCTCTGGTTGATTTCCCCTTCGAGGAAAAGTTGCCACCTTGGGGGGCTTTTCAGCTGAAAGGAACTGCGAGGAAGCGGAGGCAGGAGAGAAGTGCCTCAGAATCCAGCGGTTCTCAAACTTTTTCTCTCTGGGCCACACTTTCAGAATAACAATTTTCCAATGTATCTTTTTTTTGCAATAATTTTTATTAAGTTTTCCATTTCTATGTTCATTACATTATATTCATTACATTTATCATGGCTTTAAATTCCTATATTTCCAATCAAATAGAAAGAAAAGAAAAAAGGAGAAAGGGAAAGAAAGGGAGAGGGAAACATAAAGCTAGAAACAAAAACAAAAATATTATTAAGTCCAATTTCTATTCAGCTTTATATGTTGGACTTCCATTCTTCTGTCTTCCTTCTGTCATCTTTCCCTTTTTCGCAGATATTTTCACAGTTCGTTTTAATTTTCTTCTCTCTTTCACAAATTATAAACATAACATTGAATATACATACAGTATATAACCTGACTTTTAATCAATCATGTATTTACTATACCAAATTAATGAACTTATTTTGTATCCTATGTTATGTTTTAATATTCATACCCTGTTATCTTATTGTAATAAAGTATTTTATAACATCTAGTTTTGAGGTTGAATTCATTTTGCTAGTATTAATACATTCAACACATCTTACTGATATATTTTTACATATTTCTTTTCATAGTGTTTCTTCACCCTACTGTCAAGTTTTTGCTATTGATTTAGTTTTTTTCCTTGTATCCAATTTTTCCTATCACCATTCGTCCACTAATAAAATTTGCTACAATTTCCAAACCTAAAAACAACAACAACAACAACAACAACAACACTAAACTAACCATTTCAATAGAAGGGACCTCGTTAGAGTCTCCCATCATTGGTATTTATTGTCCATATAATCTATAAAAATTTCTTCTAATTTTCGAGAAGTTTCCACTTTCTTCTCAATCTTGGCATGAGTACCTGCTAAGCTTAATTTTCCACCCTCTTATCATTATATATATATATTTGTTGTTGTTTAGTCGTGTCCGACTCTTTGTGACCCCATGGACCATAGCACGCCAGGCATTCCTGTCTTCCACTGCCTCCCGCAGTTTGGTCAGACTCATGTTGGTGGCTTCGAGAACACTGCCCAACCATCTTGTCCTCTGTCGTCCCCTTCTCCTAGTGCCCTCCATCTTTCCCAACATCAAGGTCTTTTCCAAGGATTCTTCTCTTCTCATGAGGTGGCCAAAGTATTGGAGCCTCAGTTTCACAATCTGTCCTTCCAGTGAGCACTCAGGGTTGATTTCCTTAAGAATGGATAGGTTTGATCTTCTTGCAGTCCATGGGACTCTCAAGAGTCTCCTCCAGCACCACAATTCAAAAGCATCAATTCTTCGGCGATCAGCCTTCTTTATGGTCCAGCTCTCACTTCCATACATCACTACTGGGAAAACCATAGCTTTAACTATACGGACCTTTGTCGGCAAGGTGATGTCTCTGCTTTTTAAGATGCTGTCTAGGTTTGTCATTGCTTTTCTCCCAAGAAGCAGGCGTCTTTTAATTTCGTGACTGCTGTCACCATCTGCAGTGATCAAGGAGCCCAAGAAAGTAAAATCTCTCACTGCCTCCATTTCTTCCCCTTCTATTTGCCAGGAGGTGATGGGACCAGTGGCCATGATCTTGGTTTTTTTGATGTTGAGCTTCAGACCATATTTTGCGCTCTCCTCTTTCACCCTCAATAAAAGGTTCTTTAATCCCTCCTCACTTTCTGCCATCAAGGTTGTGTCATCTGCATATCTGAGGTGGTTGATATTTCTTCCGGCAATCTTAATTCCGGCTTGGGATTCATCTAGTCCAGCCTTTCGCATGATGAATTCTGCATATAAGTTAAATAAGCAGGGAGACAATATACAACCTTGACATCTGATGGGAGGCCATTCCACAGGGCGGGCGCCACTACTGAGAAGACCCTCTGCCTGGTTCCCTGTAACTTCACTTGTGGCAGGGAGGGAACTGCCAGAAGGCCCTCGGACCTGAGCTGAAGATCTACTGGGCCGAGACAAAAGATTCTTGCCTTGCAGAGGATTGGACTACATGACCCTTGGGAACTCCTTCTAGGAGTTGGTCCCTTCCTCCCCCTCTGGAGAGGTTAGATCTCTGTCCGAGGAAGTGGGGGGGGCACTGTGGCTGAAATCACCTGAGAGCAGAGCCCCCCCTCCCATGCCTCTCGGCCGTGGCAACTTGTTTTACACGAAGGGATGCTTTGCTGCCCAAAGGGCTTTCCTATCCCAGGAGGGCCATGGCTGTTTGGCAGCCAGTGCAGGCAGTGTACGCCAAGAAGTGCCTCCAGCGCCCCTTGCAGGGGCATCGCCAACCCCGCCTGGCACATCTGGAGGATGGAGGCAAAAGCAAGAGCGGGGCTGCCCACTCCTCCAGCCCTCTGGCCAGACTTCACATGCCAAGCAGTCCGCTCTGGCCGAAACTGCCGCTTCTCACAAAGCAGAAACCACAAAGGCTTCGTTCTCTGGGGAGATCCCTGGCAGGGCTGGGCAGAGAAATCAGAGAGGCCTTTCTTCTGGCGCTGATGGAGATAAACCTGGCAGAGGCCGGGAGAGCCTGCACTGGCCCCTCCTCACACAGAGAGGGCTCTTTCACTAGCAGAGTTCCAGACGGTGTCCAGGGACCCTCTGCGCTTTTGGTGCTTTGCACGTGCCAGACGATGTATGAGCGCTTCCATTTGCCTGCCCTCCCAGACCCTCCAAGTGCCCCTATTTTCCAGGGACATCCCAGATATACAGAAGCCGTCCTGGTTTCTGATTTGATCCTGGGATGTCCCGCTTTTCCTTTGTTGTTGTTTAGTCGTTTAGTCGTGTCCGACTCTTCGTGACCCCATGGACCATAGCACGCCAGGCACTCCTGTCTTGCACTGCCTCCCGCAGTTTGGTCAAACTCATGTTCGTAGCTTCGAGAACACTGTCCAACCATCTCGTCCTCTGTCGTCCCCTTCTCCTAGTGCCCTCCATCTTTCCCAACATCAGGGTCTTTTCCAAGGATTCTTCTCTTCTCATGAGGTGGCCAAAGTATTGGAGCCTCAGCTTCACGATCTGTCCTTCCAGGGAGCACTCAGGGCTGATTTCCTTAAGAATGGATAGGTTTGATCTTCTTGCAGTCCATGGGACTCTCAAGAGTCTCCTCCAGCACCATAATTCAAAAGCATCAATTCTTCGGCGATCAGCCTTCTTTATGGTCCAGCTCTCACTTCCATACATCACTACTGGGAAAACCATAGCTTTAACTATACGGACCTTTGTCGGCAAGGTGATGTCTCTGCTTTTTAAGATGCTGTCTAGGTTTGTCATTGCTTTTCTCCCAAGAAGCAGGCGTCTTTTAATTTCGTGACTGTTGTCACCATCTGCAGTGATCAAGGAGCCCAAGAAGGTAAAATCTCTCACTGCCTCCATTTCTTCCCCTTCTATTTGCCAGGAGGTGATTGGACCAGTGGCCATGATCTTGGTTTTTTTGATGTTGAGCTTCAGACCATAATTTGCGCTCTCCTCTTTCACCCTATTTTCATCAGAGAAATGTTGGGAGGGTTAGGGTTAGGGTTAGTCATGTGAGCCCTGAGCCGACGAGATAATACAACCTTTAGAAAACATTTGAAGGCAGCCCTGTCTAGAGAAGTTTTTTAAGTGTTTCATGTCTTATTATGTTTTTATATATGTTGAAAGCTGCTCAGTGTGGCTGGGGCAACCCAGTCAGATGGGCGGGTATTGTTATTGCTGTTGTTATGGAATAAAGGTAAAGGAACCCCTGACCATTAGGTCCAGTCGTGACTGACGCTGGGGTTGCGCGCTCATCTTGCATTATTGGCCGAGGGAGCCGGCGTATAGCTTCCACGTCATGTGGCCAGCATGACAAAGCCGCTTCTGGCGAACCAGAGCAGCACACGGAAACGCCGTTTACCTTCCCACTGTAGCGGTACCTATTTATCTACTTGCACTTGGACGTGCTTTCGAACTGCTAGGTTGGCAGGAGCTGGGACCGAGCAACGGGAGCTCACCCCGTCGCGGGGATTCGAACCGCCGACCTTCTGATCGGCAAGCCCTCTGATCGGTTTAACCCACAGCGCCACCCGCGTCCCCTGTTATGGAATAGGATGTCCCTAATAATAATAATAATAATAATAATAATAATAATAATTCATTACTTATACCCCGCCCATGTGGCTGGGTTCCCCCAGCCACTCTGGGCGGCTCCCAACATTAAAAAACTTCCCTAAACAGGGCTGCCTTCAGATGTCTTCTAAAAGTCAGATATTTTCATTGGAGGGCATGCCCTCTCCCAGCCTTCCCCAAGTTTCCCCTGGGGGCTCTGATTCCTTCTGACCCCCCCCCATCTCACATGGGCCCCTCCCCTTAGATGCAGGGAGCTGTGGGTGAGGAGGGTCTGTTTTCCAAATTTCCGACAGCTCCTCAATCTCGCATTCAAGAAAAAGCCATTCTCCTCGTAGTGTTAAACTGTGGAACTCCCTCCCACAGGAGGCAGGGATGGCCACCAATCTAGCTGACTTTAAAAGAGGAACTGGGCAAGTTCATGGAAGAGGAGAGGGCGCTGGGTGGCTACCAGCCACGATGGCTCTGCTCAGCCTCCCCATTTTTGAGATAGCAGCGCTCCTGAGTGCCAGTTGCTGGAAACCAGAGGAGGGGTTGGCTCCTGCTTGGGGGCACCTGGTCAGCCACTGTGAGAACAGGATACTGGGCTGGACAGGCCCCCTTTGGCCTGAGCCAGCAGCCAGGTTCTTCTGGTGCCCAAACTTCGGCCCTCCAGATGTTTTGGACTACAATTCCCATCTTCCCTGACCACTGGTCCTGTTAGCTAGGGGATCATGGGAGTTGTAGGCCAAAACATCTGGAGGGCCGCAGTTTGGGGATGCCTGCCCTAATGGAACCTCTAGGTCCAGAGGCAGGCTATCTGAACTTCCAGGTCTTTCGGGGTATTTGGCCACTGTGGCTGGTGGCTGGATGGCCCCTTTGGCCTGATCCAGCAAACTTGTCATGTGTTGGAGGCAGGGGTGCCAACTTGAATAAAATGTTGTGAGGACCAGTGGCGGAGCTTCATGCTCTGGCACCGGGGGTGGGGCTGGCACCCGTTCTGTGGGCGGGACGCACTTCCCGGAGGGGCGTGGCACACTTCCCGGAGGGGCGTGGCACACTTCCCGGAGGGGCGTGGCACACCTCCCGGAGGGGCACGGGGCGCCTCCCAGAGGGGCGTGGCACACTTTCCAGGGGTGGGGTCACCTCCTGGAGGGCCGTGGCACACGTTCCGGGGCGTGGCGCGCCTCCCGGAGGGGCATCACATGCATTCCGGGGGCGGGGTGTGAGTTTTGGGGGCGGGGCGGGCACCAGCGATGGCACCCCTTGGAGCCCGCCGCTCGGGGTGGCCCACCCCTACCGCCCCTATCTTCCTACGCCCCTGGTGGGGACCCAGGTAAGCCCCTCCCCACATGATGCAGTGCGTGCACACCATTTGAGTAGGAATGCCCACCCACTTTGTGGGGGTACAGCCCCCTGAAATATTTTATTGTGGGGATGGAGCCCCCACAGCCCCTAGGAGTTGCAGGATCTCCCAAGGATAGTACCCAACAGCAGTTGTCTGTGTCATCTAGCTGAAAGCAGCCCCCCCCCAATGAAATCCCAATATCTGCCCAGAGGTACAAGCATTTCCCCAACCCTTTCACAACGAAAGTGCAGGATAACAACCCCACAGTTTCTGAAGAAGGGAATTCTTCTCGGCGCCAAGTAACGGCTGCAGCAGCCAGTGATCTGGACGGCTTTCATTCCATTTCTCCTTTGCTTTCCACAAGAAATGGCTCAAGGAGAATTGTTCCTCAGCTGCCTTGTCAGTGGCCCCAATCTCAAGGCTCCCCATCCCTAGGCAGCACCTGCGGATTCTCCCAGGGACAAGAGGAGGGCTGAGCCGAAGGGCTGAGCGCCAACTGCTCATTGAGATGCAACCAGGTCAGCACCGCACCTTCCTGATACTAGTCGGAATCTCCTTTCTTGTAATTTGAAGCCAATAGTTCAGGTCCTCCCTTCCAGAGCAGCAGAAAACAAACTTGCTCCCTCTTCCATGGAACAGCCCTTTAGATTTTTGAAGATTGCTCCCCTATCTCCTCTCAGTCTCCTCTACGCTAAACATACACAGCTCCTTCAACCATTCAGGGCCGGCTCTACGGCCAGGCTGGTTGGCGCCACGCAGCCGCAACTGCCCGTCCGCTGGCCGCTCCGCCGCGCAGCAAGCTCGCCCACCCACCCGTCGCGCAGCAGCACCCTCGGCGACAGCGCTGGGCGCTGAGCCCGGCTGCCTGCCCACCCATCGCGCTGGAAAATGGGGCAGTGGGGGGCGGCGGAAGGATCCGTCGCACCACGGCGCCAGGGCGCCAAAGGTGCTTAAGACGGCCCTGCAACCATTCCTCATCAGGCTTGGTTTCCAGACCCTTGTTCATCTTGGTCGCCCTCCTCTGCACACCTTCCAGCTTGTCAGCATCCTTCCTCAATTGTGGTGCCCAAAATTGGAAACAGGATTCCAGGTGTGGTCTGACCAAGGCAGAATAGAATGTGACTATGACTTCCCTTGATCTGGACACTAGACTTCTGTGGATGCAGCCTAGACTAATATTAAGGGTTTTTTTGCTGCTGCATCACCCTGTGGACTCATGTGGTCCACTTTAGACCCCAGGATCCTTTCCACGTGTCTTACTGGCAAGCCATGTGTCCAAAACGGGAAGGGGAAGGTGGATCTAAGTGGGAGGGGGACAGAGCCTAGCCAAATCTTCCAGAGTTGATACTTGAAATCTGAAAGGGCCAGAATCCCTTGCCAAAAGCCATTTTAGCCCCTGTTTTCTTCCCCTAATGTAGAACCTCTGCAGTCTGCAGGACAAGCATGGAGCCGCCAGCACTCCCCGCTGGGAAGCCTGTGCTGGGGGGAGAGAAGTGCCGTCCTGTTTCTGGGGGAGACAGCATCCGCTGCAGGCTGACCCTGGTCTCTATCCTCCTGGGTGCCATCACGGCCATCTGTGGTGGGATGCTGATGGGTGAGTCCATCCCTGCGGAAATTGGATTCATTTCTCAAACTTGCCTTAAATTTGTATCCCCTACTTCCCTTCTTCGTCAGGCGTTTACACACACCTGAATTCATTGCAACGTCTCATTAGCATTACTGCATTCATTCATGTTGTAATGTTTATGTGTGGCTTGGCAGCCTGTCCAACAGGTGCAGATTGGGGTGCTTCTTCTGTCCTGGCTTCTGCCCTCCCCCCAACACTGGTGCTTTTGCACCAACCCACCCAATGCCTCTTCTTCCTCTCTGCAGGCTTCCTGGGGAAGCAGGAGTTCCTGGCAGATCACCTGGTGGAGCTGCAGGGCCTCCGCTATGAGAGCAGCCTGCAGTGCCCGAGCTCCAACTATCACCGCACCTTGACCCCCGTCCTGGAGAGGCTGGTGAGGGCAGACAGAAGAGCCCCTGGGGGGTGTGGGTGGGTGGGGGGCTCTGCATATTAATGCTCCCCCATAAGCACTGGAGGAGCTGGGGGGTTGGGGTGGCCATGGCAGGCTTTGATTTCTGGTCCCTTCAAGGCAGGAGCAATGCTGGATTTAGGGGGGTGCCGGCGAGGCAGCACAAAGTTGAAAAGATCAATCACTGATAAGATCCACATGGGGGTGCCAAATTTTAGCCTTGCACCAATTTTTCCTGCTGAGGGTCCAGGGAGGAGGTTCGCTGACAGTGGGGAGCCAGCAGTAAATCACACCTAGCAAGTTGGAGTTCATGCTCTCTTAGCAAAAACAGAAGTGTCGGGCCTAATGAACACGGCAGCTCACCTCTGGTAGGTCTTGCTCCCATGAAGCAGTTGCTGAGGCTAAAGGTCCCCATCTCCCCACAGCTGTCTAAGCCTCCCTCCTCCACCCCTGGGTTATCCCCAAGCAATCAGAGACTGCACCTGCATGCAGCCAACCTCAACCCCTGCCCTCTTCATGCCACTTCTTGTTCAGGGAGAACAGCAGGGAGGGGAGCTTGTCGGCACAGGAATGGGAGACCCCCACAACTCTTCCCAGCCAGACTCCTCTCTGCCTCTTGGCCTCCTTCCTCTCCTGTTTCAGCTTCTCCCTCTGATTCTGGACTCCTCTCTGCCACAGACTCTCCCCGCTCACAAAGCCCTGTTACCTCTTCTACCTCGTCGTCACACACACCCCCGAGCCCTGAACCTTCTTTCTTGGGGGATCCCCCAGCTGGTTCCTCCCACCATTCCTCCGCGTCCAATCAATCCATGACATTCACCCATTCCCCCCCCCTTTTCTGTCCCGTCTCAGTTCAAAAGCAGCTTTCAGAACTCAGCCCTGGAAGGGACCTGTGCCAAGTGCTCCGTCTTGCAATACAGGTAGGCTGAGCCATGGAGTGTGTCCACTGCCCCGCCCTGCCCTGCCCTGGTGCTGCAGGTGAGGGGAAGCAGCCTGGCCCCCACCACCTGCGCTTGTGTCTCCACTTGGCAGGAAGGGCAATGCCAGCATCCTGGTCCACTTCCGCCTATGGTTCTCCTCGCAGCCGCTCAGCCCAGACGCAGAAGAGCAGGCGCTGGAGAGGGGCCTGGCAGCTGCGCTGGGCAACAGAGGAATCACCCTGCCCTCCTACGGCATCATCTGGGCAGCCTCTCTCACAGGTAGCATGGAATCATCCCTCGCCCATCGTCCAGGGGTAGGGAGGGCAGGCATGCAGGTGGCCTCTCCTTGTCCTCACAACTACCCTGTGAGGTAGGCTAGGTAGCAAGCAAGATCAGTCCCTGCCTGAGTGCAGAAATTCGGATCTGGGCCTCCTACTCCTGCCAGTCACTGCAACCCTCTCATGCTGGGGGCAAGGTGGCAGCTCTTGCATCTCAGCAAGGAAGGTGAGGGGCAGGGGCGTAGCGAGCCGCCGCGACGCCCGGGGCGGCAAATTGCCATGCACCCAGGGGGGGGCGCGGCGTCGCTACGTAACGACGCATGCTTGTTACATAGCGGCACATGTGTCGTTACGTGGCGGGATATCGCTGCCCCACCGCGCCTCCAAAGCCGCGCGCCTCCAGCTACAAACTCCAGGTAAAAAGCCAGAGTTATCAGAGTTTGTAGCTGGAGGCGCGTGGCTTTGGAGTCGACGGGGGGGCGATACCCCGCCACGTAACAATGCATGGGCAGCGGGATGTGGAACCCAGGGCGGACCGCCCCATCGCCCCTCCCCCATTGCGATGCCCCTGGTGAGGGGAGAGCTGAGGCTTCCTCATTTGATGGCAGCCAAAAGGTTTGGCCTTGCTGGACCAGAGGCAGCTTAGAAAATCTTTGCACTCTGTGTAGGGGGAGCCATGGCAATGAATGCGGGGGCTGTGTCCACACACGCACACACCTGCCCTCATCATGATATTGTTAAATATTTGTATACTGCCCTATACCTGTAGATCTCAGGGTGCTCAGGCACAAGAAAAAGTTGCAATATAAATACACAGAATGCATGATGAAAGTAAAAACAAAGACAACCCAATAACCTCCCTTTAAGCACAATTTGTCCCCCAAAGGTACCCAGGAACAGCAGCATGCCCCCCATGGAGGTACAACCCCAGCCCCCTTAAACTACAACTCTCTCCCAGGATATATTTTTTTTGGGGGGGGGAGAGCCATGTACTCTAAGGGACAGGCATGGGTCCAGAGCCCTGTGGGTTGAAGAGATGTGCTGGGGATTTCAGGAGGGGGCCAAGTTCTGGGCTGGAGTGGTGTCCGTGGGGAGCAGTTGGGCTTTTGGAGACCAGCCCCCATTCTTCACACACACCCCACACCTCTCTCTCACACAGGGTTGAGCAGCGACTCCCCTTCAGGAACAGGACTGAAATCAGGTAGGCTTTTTAAAAAAACATTTTGTGAGCTCAGGACGTGGGTGGAGAGCAAAAGAGTTTTATTCTCTGCAAAGCCATGGGGGGAGGGGGGAGGAAGGGGCTATCTAAGGCTTCTGGCCATGCTGGCTCTGCGGGAGGCAGATGGCCAGTTGCTGGGCATCTTCAGCAGGCAGGAGAAAAGGCTGTTGTTGTGCTCAGCGCCTGCTTGGGGCTTCCCACCTGGGGCCTCTGCGACAGGATGCATGGCGAGGCGGGTCCAGCTTCCACAGGGCTCCCCCGAGGACCTTGGCCCTCCCCAAAAAGCAGCTGCCTCGGGGGGGGGGGAGGCTGTGACCCATCCTGCTACCACCCTTGCAGGCACCTGCCCAGGGACGGCCTTCACCTGCCACAGCGGCCAGTGTGTGCCACGTGAGAATGTGGAGTGCGATGACCGGAGGGACTGCCTGGACGGCTCTGATGAGGCAGAGTGCGGTGGGTCCTAGTCTTCTCCTTCCTCTCCTTCCTCATCTTCCTCTCCTCCTCCTCCTTTGCCCCTCCTTCTTCTAGGAGTGCTGGGATATTCCCACCCAGAGGTGACCTCCCCTGGGTTTCTCTCTTCATTCCATATCCTGGCAGGGATTTCCCCCACGTGATTCCACGGGTGAAGCAAAGGGGCCTCTTTTCACCTGGTGGTTGCATTAAACCCAGGGGTCAGCAAGGTTTATCTTGCCTGGGCCGGATGGGTCCCGCAGAGATCCCTCTGTGGCCCAGATCATGCGTGTGCATGAGCGCACGCACCTGCAATTTCCGGCGTCTGCACATGTGCAGACGCAATTTTCAACAGCACAGAAGCGAGTCCCTGTGCCACGCTGCGCTGCTTTAGCTCGGTTACGCAGCTCGGTTCGGAGGCAGCTCGTGGGCCTGTCAAATGAGCTCCAATTAAACAATTAAATGTGCCCGGTGCTCCCTTTGAAAAAAGGAAGGGGTTAGGATGACCGCTGGAAGTGGCAGGTGGGAGCTGCCATCTCAGAAGTGGACTCCCCCTCCTGTGCATGCCTCCAGGAGAATGCATCTCACTGCCTGCTGCTGGCACCTCCTTGCATCAATGAACATAAGAACAGCCCTTTGAAAGCCGTCCAAACTGGTGGCCATCACTGCCGCCCATAGTTTAACCAAGTGAAGGATTTTCTTCTCGGTTCTGAATCCCTCTGCCCGCTGCTGCCACCTGGGGGCAGATAATTGTAACTGCAGCCTCTTTCTAACCGCTCTGCTGCCACCTGGTGGCATGTTGGAGTTACTGCAGACCATTTCTACCCCTGAGTGGGGACTGCTGACCCTGCCCCCCTCTCCTCTCTTGTCTTGCAGACTGTGGGTCTCGGCCGGCCATGCAGGCAGCCAACCGGATTGTTGGGGGTTCAGAGGCCGCCCGGGGGGAGTTCCCCTGGCAAGTCAGCCTGCGGGAGAACAACGAGCACTTCTGCGGGGCCACAATCCTGGCTGCCAAGTGGCTGGTGTCTGCAGCGCACTGCTTCAACGAGTAAGCCCGACCAGACCCATTTCCTTGCTTCTCCCGCAAGAGACTGAGTGCACCATGCCTTGCTGGGTCATGGCAAGTGGGCAGCTCTCTGATGCTGAGAACCTTGCAGGGTTAGGGAAAGAGACTGGAGGTGGGTGGGTGGGGTAACTGGCACGTGGGGCAGTTGGTGGGTCTCAAGCCTTTGGTGTGCCAGGGACTCACCCTGCATGCAAAGACAGACTGCGATGGACAGAGCAGATGAGACCAAGTGTGGGTCCAGCAGCCAAGAAGGCAGGTTCTGCCTGTGCTGTTGAGGGAAGTATGGCTATTCAAACAATAACATTATTAGCAAGTCATGGTGCTTTTTTATAAACACACTAGCTGGCCCGGCCACACGTTGCTGTGGCTCAGTCTGTTAAATGGACCCTCAGAGTCCCCCTACCTTCAGAGTCCCCCTTCATTTTGTTGAAATGTTTTACGTGTGTTCTGTTTACACAAGCTCATCCTTATGACTCCCCCCACCCTGTCCCAACCCATGACCTATCCTGTCCCCTCCTCCCCCCCATCCCGGCTCATCCCTGTGATTGGCTCCACCCTGTCCTGACCCATGACCTATCCCGCCCCCTCCTTCCCCCATCCCCCACCCAGGTGAGCCCCCACCTCCATTCAGCCCAGTCTGGAAAGCCGAGCCGAGATGCTGTGGAGAGGGAAGCTTTCCTAGGTGCAGTACCAGCGTAACCGTTGCTAGGGGGCACTGTTTTGCAACCTCTCCTGTACTCCCAGCATGCACTTTCGTATGATTTGTGAGTTCTGAAACACAGGGTTTGGGTTTTTTTTTACATGGCCCAGGTGTGAAATCTGTCTACGCAACCTGTATATGGTCACTCTCATATTCGCTTTGGACGTTGTGTCCAAATTTGAACGCAATCGGTCAAGCGGTTTCGGAGAAAAGTGGACACCCAACCACATAGCCTTTTTATATATATATATATTTATGTATATAGATTCCAGATATATTTGTATTTATCCATACACTATCTGCCAGAGCTGCCCTCTCCTATCCATTACAGGTAGGTAGCCGTGTTGGTCTGAGTCGAAGCAAAATTTAAAAATTCCTTCAGTAGCACCTTAAAGACCAATTAAGTTTTATTTTGGTATGAGCTTTCGTGTGCATGTGGGATAAGTTGATTGAAGAGGGTTCTTAATTCTAAGACCCTTAGGTACAATGTCCAGGTTCTTGCATTTAGTCAGAAGTGTGCATGCACACGAAAGCTCAAACCAAAATAAAACTTAGTTGGTCTTTAAGGTGCTACTGAAGGAATTCTCCTATCCATTGTTCAAAGTGGCCCATGCCAAAATCTTCCCATTGAATCAATATCAGTCTATTGGCAGAAGAAAGGGTGCAAAGAGCCCATTGATGTGCCCTGAAGCTCTCCTGCTGCCAACAGGTTCCAGGATCCGGGCACCTGGACGGCCCATGCTGGCACTGTCTGGCTGAGCGGCAGCGAAAGCAGTGCAGTGAAGGCTGGCGTGAGCCACATCCTCAAGCACCCCTCCTATGACACAGACACGGCCGACTACGATGTAGCGCTGCTGGCGCTGTCTGAGCCATTGCCCTTCGGCAAGTACGTCCAGCCCGCCTGCCTGCCGGCCTCCAGCCATATCTTCCCCTCTGGCAAGAAGTGCTCCATCTCCGGCTGGGGTTACCTCAAGGAGGACTTTTGTAAGCACGACCTTTGGCGAGGCAAAAGTGGAGGAAGGAGTGGGGGGCCACGGCTCAGCCGAGCCTACCTCACAGCAGGGCTCCTGTGGAGATGGGGGGTGGTGTGGCTCAGGCAGGGGGCAAAGGGGGCTGAGCTCTGCGCTGAATTGGGCAACTGCCCCCCTGAGGGATCCATGTGAGGAGGAGCTCTCTTTGGCTTCACAGACAGCATTGTACGGTGGGTAGTTTTGCCACAGGCAGGGAGGCAAAGGTGAGTCGTTGTGGTTGGGCACTCTCCAGCCTCAGTTGTTCCCTCGGGGGGCTGGTCCCTGTTAGTGATATTGCCAGGCCTGGTGCGTCCATTTAGGCGGACTAGGCCATTGCCTAGGGTGTGAAAATGGAGGGGGCGCTGCCGAGCCTGCCCCGCAAAACCCCCGCACCACCGCCGCCCTCCCAAGGCACGCACTCACGCTCCTTCCGAAGCCTTCAGCTATGGGCACTGCCGCCGCCGCTAAGGAGCTCAAAGCGTCCCCTCCACAGGCGGGAAGGCGCCGAGCTTCTCCCTTGGCCCACGCTCCTCCCGCCAATGGAGGGGACGCAGGGGCATCAGTGGTGTGCGTGCGTGCGTCATGACGCATGTGTCATGATGCATGCGCCGGGGTGTGTGTGCCAGAAGGTGTTTTGCTTAGGGTGCAAAAAGCCCTAGCACCGCGCCTGGATATTGCCAGGGAGACCAGAGCAACTGACTTGCCCCCAGTTAGCTCTTTCACTACTGGCCGATAATTGCCAGTTGAGTTCCTTTCCCTGGAGCAGCAAAAATCAAGGGCCCAGTGTTCAGTAAGATAGGCTTGCCTTCAGATTTCATTTCACAGCAGAAGTGGCAACTACAGAGGCTGGCATGAACGTTTTATCAAGCATTTATTTAACAAACAGCTGGACAAAAGATGAACACATACAGTCTCTTCACATACAAAGAAAGAGAACTAACTTCTCCATAGCTCTCTTAAGGTGGAATGGAAAATTACAACAGTCCTTCCTGGGGGGCAGGCGGGGACCTTAAGGTTGCTTTTCTGCACAAAGTTTGAGGTTGCTGCTGCTCCACCTCCTTCCCCACCTCCTTTTCCCTCTCGTTGCACCCAAAGGAACATTGTTTGGGGCAGGAGGAACTGAGCACCCCCATTTTTCTCTGTTAATCCTGAGATACCAGCCAACCCTTAGCACAGATTTGGTTTGATTTAAGATTGCTATTCTGCTTTCGCAGCAAGAAATGTGGGGCTCACAATAGCAGCAGCCTTTTAAAAAGCGAGTGAACAGACATTGCAATTACTATAAGGGAAAGCACAGCAACATTTTAAAAATAAGAGAGCAGCCACAAGTTAATCAGAAGAATTACACACAGGTCCAGCTATCCAAACTCTCCTTCAGACAAAAAAAAAACTTTGTCCAAACCATAGCTGCCAAGTTATCCCTTTTTTAAAGGGATTTTCCCTTATGCTGAATAGGCTTCCTCGCGAGAAAAGGGAAAACTTGGCAGCTATGGTCCAAATGTGACGAATTCGTACCAAAACCTCACCATACAAGCTGTGGATTCAAATATCCAAACAGCCAGAGCTGCATTTTGTACTTCAAGGAAATAAGCAGCCTTAAAGAATCCTGACTTTTTTTGTTTCGCTCGTCCACAGCAGCGAAACATGGTTGTGGATTTGAAGAGAGCATTTCCCTCTTCCTTGTTTGCCTTTTGCAAAGTTTCAGGGTTCCCCCCCCCCAGGTTTTCTAATAATCTGGGGGTCAAAATTAGAAATGAACCCATAGGAATTGCCTTGTTATGCAAACACAGACCTATGTGTTTCCTGAGAATGCTTTGCATTCTGATAGTGGGGCCTGTGTGGAATGCAATTCAACAGCACCATGGCCATTCAGTTCAGCGCCTGCCCCTCAGCTGCCCTGCCCTGGAGAGCACAAGGTGCCTAGAACGGGCAGGAGGAGTCCCTGCCAGGATGCGTCCACCTGCATTGCCCCTCAGGCCTTGCCCCTAGGCTCCACCTTTCCTCTCTCCTCAGTGGTGAAGCCAGAGCGGCTGCAGAAGGCCGTGGTGGAGCTGTTGGACCAGACACTATGCACCAGCCTGTACAGCAACGCCATCACCGACCGAATGCTGTGTGCCGGATACCTGGAGGGCAAGGTCGACTCCTGCCAGGTATGGGCAGAAGCAGCCTCTGGCTGCAGCGGAAGCTCTGGCAGGAGGCCTCTGGCATGCCACGGTGCCCTTCCTCTCTCCCCTTCTCGCCAACAGGGGGATTCTGGGGGCCCACTGGTCTGCGAGGAGCCCTCAGGCCGCTTCTTCCTGGCCGGAATCGTCAGCTGGGGCATCGGCTGTGCGGAGGCCAGGCGCCCAGGGGTCTATGCCCGGGTCACCAGGCTGCGGAACTGGATCCACGACACCATGGCCACGTTCACGGCCCCACCAGGCCCCACCCTCCCCACGACGGCCTCCACCACCCTCCTCCCCCTGGCAGCCACCAAGGGCACCAGCACCACTGGCAAACCCCTACCCAGCCCCACCACGGCCGGGGGCAAGCCAGCTGCCACGCTACCACGGCCCCAAGGTAGAAAGCCCCCTCCCCTGCACAGGGCCCAACTGGACTCCTCCTGGGGCTTGTGGGGCACAGCCGCTGCAGGCTCACCCTTCTTTATCTTTGTGCAGAGTGCGGCCGCCGGCCTGGCTTCTCCAAGCCCATCAAGATAGTGGGTGGCCTGGATGCCTCTCACGGGGAGGTCCCCTGGCAGGTCAGCCTGAAGGAGGGGCTGAACCACTTCTGTGGGGCCACCATCATCGGGGACCGGTGGCTCCTTTCAGCTGCCCACTGCTTCAACCAGTAAGTAGGGAGAAAGGTGGTTGAATCAAGGTCCAAATTGTAGAGTTCGAAGGGGACCCCCAAGAGCCCCCCAGTCCAACCCCCTGCAATGTAGGAACTGGTGCTAAAGAATCCCAGATAACATTAAGGTTGCAGGTTTGACACCCCCCCCCTCCGGCCTTATGGGACAGCTGCCTATTTCTACATTGCAGGGGGTTGGCATAGAGGACCTCAGGGTCCCGCCCAGCTCTCCAGTTCTGGAGTGCCGTGCCTGCCCACTCTCTGCTTAAAAGGAGGAAGGAGGGTGCACTGCTTTCTGATCAGCACCCTCCCTCCGCTCTCCAAAAGTAGGAAATAGAACCCGGGAACTTCTGCAAATGGGGACTCAGGTGCTGTAATGGTTGTAGCTTGGTGTGGCACCTTAAGGGCAGTTGATGTCACCAATTCACACTATCAGTCGGCACCGGGGGGGGGGGGACACACCAGACCACCCATTTCCCCAGAACCAGGGGAAATTCCACCCACATCAAGAGGGTCCTGGGTCGGGGCGGAGGGGGCTTAGTGGGCAATTTCCGATTGCTTGAAAGCTGTGGGGAGGTGGGGACTTTGAGTCTTGGCAAGTGATTTTCATGGAGTGAGACCACTGGGAAGGAGCCACTCAGCCAAGTCTGTGGAAGTTGTGCTTTTGCAAAAGAAAAGAGTTCTCTCTAACTTGGAACTGTGTGATTACTGACTGACCGGCTGTTGTGACTCAGGTGGAGAGGAAGGAGCTAGGTGGGGGAGAGACCCCTTTGTGGGCATGGTGACCCCCAGAGATGAGCGCCCCACCCACCCATTCACCCACCTGCCCCTGGCCTGGCCGCCACTAATGGTGTGCCTGTGCCTGTCTCTCATTTCTGCCCGTGCTGGTAGCACCAAGGTGGAGTACCTGACAGCCTTTGCAGGCACCACCTGGCTGTCGGCGGCAGATAGCAGCTCTGTGAAGGTGAGCGTGAGGCAGGTGGTGCGGCACCCCTCCTACAACCCGGCCCTGCTGGACTTTGACGTGGCTGTCCTGGAGCTGGAGCGCCCCCTCCCCTTCAGCAAGGTCATCCAGCCCATCTGTCTCCCTCTGGCCGTCCACAAGTTCCCCGTGGGCAGGAAGTGCATGATCTCCGGCTGGGGGAGCCTCCAGGAAGGCAATGGTAAGCACTTTCTCCTCCCCCCCCCCTTGCAGGCAGCGCAGGAGCCAAGGAGACAGGCCTTTGGATCCATCTAGCTCCCTGCAGTCTACACTGACTGGCAGCAGCAGTTTCAAGCAAGGAGCCTTTTCCAAACCCTGCTGCAGGGGAGATGCTGCAGGGGATAAAGTAGCTCAGTGGGTGGAGCGTGAGACTCTGAATCTCAGGGTCATGGGTTTGAGCCGCATATTGGGCAAAAGATTCCTGCATTGCACAGAATTGCACTAGGTGACCCTCAGGGTCCCTTCCTTCCATGACTGAACCTTTCTGCATGCAAATCAGGCTGCTGAGCTAGTTGTTGTTGTTGTTGTTTAGTCGTTTAGTCGTGTCCGACTCTTTGTGACCCCATGGACCATAGCACGCCAGGCACTCCTGTCTTGCACTGCCTCCCGCAGTTTGGTCAAACTCATGTTCGTAGCTTCGAGAACACTGTCCAACCATCTTGTCCTCTGACGTCCCCTTCTCCTAGTGCCCTCAATCTTTCCCAACATCAGGGTCTTTTCCAGGGAGTCTTCTCTTCTCATGAGGTGGCCAAAGTATTGGAGCCTCAGCTTCACGATCTGTCCTTCCAGTGAGCACTCAGGGCCGATTTCCTTCAGAATGGATAGGTTTGATCTTCTTGCAGTCCATGGGACTCTCAAGAGTCTCCTCCAGCACCATAATTCAGCTGAGCTAGTAGGGGAGGGATATTCCAGAACGTTGAGCTTTAAAAACAACACACACACACACTTTTGTGTGTGGATCCTCCATGTGCAGAAGCAGTCTACCTGGCCTGTTTCACAGAATTGTAGAGTTGGAAGAGGTTCTGAGGCATGCCACTAGTCCAACCCCTTGCAATGCAGGAATCTCAACTCAAGCATCCCTGACAGATTCCCTGCTCAACAACCTCCACCGCCTTCCAAGGGAGTCTGTTCCACCATCAAATGGCTCGTGTCTTCAAAACGTTCTTCCTAATGTTTAGTCAGAATTGCCTCCCCTGCAAGCTGAACCTGTCAGTTCGAGTCCCACCCCTCAGAGGCTGAGCAGCAGAAAACAAGCTGGCACCACCTTCCATGGGGCAGCCCTTCAGATATTTGAAGATGGCCACCCCCATATTTCTCTTCTTCCCTCTTCCTTTCGTGGGTGTCCTGGAAACTTCCCTCCAGCAGCTACTGGCAACTGCTCTGCCCCCTGACCTGACCTTCACCCCTCCCTCCCCTCTGCCCTCCCCCTCCCTGCAGCCTCCAAGCCAGAGAACCTCCAGAGAGCCTCTGTGGGAATCATTGACCAGAAAACCTGCAATGTCCTCTACAACTTCTCCCTGACAGAGCAGATGATCTGTGCTGGGTTCCTGGATGGGAAGGTTGACTCCTGTCAGGTGAGGTGTGACTGAGGGTGACCAGCCTGGGATGCCCCATTCCTGCAACCAGAGCTAGGTGCTCATTGGAAGGCCCCTGCTTTGCAGTGTAATGTTGAGTGTGAGTGCCTGGAGGCGGTTGGAGGATGGATGGCGGCTAACAGATTGAGGTTGAATCCTGACAAGACAGAAGTACTGTTCGTGGGGGACAGGAGGCGGGCAGGTGTGGAGGATTCCCTGGTTCTGAATGGGATAACTGTGCCCCTGAAGGACCAGGTGTGCAGCCTGGGAGTCATTTTGGACTCACAGCTGTCCATGTAGGCGCAGGTCAATTCTGTGTCCAGGGCAGCTGTCTGTCAGCTCCATCTGGTATGCAGGCTGAGACCCTACCTGCCTGCAGACTGTCTAGCCAGAGTGGTGCATGCTCTAGTTATCTCCCGCTTGGACTACTGCAATGCACTCTATGTGGGGCTACCTTTGAAGGTGACTCGGAAACTACAACTAATCCAGAATGCAGCAGCTAGACTGGTGACTGGGAGCAGCCGCCGAGACCACATAACACCGGTCTTGAAAGATCTACATTGGCTCCCAGTACATTTCCGAGCACAATTCAAAGTGTTGGTACTGACCTTTAAAGCCCTAAATGGCCTCGGTCCAGTATACCTGAAGGAGCGTCCTCACCTCCATCATTCTGCCCGGACACTGAGGTCTAGCACCGAGGGCCTTCTAGCGGTTCCCTCGTTGCGAGAAGCCAAGTTGCAGGGAACTAGGCAGAGGGCCTTCTCGGTAGTGGCGCCCGCCCTGTGGAACGCCCTCCCAACAGATGTCAAAGAGGAAAACAACTACTGTACCAGATTTTTAGAAGGCATCTGAAGGCAGCCCTGTTTAGGGAGGCTTTTAATGTTTAATAGATTGTTTTATTTCATTTTTCTGTTGGAAGCCGCCCAGAGTGGCTGGGGAAACCCAGCCAGATGGGCGGGGTATAAATAATATATTATTATTATTATTATTATTATTATTATTATTATTATTATTATGTTCCCCCTGCAGAGCTCTGGTTAAAAGGACCTTCTTTTGGGGGCCCATGGCTCTTTTCCAGACACACTAGGGGCCACTTTGCCTCTGGGACTTGGTGAGGGCGGAGTTGAGAAGAGACCCTGTAAGACTCCAGAGGGAGCTGCTTCTCCTGCCTGGGAAGCTTTGTTAGCTTTGTTCGCATGGGTGCCCTTGCTGAGCTGGTTGCTCCCATCTCTCCCCACAGGGCGACTCAGGGGGGCCCCTGGCCTGTGAGGAGACGCCAGGTGTGTTCTACCTGGCGGGGCTGGTCAGTTGGGGGGTCGGCTGTGCGCAGGCCAGGAGACCCGGCGTCTACGCCCGCATCACCAAGCTCAAGTCCTGGATCCTGGAAACTATCTCACCATGCCCCAGCACCACAACCAAGGCCGTGACCACATCCAGCACCACAACCAAGGCCACAACCAGTGGCAGCGCCTCCTCCTCCTCCCCCAGCCTGCCTTTGGCTAGTCAAAGGACCACCGAGGCCGGCCCAAGCACCAGCCTCAGGGCCACCCCCAGCACAGCCAGGCCAGCAACCAACACTCCGAGAGCCACCCAGTTTGCAGGTACATGGCGAGGGCATGAATGGGCAGAGCCGTTAGCATATCAATAATAAATTATTGTGATTATTAGCAGGGTGCCAGGCGAAGGCTGATGCCCTCAGGAACCTGGCCTCCAAGGCAGGGGGTGCAGAACACTGCAAGGGTCATCTTTCTTGCGGTGAGAGACTAAACACTGGGAAGCCTCTCCTTTGGGCTGGGCCTGTCACAGTGCCCAGCCCTTTCGTGGCCCACATAGATGTGCCCAGCGAGCTGGAGGACCCCTGTGCAGGCCAAGAGGGTGGAGGGTCTCCACTCCCCCATTAACTTGCTCACCACCCTCCCTGCCCCCAGCTGTGCCCTGCACCCCGTCCACCTTCAAGTGCTCTGGCAAAGTCTGCATTGGGAAAGCAAACCCTGAATGTGATGGTGTCATGGACTGCAGCAACGGCAGGGATGAGGCCAACTGCAGTAAGTGACCTCCCCTCTCCCCCTCTGCTCCCCTAGTCCATATTTAGCTCTGCTCACGCCCAACCAGAGGGACCCAGGTGGCGCTGTGGTTAAACCACTGAGCCTAGGGCTTGCTGATCAGAAGGTCGGCGGTTTGAATCCCCACGACGGGGTGAGCTCCCGTTGCTCGGTCCCAGCTCCTGCCCACATAGCAGTTCGAAAGCACGTCAAAATGCAAGTAGATAAATAGGAACCGCTACAGCGGGAAGGTAAACGGCGTTTCCATGTGCTGCTCTGGTTTGCCAGAAGCGGCTTTGTCATGCTGGCCACATGACCTGGAAGCTATACGCCGGCTCCCTCGGCCAATAATGCGAGATGAGCGCGCAACCCCAGAGTCGGTCACGACTGGACCTAATGGTCAGGGGTCCCTTCACCTTTACCTTTTTACCCCCAACCAGACAGTGTGGGGAGCAAGCAACGTGGCAGGGGGCTCACAAGGGCCCGGGCACCCTCTCAGCCTGCTTCTCTTTCCACCCGCCTAGACTGCGGCTTGACCTCAGCCTTGGCTTTCAGCAAGATCGTGGGGGGCAGTGGCGCAGCACGAGGGGAGTGGCCGTGGCAAGCGAGCCTGTGGCTGCGGAGGAAGGAGCACAAGTGCGGGGCGGTGGTGGTGGCTGACCGCTGGCTTCTCTCGGCTGCCCACTGCTTCGATGTGTGAGTTGCGGGGGGCTGTGGCGAGCGCTGGGGGTGGGGAGAGGTGGCAGGTGAGTTGGTGGCAGACATTGCTCCCCTGCTCCAGGAACAAACTCCTTCCTGGTGAAGAAAACAGGTGAAGAGGACCCCATCCTCTGTGGTTCCCCCCCCCCAAGCCAGCAATGTTTTCATGGCACACGAGGGCACTGCCAGACCCCTCCTCAATACCGCCCTCCTTCCCCTTGGACCCCAGGCATCCCCTTTGCTGTGAGGCCCCCAACCAAGGCCAGTCCACTCAAGAGGCAAGAGATGAAGCAACTGCCTCAGGTGGCAAGATCCATTGGGGCAGCAGGTGTAGTCTCCAAGGAATGCACCAAGGTGAAGGGGAGGGGCTGCTGGTCTCCTCCCACCCTTCTTCCTGATGTAGACCCTTACTCCCCGCCTTCTTCCCTGGCTGGGAAGTGGAGGGATCCACTGGTTCTCCTCAGGTGCCAAAATGTCTTGGGCCGGCCCTGCCCCCCTTTCCCCTAGAGATTGGGGAGACAGACAGAGCAGGCCTTGGGCTGGCCAAAGGTCCCAAGTGCACCGTCTTCCTCAGCTACAGCGACCCCAGGATGTGGGTGGCCATCCTGGGGACACCCTTCCTGAGCGGCCTGGACGGGCGGGTGGAGAAGATCTTCCAGATCCACAAGCACCCCTTCTACAACATCTACACGCTGGATTACGACGTGGCGCTTCTGGAGCTGGCCTCCCCGCTGAGCTTCACCAGCATGGTCAAGCCTATATGCCTGCCGGACCAAGCCCACCTCTTTGGCCAGGGTGCCCGCTGCGTCATCACTGGCTGGGGCTCCACCAAGGAGGGAGGTAGGAGGGATCCTCTTCCCGGCTGGGTAGGGGAGCACCCCAAAGACTGGCCCTCTGACCACTCTGGCTTCCCTCAAAACCCAGGCAGCCAAGCAGCCTCAGATCAGCTGGCTCTATGGGGTGCCCACAGGCAAAAGGGCAGGATTGGGCCCTGGGCCTTCCTCGCTGTGAGTCTCCTGCCCCCTCTCGCTGCCGGGAAGCCCAATTCCACTCTGCCCTCCCCCGCAGGGCTGATGGCGAGGCAGCTGCAGAAGGCAACCGTCAACCTCATCGCAGAGCAGGACTGCCGCCGCTTCTACCCTGTCCAGATCAGCAGTCGGATGGTCTGTGCTGGGTTCCTGCAGGGGTCTGTTGACAGCTGCTCCGTGAGTCTCGGGCGCCCCCCCCCCAGAGGGCCCACATCACCTCCCCCTCAGTCCTGGCTGCACCAGGTGGGACGGGAGGGAAGCACACAGCTGGCCAGAAATGGCTGGAGCTGCTTCTGAGAGGGGAGGAGGGAGAGAAGGCAGTTCACGGGGCCTGGGGGGGTCCCCTTGCCCCAGAGCCCCATCCCCGCTCCCAAGGACACTCTGTGCCTTCTCCCTCTGCAGGGTGATGCCGGCGGCCCCCTGGCCTGCAAAGAGGCTTCGGGAAGGTGGTTCCTGGCGGGCATCACCAGCTGGGGCTACGGCTGCGCCCGTCCTTTCTTCCCGGGGGTCTACACCCGAGTGACAGCTGTGCGGAGCTGGATCGCACAGAACCTCAAGGCGTGACTCAGGGAGGAGGCAGGGAAGTGGGGCCTGGCCGGAGGATGGAAAAGCAACTCTCCTTTGGAAGACCCTACTCTGCCTTTAATCAGCAGAAGCACTTTTAGGACATGTTTTCTCTGAATAAAGAGGCTTGCCTGCCTCACTTGGGCTTCACACAAAGGGCAGGAGGAGGCTCCCCCTTCCTCTCCTGGCCTGTCCACTCTACCACCCCATGATCTCTGGCCGTTACCCTCATGGAAGGAGAGCAGGTGACCCCAAGCTGCCTCTTGGGAACACAGGCTGAAGGACGGATGAACGGACGGGGATCCTTGCCTCAGGAAGAAAGTGTTTCCCTTGGACAGTCTGGCCAGAGACACTGCCTCGACTTCCCTTTCCGTCATACTTCGCCCCCTGGGTGGGGGGCTCTGCCTTGTGTCGAAGGGCTGGATGTGGGGTGGCCTCAAGCCTTCTCTGTGCAAAATGAGCAAGAGAAGCACTCAGAGGCGGCCGGAGCAACGGACAATTAAACAAACCCCTTTGTGGAGTTTGGCGTGTGCTGCAGATTTTGTGCTACGCAAACAAAGGTTCTTTCTCCCAGTTACGCTTAAAAACAAATCCAGCCCCCAAATCTGCAGAAACTGGGTGGGGAAGTCTCCCCTGCTACCCACAGAGACCACACACACACATCCCACTTTCACAAAAAGCAGGAGGAGGCCTTGGGCTCAACTGGAAGAGGTTCCCTGGGCCTCCACCTAAATGCTCCCCTGTGCAAGAGGGAAAAGGTCCCTTCTTGTAGAAATCCAGCATGTCAGGGAGAAGCGGCCAAGCTTCTGTTTTCAGAGGGCAGGGCTTCTTTCACAGCACAGTTTGGTTCAGGCCCGCCCTATCTCCTGCCCCCAAACTAAATTTGTTCATTCCCCGTGCACCACCGGCTCCGAGTTCTGCAAGATCCAGCAGGGTGATGCTTGGTCTGGGGGCAAAGGCACCTAGTCCACTACACAAGCCCTGGGGGTGACTCAGCCAAGCAGTGAGTGGTGCCCCTGCAAGCCCTCCTTGGCATGGCACTGTGCCCAGCCATGGGGCCGACTAGCACCCAGTTATCCTAAAGCAGGGGTGCCCAAACTTTGTTCAAAGAGGGCCAGATTTGATTACATGAACATGAATGAGTAAGCTTTTTAAAGGATTGAAGTTGTTGAGTATTTTTAGGGTTGCAGTTGTTGAGCTTTTTTACGATTTTACCCCAGAGTTGTTGAGCTTTTTTTGGGATTGACTGTCACAGGGCTCGGATTAAGCCCACAAAACGGACTTTGGACATGCCTGTCCTAAAAAGAAACAGAATTAGAACCAGCCCATGTTGAATCAGGGGCACGCCTGGAATTTGCTGGACACTGCAGAGACCCCACTCTCAGGCAGAAATATCTCT
Organism: Zootoca vivipara; assembly: GCF_965207765.1. Classification (NCBI taxonomy): domain Eukaryota; kingdom Metazoa; phylum Chordata; class Lepidosauria; order Squamata; family Lacertidae; genus Zootoca; species Zootoca vivipara. The sequence goes on along the minus strand of NC_142589.1, from coordinate 83,704,905 downwards.
GAATGATTTATCCACTCGTTTTCTAATTCACACACACCACCAGCAGGGTTAATTCAGGCCTTAGGCTGGTTCTCCTGGCTTCTCTTCATCCCACTAGCATGGCCCCCTCTACCTAAAGCCATAGCTGCCAAGTTTTCCCTTTTCTCGCGAGGAAGCCTATTCAGCATAAGGGAAAATCCCTTTTAAAAAGGGATAACTTGGCAGCTATGCCTAAAGCTTGCTTCCATTTCTCAGCACAGGCCCACAGGAAGCCAACTTGGGGTGCTGGGAAGACAGGGGCATAGGTCAATCACAGAATGGTAGCCTTGGAAGGCGACCCCAAGAGTCATCTAGTCCAACCCCCTGCAAAATGGGTTTGCTTTCCCTGGGACAGAGCGAGGGCGCCCCCTGCTGTGGAAGAAGCTGGGCTGGGGCTTAGGGCTCCTGCTGACGAGGCTCATTCTCCCCAGAGGGTAAATCTGGATCAAATGGGGTGAGGGGCGGGCAGAATTCTGAATGCCACTGATGCCCTATAGACGCTGGGGGACGGAGAATACCCCCCCCCCCCAAAGCCAACGCCTGGAAGCCCCTCCACGAAGTCCTCCGGGGCGCGCGCTTTGTTGTGCTTTTTTCCGGTCCCCTAAAACCTGCTCAGGAGCGTCGTGTTTGTGGGAAGCTGACCCGACCCGTGGCTCCCAGGAGCAGCGCCCCTTCCCTGGGCGACGCACTGCCTCGGGACTCACCCAGAGCGACTCCGGAGTTAGTCCGGAGGGCTCTCGGGGGGACTTGCGACCGAGGCGTCGGCCGCAGCTCTTGGATGGGTGGCGCGGTGGCTCCGGGGCGCGCTCAGCCGGGCCGCCGCGCGCCCCCGCGCAGCCCGTGCTGCAGCTAGCCGGCGTGGAGCGCGACGCGGAGTGCCAAACCTGCCGGGCGCAGCGGAGCGGCGGCGGCCGGAGCAGAGCAGACCGGGCCTGGGAGGCGCCCGCGGGGAGCAGCCGCCCAGGTAGGGCCGAGCCGGGCGGGGGGCGGGAAGGTCTGGGTCTCCGCCGCGCATCTTCTGCTCCGGCCGCAGGAGGGCGAGCTGGAGAGGGTCTCCTGCTCCCCGACTCCTGCAGCTGGAGTGGGGCTCCGCTGCCCCTGCGCGGTGAGGAGTCGGGTCTCCTGGAAATAAGCGAAGCGGCGGCTGCGGCTGAGGGTGATGCAGCCCCTTCCCCAGCAACAGGCGCTCCTCAAAGTGAGGCCACAACTCTGGGCTCGGACAGGGCCTGGGGGGCTCTTGAAGCAGGCAGCGGAGGGTCGCAGCGGCTCCGGCTCTTTGGACAGGAGAAGGGGACTTAGAAAGCGGCCTGGAGCAGAAAAGCCCCGATGCGGCGAGAACGGGGAGCAACTGGCGGGGAACGTGGTGCCTTGTCCAGGCCTCGCTTTGTGCCGTCCGCTGCCGGGAGCAGGATACTGGGGCTCCTCGTTTGCATGTGCTCAGAGAGCTTCTTTCTCCCTGGTGATCTGTGAGGGTTCCCAGGGACCTCAGTAAGGAATCTGCGTCCCTATGACTTGGTCCTCTGGTCGAGCGACGCAGATCCTGCGCTCATTTCTCCTGCTCTTTTTAAATGGTGCATTCCTGAGCAGTGTCGCCACGCTTTAAAGGGGGCGCTGTGTCGGGGGGGGGCACCTGAGGAGAGGCGATTGCGCAACCGCGGGGAGGAAAGAGCCGCCTGACAGCGCCACTGCTGCCCTCGTGTCTGCTTGTAGGCGTCCCACTGATTTGCCATGGGAAGATGAAGGGTGCTGGGTGGCCGAAGTGGGCCTCCTTTGGCCTCATTCGGTTGCTGCAGGGCCCTTCTCCTCTTCCAGATTCTCCCTGCCATTTGTCCAGACCGAGGAGGACCCTCTTGCCTCCTTTGAGTGCTCTCTCTCCCCCCCCCTTCCCGTTGCAAATACTTGGTCTTTTCTCTCCCTGCACACAGATGGTTGTTCTCTGCGGCGTCTTGTGCGCTCCAATGCACATGGTGCGATCGGGAGGGGAGGGGAGAGGCAGAACTCCTGGGTCCTGCTCCTGACTCATCTTGAGCAAGTCTGTGCTGCGGACATGAAAAGGGGGCTCTCCCCTTGTGCTGGGGATGAACGCACACAAGCACACACACACTTTTCTCCAGTAACAGATTCTAATCTGTGTGAAACCTCTTTGAATTGTGCACTGGGGGGGGGGTCACAGCTGGGCACCATCTGCCCTGATCCAGACTCACCCAATATCATCAACATGGTGCTTGCTTGCTTGCATGCTTGCCTCCCTGTGTTCAAGGGGGCTGACTCTCCCTAGGCCGTTCTTGGAATTGTGACCGCTGTCACATGCAGACACCTTCCAGGAGCCACAGGTGAGAGCTGAGAGCAGGGCGGGGACCAAAAGTGGACAATTCCCCCCAAAAGGAGCAGGACTTGTCCATCACCAGAGGTGCTGCTGCCCTTCCCCATACAGCCCATAATAACCCCTCTCCTGCAGTAGGTCAATCATCCTGCCTCTTGGTGATTGTGGCATTTTCTGCAATCAGAATAAATTGAACGAGGAAGTCATCTGACCCTCTGGTCGGGTTTGAATTGCTGATGGCCCTGGGTCCTGGTGGCTTGCCTTCTTCAATTAAGACTGAATTTTGAAGGACCCAAAACAGTTTGTACACCAGGAAGTGCTATAAAACAGGCCACATGTACATGGGCGTAGCCAAGGGGGAGGGCAGGGAAGGGCAGCTGCCCCCCATCAATAAAAATCAATAAAATACATAGCTGAGGTTCAGCCCCCCTTAAAAAAGACGTCCATGCTCTGAACCAGGCAAAAACACGGGGGGGCGGGGCCATTGAGGGATGTGTGCTTAGTAGATATATGTTGTTTTTGGGTGGGGGGGTTGGTGCATGTGTGGGAGTCCCTGTGCATCCCTGTGAGTTATAAAGAGCCGCAAGGCAGTCCTGTGAGGCATGCAAATTGTGAATTAGGGCACAGATGGTTCCCTCCAAGTTTCATTTTAAGATGCCTTGATAAAGATATTTATAGCTGCGTATTTATTCTGCATCTGTACCTACCTTCCTACCTACCTACCTACCCACACACATTCTAACTGAAGGCTGGAACAGATGTTTGGTTTCCTGTTCCCCAGTGGAGAATATTTGTGCCTTCTGGCCTTTTGGTAAATGCTGCTGTTGTCACTGTTCTTGCTCAGGGTATTCGTTTCCTGCCTCTTTGATGGCCTTGCCTGGCCAAGTGCTTCCTCCGGCTTCCTTTCCACATCCAGTGGTCCTAGACTACTAGCACCTTCCAGTGTTGAGGGGCTGCATCCGCTGATGGCCAACCTGCTCTAATGGCGAGAAGATGGCCTTGGGTTTGTTTCTCATTTGGCAACTTGTCCAGCTTTCCAGGTTATTTTGGCAGCTTCCTTTGGAAACTGATTCAGCTAAAATGAGCAAGCACTTCTCTTCCAGGAGAGCTTGTTGACTCCAAGCCTGTGTTACTGTTGGTGAAAAGATGCTGCATTTGGTGTGCAAAGAGCTGTTCAGGATGCTGTGTGTGGCTTCAGCACCCCTCCCTCAGAGCTACTGCTTTGGTGGAGATTGAATCATAGAATCATAGAGTTGGAAGAGACCACAAGGGCCATCCAGTCCAACCCCCTGCCAAGCTGGAAACACCATCAAAGCATTATTGACATATGCCTGTCAAGCCTCTGCTTAAAGACCTCCAAAGAAGGAGACTCCACCACACTCCTTGGTAGCAAATTCCACTGCCGAACAGCTCTTACTGTCAGGAAGTTCTTCCTAATGTTTAGGTGGAATCTTCTTTCTTGTAGCTGGAATCCATTGCTCTGTGTCCGCTTCTCTGGAGCAGCAGAATACAACCTTTCTCCCTCCTCTATATGACATCCTTTTATATATTTGAACATGGCTATCATATCACCCCTAAACCTTCTCTTCTCCAGGCTAAACATACCCAGCTCCCTAAGCCGTTCCTCATAAGTCATTGTTTCCAGGCCTTTGACCATTTTGGTTGCCCTCCTCTGGACAGGTTCCAGCTTGTCAGTATCCTTCTTGAACTGTGGTGCCCAGAACTGGACACAGTATTCCAGGTAAGGTCTGACCAGAGCGGAATACAGTGGTACTATTACTTCCCTTGATCTAGAATAGATTGTATACTCAGATGCCCAGAATTGCATTAGCTTTTTTTAGCTGCTGCATCACACTGTTGACTCATGTCAAATTTGTGGACTACCAAGACTCCTAAATGCTTTTCACATGTACTGCTCTCAAGCCACGTGTCACCCATCCTGTATTTCATTATTATTTTTTGCCCAAGTGTAGTACTTTGGATTGGGAGCACCTATGGTGGAGCTGGGGCAGGGGAGCCCCCCCCCAGAGCCCTCACTGCAGATTGCCTGGGTTGTGTCTGATCTCCAAGGAGGTGCCGTGAACAGCCTTCCTTTGCCCCCTTAGGCCTTTGTTACAGAGACGGCCTCTTCTCCTCTGATTCCTGTCACCTCCTCCCTGAGATGCTTAGTGGCTTTTTCATTTAGATCACTAGCTGTCAACACCCCAGCATCGTTTTTTTGCTCGCTAATCGCTTCTGGACACATTTCTGTTGCTTGGGTGTCCCATTGCTGAGAAGTTCCCTTTTAATTTGTAAGCATGAAGTTGTGTTTGGTATTTAGAAGCAGGAGAGAGTGAGGGTTTGATCGGATCCATGCGGCGAGGTCTTTTCATGGCTGGTTTGTGCTCCTCACAGTCTGGAGGACTCGCTTCTGCTTTTTGGGAAATCTTTTGGTCTGGAGAAATGAATGCAGAGGCAAGCCTGTTTTAGGACCCCCGCAGTGGGCAGCTTTAGGGGGCTCCTCTGTACGGAATCCAGCTGCAGCTCTGGGGCCACAAAGGAGGAGGCCATGTCCTGCTTGTTTGTACTTCATTCTGCCTTAGAATACAGGTGAAACTCGGAAAATTAGAATATCGTCGAAAAGTGCATTTATTTCAGTAATGCAACTTAAAAGGTGAAACCAATATATGAGATAGATGCATGACATGCAATGCAAGATATGTCAAGCCTTTATTTGTTGTAATTGTAATTATTTGCCGTTAGGCGGGTGAATTATAAATGGAATGTAATTAATGAAATGTAATAGTGATGTTTATTTTTGTATTATTGTAACTACTTGTTTTATTACTGTGAAATTTCCAAAAGAAAGCATTAGTAAAAAATTAAAAGAAAAATAAAAAATAAGTTGCATTACTGAAATAAATGCACTTTTCGAGGATATTCTAATTTTCCGAGTTTCACCTGTAATATAGAATCATAGAATTGTAGAGTTGGGAGGTACCCCCAAGAGTCATCTAGTCCACTCCCTGAAATGCAGAAATCACAGCTAAAGCATCCAAATCAGGGGGCCATTCTGCTTTGCATGCAAGGAGGTCCCGGGTTCAATCCTGATGGTGACATTTCCAGTCCCGAAAACCAGCAGAGCTGCTGCCGGTCAGTTTTGGCAGTGCTGAGCAAGATGGACTTGGAATCAGGCCACTTCTGTTATTCCTAAGACCCACGGGCAATACCAGTGAACCTCACCCAGGGGGCGTCTGGCAGCTGGTGGGGGAGAGGGATAAAGGAGACCACGGTGGTGGACACCATCTGAGTGAGAGTCTGCCTAGACCAGTACAGCCCCCTCTGATGCGGGATATCTCAGCTAACCAAGGAGTGGGGAGAACACCAGCTCCTTCCTGGTTCAGAACCAAGACCCACTTTGCCCAGCACTTGCCTTGGCAGGAATGATGGTGGGCCAAAGAAAGAGGATGGCTTGCTTTGTTGTTGGTTCACCGTGAAGTTTTAGGCTCTCCCTGAACTGGGATGCTCTGGTTCACTGGCTGACCTGCTTGCCCCATGAATTTGTCTTGCACTTTTTAAAGACCTCTTATGTTTTTTGTCCAAGTATTGTGTCTTTTTTTTAAAAAAAATGTATTCTGAAAAACAAGAAGAAGTCTGGGAAGAGACCAGCGAGTGTTTGCAAGAAAAAAGTCTTGGAAATGGGGGAGATGGAAACAGGCTAGATTTCATATTGACTCGATATCTCTTGCAAATCTCCACTTAGAGCAGCAGCGAAGGCATCGCATCAGGTGAAAGTGCTGCAAAGAAGGGGAGGGGAGGGATGGGATGAGATGGGATGGTGGCTCAGCTGAGAACATCAATTTGACTTCTGGCCATGACTGCCTCCCTAAGCTTTATGGGAGGCTATTTTTAAAGTGTTTATCTGCAGTTTACCTCTTCTGACAAAACAAATACTTCACCATAGCAATTTCCCAAAGTGTTGCCCAAAGTGCTAGCCATGGCAAAGAGCTCTGAGGTACTTGTGAACCTCACCCTGTTTCCTCTCTGAGAGGCCTTGATCCCTGGGGAGCAAGTGGGACCCGGATGCTGTGCATGGGGCAGCCTCCTTTTCTTCATGGGCCAAGTGGAAATGTTGGTTAATGGTCTACCTCACCAGGTTGTTGGAAGGGCAAATATGATGATGATGATGATGATGATGATGATGATGATGATGATGATGATTTATTTATACCCCGCCCATCTGGCTGGGTTTCCCCAGCCACTCTGGGCGGCTTCCAACAGAAAAATAAAACACTGTAATCTATTAAACATTAAAAGCCTCCCTAAACAGGGCTGCCTTTAGATGTCTTCTAAAAATCTGGTAGCTGTTTTTCTCTTTGACATCTGATGGGAGGGCATTCCACAGGGCGGGCGCCACCACCGAGAAGGCCCTCTGCCTGGTTCCCTGCAACTTGGCTTCTCGCAACGAGGGAACCGCCAGAAGGCCCTCGGTGCTGGACCTCAGTGTCCGGGCAGAACGATGGAGGTGGAGACGCTCCTTCAGGTTTGGACCAAGGCCATTTAGGGCTTTAAAGGTCAGCAACAACACTTTGAACTGTGCAAGATCTCTTCCAGCATAGTGCCAATAATCTTTTCAAAGTACTCAGATATATGGAGTAATATGTACGACCATTTTGCAGCCAACAAGTTTGGGAGGAGGGCTTGCAAACCGTTGCTCAGAATCCTTTCTCCACTGCTAAAGCAGAAATCAACCGTTTTGCAACCCAGGCTTTGGCACCCAATCCCAAATGGCAAAGACTGAGTCTCCTTCCTTCACAGAGCACAAAGTACCAATTCAATGGTGTCCCTCAAGGGACTCCCCTTGGGTGGCTTCTCTGAATCCGTGAGGCCGTCTAGCACCCAGCCATGCCTTTGGGCCCTCACTCTCAGGAGCATCTCTCCCACCATCACCTGAGCAGAGGCCCCAAAGACCCCTTGGAGGTGCTGCTTCCTCCACTGTTCCATCCAGCCCACTCGTACCATTTTGGGAATAGGCAGCTGCCAATCTCTGTGTGGGCAGAGACATCTCCTTTCTCGGCCTTTGAAACAGGAGGTGCCAGTTAACTGCATGCAAAAGATGCAGGAGTTCCCATGGGACACAGACATCTGGCCCACAGCTGCACCCCAGCATGCAGGCTGGCAGGCCACATCCATGCCTGTGGCTCTGGAACAGGACCAATGAACTTACTTTCCTTTCTCAAGGGGGACTTAGCTGCTCCCCCAAATCCACCTTTCGCCAGGCTTCTGCCCCTCCTAAGTCTGGGCCCTGGATTCCCACTGTCTTGGCATGTGGGGTCCTTAGTCTCAGGATGTCAACCCTCCCCCCTCACTGACCCATGATTCAGTGGGCATGGAAGGAACGGTGTCTGCCCCCCCCTGGTACTCTCATCCAAGGGCTGAGGACCTTCTTCTCTCCCTCCCTTTTTGCCCACCAGCCAGGCCTCTAGCCTGCACCGACACAGCCTCCCCCGCTGCCTTCTGTTCTGATCACATCAGTGCACTTTAAAAGCACACTTCCTTTGGGGCCCCACAAAGACACCCCCTCCCCAGGCCCGAGGAGAGCAGCAGCTCTCCTACGCTGGAGCACTGCCTGTCAAGTCGCATTTCTTACAAATTCCTGCAAGGCGAAAGGGGAGGCAGCCAGGCAGATCAGCTGCTTTGCAGGAGCCGGAGGTGGACAGAGCATGGGTCCGGCCGCCACATCTCACATCTCTCCTCTCTCAGCAGTTTGTGGCAGCAGGTACAGGGAAGAGGCCCTGGGTCTGCTGCCAAACAATCACCCCCTTTCTCCTCCTCCTTTCTTCCTTGCCACACTGAGCCTGTCAAGCTGACGCCCACCTCAAGAAACGCTTCTGAAAAACCAGATATACTTTCTGTCACTGGATGATGCTATTCTGGTCTCCATTTCCCCTTCCATGTTCCCCTCGCAGGCTGAGAGATGGCAGGGGGCGAGCTCCTCCTCCTCCTCCTCCTCCTCCTCCTCCTCCTCAAGTCTTTGCAGGACCAGAACCAGCCAGCATTACGCCAAGCAGTTTGGAGCAGCCCAGAGGTGTTCAGAGTGAGCGGCACTTGGGGGCAGGCTGAGTCAGGCAAGAGTTTTGCCTTGACTCCTGATAGACCAGCAAATATTTGGGAAGGCGTCACTTCAGGGGCTTGAATTGCAAGAGACTGAAGTCCTATCACCCGCTGCCTGAATCAGGATAGCAGGTTTTCTTCCAGTTTTTGGATGCTATTTAGCTAGATGGTTTGTGAATGGTGACAAGATTGCATTTTTTGTATGTCATTTTTCCCTTTTAATTTCCTCCTTCATACTACACCTATGTGTATACCTCCCCACACCCTGGAATCCTTTGCATTCCCAAGTATTTTACATTTATTTGCAGTAAATAAATGTATGAAGCAAATACTTGCCAGCTGTCGGAAACCTTCAACCCCCCCCCAAAAAAAACACACCTGATTTGTTAAACTGGTTGGTCTTTCAGGTACTGCTGTGGAAATGTCAGCAATGCTGTGGCTTATCTGGTCAGCGCTGAGGATGTGCAGGGGCTGCTGAAACTGGGGTGGGGGGCCCTGCAGGTGCCCCATGGAGCCATGGGGTTGGGAGGGAGCCTCTGTGGCTCCTGGTGCTTTTGCTGCAATAGACCAACATGGCTACACCTCTGGAAAATGGTGGGTGGGTGAAGCCTGGGTGGTTCCCCCATCCCCTGAGACTTCACTTCATTCGCTGCAAGCCTTGCAGGGCAATAGTGTCTCCCTCCCCAAGGCCTGTGCTATTCCTTGGGAGAGGCAGCTCAGCTGCCATCTTTCCGGTGACAGGGGGGACTGGCTCAACCACTCCAAAGGGTGGTCCAAAAAGCCCACATTCATCTCCTTGGCTGCATCCCTCAATCAGATCTTTCTGATGCAAAGCCCACCTGGGACTTGCTGGGGGTGGAAGCACAGTTGAAGCAGGCATTTTCTGGCAGGGCGGACGGTGGCGGCAGTGGAAGGAGAGTCCAGAGCAGGCATCCCCAAACTGCGGCCCTCCAGATGTTTTGGCCTACAACTCCCATGATCCCTAGCTAACAGGACCAGTGGTCAGGGATGATGGGAATTGTAGTCCAAAACATCTGGGGGGGCGGACTTTGGGGGTGCCTGGTCCAGAGCGTCACACCAGTTGGTACCAGAGATCCTCCCCACAAAGCAATGTAGGCTTGGATTCCCTAAGGGAGATGGGGAGGGATGTTGGTGTGTGTGTGTGTGTGTGTGTGTGTGTGTGTGTGTGTGTGAAGAGGCAGAAGCCATGGCTCCGTGATTCATTGTGATGCCTCTTAATCCTCCTTTGATTGCAGGCTGGGTATTAACTGCCACCTCCAGATGAATGTTCCCAGAGGAAGGAGGAGAGACAGTTTTCAGGTGGGAGCTGAAATGTTGAAAGCAGGCAGGGAACCAGCGGTGCCTCTTTGAAGCACTGGAAGCAAGAGGTAGAAAATGGAGCTGAGCAAGACAAGCCGAGCAACAGGCCTTGGCAGTGGTGGGGCTTCCAAGCGCTCAGGCAGTCCTTGGGCCGTGAGGCATCCAGGTGCCTCTCGCAGGTGTGTGCATGTGGGGCTGTGACTATAGTGGCCGTGATCTGCATAGTCTTCTGCCTCCCCACAACCTCCCCCCCCCTCAAATGCTCTGACTGGTGGCTCAGACCTTTATCTGAGGAGATGGTGGAGACAGGAGAGGCCGATCCCCGAGGGTCTTCTGTCCTCTGATGGGTTTGGCTGTGACATCTGCCATGGTTTCAGCAACTGCCCTTTTCTTCCTTTCTTGTTTGTGATTCACTTTACCGTAGTTATCCATGCCTTGTGATTGTCGCTTGCCTGGTTTTTTACGCTGTCTCTTTGGATCAGCGATCCTCGGAAGCAGCCTAGAAATGGCTTGGAGAAAGAAATGGGGGCAACTTGAGCTTGGTGGGAGCAGCTCAAACCACCTCCCATCTTGCTCTTGGAGTTGCAAAACAACCATGGAGGCACAGCTGCCAGCAGGCCTGTGGAGAAGCACGCTGCCTTGACTGACAGTATCAGGAGCTGTAAACTGCTAGCTTTTATGGATGCTCCTCCTGGCTCTCCTCTGGGCTCCCAGCCTCACTTGGAGATGGAAGCTAGCAGGCCACCAGCAGCCAATGTTCTTAGGGGACAAGAAAAGAACTCCTGCCTGTGCAGCAGGGGAAGAAACTGCTCCCCCCCCCCGCCCCATCCTACCATGGCTGCCAGGAAATTGCAAGGATGGCTTTGGGACACCAAGAATCATAGAATCATAGAATTATAGAATCATAGAGTTGGAAGAGACCACAAGGGCCATCCAGTCCAACCCCCTGCCAAGCAGGAAACACCATCAAAGCATTCCTGACATATGCCTATCAAGCCTCTGCTTAAAGACTTCCAAAGAAGGAGACTCCACCACACTCCTTGGGAGCAAATTCCACTGTCGAACAGCTCTTACTGTCAGGAAGTTCTTCCTAATGTTTAGGTGGAATCTTCTTTCTTGTAGTTTGAATCCATTGCTCCGTGTCCGCTTCTCTGGAGCAGCAGAAAACAACCTTTCTCCCTACTCCATATGACATCCTTTCATATATTTGAACATGGCTATCATATCACCCCTTAACCTTCTCTTCTCCAGGCTAAACATACCCAGCTCCCTAAGCCGTTCCTCATAAGGCATCGTTTCCAGGCCTTTAACCATATTGGTTGACCTCTTCTGGACACGTTCCAGCTTGTCAGGTCCAGTCATGACCGACTCTCGGGTTGCGGCGCTCATCTCGTATTATTGGCCGAGGGAGCTGGCGTACAGCTTCCAGGTCATGTGGCCAGCATGACAAAGCCGCTTCTGGCACATGGAAATGCTGTTTACCTTCCAGCTGTATTTATCTTCTGATCGGCAAGCCCTAGGCTCAGTGGTTTAACCCACAGCACCACCCTCATCCCTAGTTCCAACCTTAGGGGCTCCCAAACACAACTTTCTGGAAACACTGCTGGTCACAGCTGGGAGATGTCAGCCAGTAGTCACTTCTAGCTCTGGGTAGGGAGGCCCTTTTGACCCCACATCCTGGAAGGGTGTGCTTGCCCACAAAGGAAAGTAGCCATGGGGCTTGGCTGAGCTGGGGAACACGGCCTGCCAGGGCCAAGATCTCCGTCCAGGTCTCTCAAAGTGGCGATGTGTGTGCTGCTTGCTGCCACCACTCCAGAAGTACCAAGGTGGCATCTGCCTGGAAGGCTTTGTGATTTTGTGTGTGTGAAGTCTTGCAACAAGCGGAAAGGAGAGCGCTCAGTGTCCTACTCTTAGTAAGGCACGGCTTCTCTGGGAGGCACATGAGCCCACACACATCCTTCCCTTAAAGCAGCAACTCAGAAGCAGTGTCTTAAATTGGCTGGGCACTCCTGTCAGAGAGGAACCCACCAGCAGCCCTTGCTTAAACCTTCCTCTATGTCCCCCTTTCTGTAATGTGGGTCAGGGTTATGTTACCCCCATATTGCAGAACCCACAGCCACCTAGTGACAGAACTCTGGTGTAGCAGAGCAGAGAAAAACTTAAGGAAGCGTTTTTGTAAAAAGCACAATTTGAAGGGCTGTTGTGTCTTTGCAGGCTTTCAAAAGCCAGCGACAAGTAGGCCACTGGAAGCCTAGTTCTCCTCCCCACCCTCCAAACATCCTGATCAATGTGGATCTCTGGTGCCTCAGTGATGGTTCCAGTCTGAAGCTGCAGAGCTTTCTTATCAGAGTGGTGATGGGAAAAAGCAGTGCCTGGATCCCTCACTCCCAAAAGGCTTGCCCTGATTTCAATCTGCCTTTCCCCATGGTGCTGTCTCCAAAGCATAAATCTCTTGCATGGATTTATGCAAATCCTCCTCTAACTTCTCAGTCTGCTGCCTTTGTTCCTTACTGGATGTAGGCAGACATTGGCAGCCTCCCCCCCTCCCCTCGAAAAAGCATGGAAAATAAGCACAGAATTGTCTTACTTTCCTTTGTTTTTATAGGGACTGGATAAGTGATTGTGATGCATAGGAAAAAGAAAGGCACCCTCTCCCTCATCCGGCTTTAGGGCTCCTCTGTATGTGGTCAAGCGCATAAAAGGTTTGGTCAGTTCAGCGGTGAGTGTCTTCAGAAGAGAGGTGTTGGATGCTCAGGCTGGCTTGCAAGGCAAATTCCTCCTCTCACAATAAGTGGTGGAAGCTGATTTCATTTGCTATCGGGCAATTTGCACAACCCAGTTAGGGTGACTAGTGGGGTGCATGTGAAGAAAGAGGCCCGTGCGCCTGTGCTGGGGGTGGTACGTGATGAGCATGCTGGTGGTGCTTCTTCCGCCCTGTGCTCTGGCTGGGCAAATCCTGCATGACAGGGAGGTGCAGAGCAGGCAGCTGTCCGCCTGAATGGCTTGGCTCAAGATCTCCGTTCACCCAGAGAGCCCCTCTGCCTAGCTCGTAATTCCACACAGACTCCATTTCACAAGCCTATCCATGGCTGCTTCAGTCCATTCACTCCATGGAGCTCAACCTGCTTTGCCGACCTGGCAATACATTCCTATTTTATGAATCAGTTCCAGGCATGATAAACCTCCCAGGCAGAACATCTGTTCTCCCCTGCAGCTTGTAGAGTCATTTGAGGGCTTTGCTATCTTCCGTTTAGTGATGGGGGGGGCAGCTCACAGACCCTGAGGATGATACTTTGTGATGGCAAAGAAGCATGTATCTTTTGTGGCCCAGAGGTTGAAGTGTCCTGCATGCAAAGCATCTCTGATTCATTTTTTTTAAAAAAACAATTCAGAAATCTTCCCACCACCTCTCTCCTTCCTTCCCTTCTGTCATCCTGCTTTTCTAAGATTAAAACTTCCACTTGGAGAATGCAACAAAAGGTGAGTCTTCCTGCGTGCCAATCCTGCGCTTCCTTCCCTAAGAGGAGTTGAACCTCTCAAAGCAAAAAGCGTGCAACATCAGATTTCAGAGGGGGAAGGAGGGAGGGAGATTGGAGGTCTCCATTGGGTGGAGCTGAAAGGTCTGCCTGGTCCTTGAATGCCTGTGTTTCTCCAAGGATCCTTACCTGGGTGTGTTGGAGACAAGTCCAATGAACTGCCTGATTTTTATATTTTCAGTCAAGGTGGGCACAGCCAATGCTCTGCCTTTGACCCAGCAACAGGTAGGTAGCCGTGTTGGTCTGCCGTAGTTGTAACAAAATAAAATACCAATGACAAACTTAGTTGGTATCTAAGGTGCTACTGGAAGGATTTTTTATTTTATTTTGACCCAGCAGTTTTTGATGCTGCCTTTACTTGGCAGAGTCTCTTCTCATGATGGTTACCAGAGGCCTCCACCAGTTTGTTGTTTCTGCTTAACAACCAAGCAGAAATAAGAGCTCACTACTATTGCAATCCTTTCATTTATCCTGATGAAAGGATTACGGTACCTAAAACTGGCTTTTGATTGCATTGTTTGGATGAACAAAGCTGATCTGCAAATGTTTCTTTGGATTTTCATGGAGAAAGCAGCTTCATTTTGGCGATCACTCATAGCCGAGTGAGTCCATAAGTGACTGTGGAGGCCAATCCTGGATCCACATGTTCTTCCACAGTGGGGTCATAGGTTTCCGGGCGGGAGTTGATCACAGTGAGGGTTTGCCAAGCGTGCCTTCCTCTTAACCTGTTTCTCTCTTTCATCCCGAGTTCAAGTGTCTTCAAAGTCTATGACACCTTTGGTAAAGGCTGTTGTCCAATTGGAGCGCTCGCAGGCCAGTGTTTCCCAGTTGTCGGTGTTTATTCTACATGTTTTAAGATTTGCCTTGAGTCTTTAAACCTCTTTTGTTGACCACCAGCATTCCGCTTTCCATTTTTAAGTTTGGAATAGAGTATGTAGTTGCTTTGGAAGACGATAATCAGGCATCTGAACAACATGACCAGTCCAATGAAGTTGATGTTGACGAATCATTGCTTTGATGCTGGTGATCTTTGCTTCTCCCAGTACACTGGAAAAAATGTACCTGTGCTGCTGATACAAATAGTAGTATAATACATGCAACACGTGGGCGACTCACCATGATCTCCAAATCAATTATACATTATTCATCATACATTATTTATCAAACTTCTGAGAAATATATATATATAAAGCCTTATGTAAAAGCCACAGAGACTTACAAATTAACAACCCTGAAAACAAACTGTTGATATCTGATTCCAATACACTTTTCAAATGTTTAACTCCAATGGAAGGGAGCAAAGAAACAGAACCAAACTACTGGTCCGCCCAGCTCAGGGCAAGCGACTCTCTGGGGTTTCTCCAAACCCCACCTGGAGGTGCAGGGAGCTGGGTATGTTTAGCCTAGACAAGAGAAGGTTAAGGGGTGATATGATAACCATGTTCAAATATATAAAAGGATGTCATATAGAGGAGGGTAAAAGGTTGTTTTCTGCTGCTCCAGAGAAGCAGACACGGAGCAATGGATTCAAACTACAAGAAAGAAGATTCCACCTAAACATTAGGAAGAACTTCCTGACAGTAAGAGCTGTTCGGCAGTGGAATTTGCTACCGAGGAGTGTGGTGGAGTCTCCTTCTTTGGAGGTCTTTAAGAAGAGGCTTGACAGGCATATGTCAAGAATGCTTTGATGGTGTTTCCTGCTTGGCAGGGGGTTGGACTGGATGGCCCTTGTGGTCTCTTCCAACTCTATGATTCTATGATTCTATGCTGTTGGGGATTGAACCCAGGACCTTCTGTATACAAAGCAGGTGACCTGCTTCTGAACCAGACTCTTCCCTTAAGGGATAGGGTTGGCCTAGGGATCTGTGCTGAGCGAGAAAGTTGCTGCAGCTACCACAAGCTGCCAGTTGTTCACTGTCTATCAGGGGGAGGAAGAGATGGCAGGGATCCCCATAGCTCTGCTTCCTGGTTGTGGCTTGGTGTGGTTTCCAAGGCACCCTCTTGTGGTGGTTGTTATTAAGCACTGAGGGACTTCAGGTGGAAAGCCAGTGATGAGCATTGGTTGCTCTCCTGAAGCAAGAGGAGCCTTAATAACAGCTGGGTAATGAGGTTATCAGAAACCGCAGCAGATGTGTCAGAGGAGCTCCCGCTCCCCCCCCCCGCCGCCACCCCTGCTTGGTTTCCAGAGCAAATCACCCCCAGGGTGCTTCCCTCATTAGCCAAAAAGGGACTGGCAATCTATTTTGGAAGGGAAGCCCGGGGCAGAGAGACCCACTTAATTTGTCACTTGCTGGATTTCTTTGCTGGAATCTGCCGCCTGATGCTGTAGCCTGGTCACAGAATCAAAGGCCCAGGCTGAGGTGTCACAGGAAGATGCCTCTCTCTTTGTGCCCCAGAGCAGCTCTGAAGCTCCTTCAATCCAGGTTCTCTCCTGGCCACTCAGACCCACTGGAAATCTGGCTGGAAACAGAGCACATCATTCAGCGTGCTAGGGGTGTCCTGTTCAAACATTCCCTGTCCACAAGGATGTTTTCCTTACTTTGTGGTCTGTTATTGTGGTCTTGGACCCTCTCATCTCCCGTTGACTTTTGCTCATGGAAGGAAAGAGAAGGAACACGACTTGCTGAGCTTGGCTGGGACGGGAGCGGGGAGACACCCTCCAAGACTGTGAGCCTCAGTGCCTGTGGCCAAGGATGGCTTGGCTGTTCTTTGGTGGCTCTTTGCCATTCCCCCAAGGAGTCTGCACTGCACTGGTGTGATGCTGCTTTGGCTTTCTGGGCATCAAAAACACATGCACCTTGTGATCTCACACAGCTGAAGTTTCTGGCTTGTTTCTCTGCAGTCATGAGGGCTGGGGACTTGGTGAATTTATAAACGTTCTTTGTGAAATGCAAAAGCTGAGTTTCTCAAGGTGCTAAATTCTGGTCCATGCCCCAGAAAAAGCACTGGGGCTCTGCCCTGTTCCCGAAGATTCAAGCATGCATGGCTGTGCCTAGGTAGACACTCGCTCCCTGCTCTGCACACGCTGCAAGAGCTGCTTGTTCTCTCTGCTGAAGAACCTGCTGGGCTCCCTTCCAATGGTCTCCATTACAAGGAGAGCGTAATGAGGGACCTCTCTGCCTCCTGCCCTCTGTCCTGCCATGTGCCAAGTTCTGGTGTCTGCATAATGGATGAACTGCCGTAACTCTACTCCAGCTTCCGCCATCACCGCTTCAGCCAAGAGTTTGTTGGCACACCAAGGTGAGGTGTTGGGATAGATCCACCCTTCAGTTTCTTCCCTTCTAGACTCAGCAGAAGCAGAGGGCAACCATTTATCCTAGGACCCCTCCTCCTGGCCTCTTGCCATCACTGCCTTGCTCTGAGTTCCTGGTCTCCTATGCACAGTGGTGGTCTTTGTGGGGCGGGGCTGTAGGGGCCAAGTGCTGATGTTTGCAAGGCCAGCTCAGGCTGCAGCCAAGCCCAGCACTGCAGGGTTACAAATGAGGGAGCCTTCCCTTGTCAACCTTTCTCTCCTCCTAACTGCTGCTTCAGCTAAAGTGCTTGAGATGACAGATCTTTATGATTCATTCCCCTGACCTGCCACTGCTTCTGGTTTTAGTGCTGATCCCTCCTGAAATGTGTCTCTTTAGGAGACGTCACCTACTCTGTGTATTCATTACAATAAACCGCTAAATTTCTACTGCTGTAGAGTTCAGATCTAATGTGCAAGCAGCCAGTGTAGCAGATGGTCAGCTTCAAGTTGGCAAAGGTGTGTGTGTGTGTGATGGGGAGAGACCTAAGAAGTGCTTCAAGATGACAGCTCTTGAGGGGGCATGTTGCATCCCAGTTCAAGGAATGTGTCCCACCACATTTGACTGGAAAGGATCATCGACCCATCAGCAGTCCGGACCATATGGGGAGCAGCTGCTGTTTGGGCCTCCCAGGAGCTGGGGCTCAATTTCCCATCAAAATGGTTTCCCGTGGCTTTGTCACAGCATGAGAGCAAGATGCTACATGGCAGGAGGGATGTCAGACATCCAGAATACAAAGCTGTCTTGTGTGGAGGCCCCTGCCAGGCCAAAGCAGCCCGCAGCTCCATCCTCCATCCTCGGTGCTTCTGCCTCAGGCACCTGCCATGCTTGAACCCAGCCCAGCCTCCATGTTTCTGGCAGTAAATGGAGAAAAGTGGCCCAGGAGGAGGAGGAAGGAAGGAAGAAGCACTGATGATCTCCCTGTCTGAGCAGAGTTCTGGGTCACCCCAGAGGAATCCTGTGTTTCTCTTTGCACAGCCATGGAACAGCTACCTGAAGAAACAATGGCTCAGCTTGCTTTTCTGAAACAGTCTCCAGGCCGTGCCCATTAATTTCAATGGGTCTACTCAGAGTAGGACTAACACTATGCATTTAGCATTAAGAGTCTAACAATCGGAATCCCCTGTTCCTTCCACTCCCGGCTCCATGGAACTTTCTTATTTTCAGCAGCACAATCTGGAAAAAGTGTGTGTGTGTGTGTGTGTGTGTGTGTGTGTGTGGTGCGAACCGTTCCTCTTGTTCAACAACTGGGAGTCCTGCTAACCTACTCCAAAATCATCCAGTAAATCCAGACCGGACCGCCCCTGCTGAGCGCTGCTCACAAACGCCGAGTCCATATTACGGGGTGGGTGGGTGACTCTTCTGAGGCACAAGAACGTCGGAAGCGCTTACGGGATCAGGCCAAAGAAGGATCACCTGGTCCAGCATCCTGTTCTCACAGGGGCCAACCAGATGCTCGCAAGGGAATCCCTCCTGTGGATTCCAGCAATTGGTGTTTGGAAGTTTTGCTGCCTCAAACTGTGTGTGTGGAGGCAGAGCAGAGCCAACTGTGGCTAGAAGCCCTCGATAACCCTCTCCCCCTCCGTTAATTTATCCATCCAGATCGGTGGCTATCGCTGCCTCCTTTGGGAGGGAGTTAGTTCCAGAGCTGCCTGCGATGTGTGGGGCACGACTGTTCCGCTGGGGGCGGGAGGGGGGGCGTGGATCTACCGTTCGCCGCTTTGATCTGGCGCTTCAGCCTTTTGCCGAGAGCACAACACGGGCACGTCGCCTTGCGGGAGCCGAGAAGAGGCACCTGCCCTGGTTTAGTCCCGTGGGGCGCGCTGCTCTTGCGAGCCCCCCCCCTCCCCGAGCCCCCTCCCGCTGCCCACGCCGCGCCTCTCCGCCCCCCGCCCCTTCTCCTCGCTGTCAGCAGCCGTCTGTGTCTGATTCGAGAGGAAAACGCAGGCGAGCCGAGCCGAGCCGACTGCAGCGAGCGCAGCGACCCCGGACCCGTCTGCAGAAGCAACACCCCTCCGCCGCCCGCCCCGGGGCTACCAGAAGCCCCCTTCGGCCTCGGCTGGCTGGCGCAGCGGATGGGGACGGAGACCGCGCCTGCTCTTCCCTGAGCGCCGCTGCCCCATTGGAAAGGCGGCGGAAGAGCTGCAAGCCGGAGACAGTAGTGGCGGGGTGCGCGCCATGAGCCCCAGCCTTGGGGTTCAGGGGCCAGTGGTGGAGCCAGGGAGCGGCCCTCGCCCTAGGGCCTGGCCAGTCGCAGGCCGGCCGGCCTGACAGCGAACTCCCCGCGGATGCGAGGCAGGAGCGCTTGCCTAGCCCGGAGACTAAGGTGAGCGGATGCGAGGCAGCGGACCCACAGGTGGTGCGGCGCTTCCCCCGGGTTGCTGGTCGCGCTGGTCTGCGTGGGCGCTCCTGGCCGCAGGTCCGAGGGCGGCTGCCGCTCGCCTCTCGTGGCCGGAGGGGAGTTGCGCTGCCGGCGCCCGCAAGGAGCCGGTCACCCGCTGCACGCGAGGCTCCTCTCTGGCCTGTCTGCCTTCCCAGGGGGAGCTGGGCTCATCCTCCTTCCCAGAACTGGCGGGGGGCTCTGCTCCCGGGGGACCTTCCGACGGGGACCCGCAAAGGAGTGCAGCAAAGGGGCTCACGGGGGGACGCGGAGCCCTTCTCAGCCTCCCCAGCGAATGGGCACAAGCAAAGGCGTCTCTCGGGCCCCAGACCAGCCCTCCAGCCCCGCCACGGTCGGTCTCTAGTCCGTTGCCAGGCCACGGAGGGCCACCAGCCAAGCCTGCCAAGCGCATAATATGGAGGCTTTGCGGGGAGGGGGTGTCACGGGGTTTGGCCCCGGGATCAGGAGCAGCCTGACTGAAGGCAGGCGGACCATCCCCCTGTGTTAGCTTTTAATCAATGGAGGCTCAGCGAAGGTTTTGCAAAGTCCCCCCCCCCGCAAAGCTCCTTCCCAAAGCAGCCGGCCTCCTAATTCAATTCCCTCGCCTTGTTTAGCCGTAATGTGAGCTGCGGAATGTCCTACCCAAAGAAAGGGGGACGCGGTTGCTTTTTCCATTAAATATGACCCAGGGAGGTATTTGTGGCGCGTCAAAAAGGAGGCTAAGGAGACAGAGCGGGAGTGGAGGGAGCTAGAGACAGGACACCCCCAAAGAGCTGGAGTTGTCAATGGGGTGCTGCCTCATTGTGTGCATGAGAGGAGAAGGCAGCTGGAGGGGACAGGAGCCCGTCCCTAGTTTGGGCGGGGGGGGGGAGGCCCTTTCCAGGGGGCCCAAGGGCCTTGTTGGGGCTCTGCTCTGAGGGTCCCCAGTGGGGAAAGGAGCCGACTTCAACTCTTGGACACAGGAAAGTTTGCTGCTCCAGGAGGCAGCCTGGCCCAGATCCATCTCCCTGCTTCTGGTTTTCTTTCTCACTGCTTTGCTCAGGGGAGGGACAGCTGTATGACAAATGGAACGAATAAGCTAAATACTTTTTAATGGGACCCAAGGGCACCATTAAGAAGAGTGTGCGTTACAGTGACAGAGGAGGAATTTGAGAAGCAAACTGCTAGCAATATAAAACCAAATAATTAAAATAAACATTAAATACATAATGAAGAAACAGTATTGTAAATGTGGGAATGTTCAGGAATGTGGATGAGGAGATATTGTTTAATATATCCTATCCCCGCTTGCGCTAGCAAGCACAAAACTTTAGCAGAGTAAAACATTCCCCTTTTTCAAAATACACAGCAGAAGAACGTTTGCGCAGGCTTGATTTAAGCCACTAAAATAAAGTGTATTTTCCTGGTATTTCCCCTTTTTCCCTCTTAAAAGGAAAGACACAACACAATGCTCTTAAAAGTATAAAAGATGTTTACTTACAAGCATCTCGAGGTACAGCACACTCAAGAGGTAGACTTGCTTAGTTAAAAGGTAATATATACATTGTGAAGTTCACTTATAAGAAGTGAGACTCCATCTCATCTCTCTCTCTAGGCTGGAGGCCTTGAGGGAGAGACTCACTAAGATGTGTGTAGTCCAAGAGGTCTGGTCCAAGAGAGGGAAAATGGCTGTTTCCTTCAGGATTTATCTGCCACTTCCTCAACTCATTTGCATGTGAAGGAAGAGGAAACTACGCTTAGTCATATCCTCCTCCTCAGTCCTCCAAGTGGACTATCTAGGGATTGTTGTGACTTGACTGCACTTAACCCTTTGCATCCCACAAACCCCTTCTCAGGCAATTCACAACATACACAAAAACATACATAAATAACTTTAATCAACCACCCAAGAGTCCCAGCTTGCCACGAAGATCCTGGAACTTCTCTCTTGGCAGGGGCTTTGTTAGGACATCTGCAGTCATCTGGTCAGTGTTGCAGTAACACATTTCAACAAGTCCATCCTCGATCACCTGGCGTATGTAGTGGTACCTGACCCCAATGTGTTTGGTGCGTGCAAGGAACTTTTCACTTTGTGTCAGCTTCATACTGCTCTGATTGTCCTCCATCAAGCTGACAGGTCCCGTTCTTGGCACGCCAAAGTCCTTCAGGAGCTGATCCAGCCAGGGGATCTCTCTGCAAGCTTCCGAAGCCGCAATGTACTCAGATTCTGTGGACGATAAAGCTACACATTTCTGTTTATAGCTGCCCCATGCAATAGCTCCGTCCCCATACATAAAAACATAGCCACTTGTGGATTTATAATCCTTATTGTCCCCAGCCCAATCCGCATCAGTGTACCCAAGCAGTTTAGGGTCTCTGACAGCTGGCAGTTTTAATTTACAGTCCATGGTTCCCTTTAGATAACGAACAACCCTCTTAACTCCAGCCCAATCATGCTCAGTGGGACAACTTACTTTCCTACTTAGGATCCCCACTGCACTTGCCAGGTCAGGTCTGCATGTGGTAACCAAATACAAAAGTTTGCCGACCGCTGACCTGTATTGCGTGTTGTTTGGCAGCAACTTCGAACCTTGTTGATTCTTCAAGAAGTCTGTGGCCATCGGTGTCGCAACTGGGTGTGCGTCCTGCATCTGCATGCTTTCAATCAGTTCAGTTATCTTTTGCCTTTGGCTGAGTAAGAACGATCCATCCTCTTCTCTCTCAACTTGAATTCCCAAGTAGTATTTCACTTTTCCAAGTTCCTTGACCTCTACTTCCCTGTTGAGGTGTTTGACTATGTCTTTATAGTCTTTCTCATTTGACGTAGAAATTAAAAGGTCGTCAACAAAGGCTAAAATGTACGAAAACTGTCCATTCCTTTGTTTGGTGTACAAGCACTTATCAGCAGTCCCTTGCTTGTACCCAAGCTGCACCAGCATCTCATGGAGTTTCTGGTTCCAAGCCCTCGCTGCTTGCTTCAAACCATAAAGTCCTTTCTGCAGCTTGCACACTAGATGTGCCTCATTTGGTTTAATGAAACCTTTGGGCTGCTTCATATAAATCTGCTCAGAAATTTCGCCGTGAAGAAAGGCTGTCGCAATGTCAATATGGTAAACTGACATTTGCTTAGATGCTGCAATACTTAAAAGTAGTCTGACACTGCTGTATCGAACTGTCGGTGCAAACACTTGATCGTAATCCTCTCCATACTTCTGGGAAAAACCTTGTGCCACAAGCCTAGCTTTGTAGCGTTGCACCTCCCCTTCTGAACCCTTTTTAACCTTGAACACCCATTTACTTCCAATTGCTTCCTTACCAGGAGGTAGTTCTGTGAGTGTCCAGGTCCTGTTCCGATGAAGTGCATCTATCTCCTCCTGAGCAGCTTTCCTCCAGAGACTGGCTTCATCTGGTGGCATCCTCTCTATCTCTTCCCATTTGGAAGGTTCCTGTGGAGACGCCGACCTTGTAAGGTAGGACAGCCGTAATGGTGGAACACCTCTGTTGGTTCTGGATGAGCGTCTGACCTCTGGTCTTTCGACCGCATCAGCTTCCTCATCCTCCTCCAGCAGTGGCATATCCCCATACAGCTGCTCGTCATCATCTTCGTCTCTGGTGCTGCCAGGGGCCTGGACCTCCACGTCTTCTCGGGTGTCACCTATAGGGGGTGCTACGACACTAGAAGTTGGATTAGTACTTTGTATTGGTTCAAAAGGAAAAATCACAAATTCCTCATCCTGTGGCTCCTTGGAACAATCAATGGCAGTGTCCTTTGTATCAACTTTGCCTTGCTCATCGAAGTAAATTACATGCTGCGAACTTGTCTTGCCAGTTTGCGGATCCAAGACTCTATATCCTTTTCCTCCAGAAGCGTACCCAACTAGGATCCCTGCCTTCGCTCTGGAATCAAGTTTGTGTCTGTGCTCCTTGGGCACATGATAGTAGCACAAACTTCCAAATACACGTATATGTGACAAATTTGGGGCTTTTCCATGCCAAAGTTCAAATGGTGTGCGCTCTGCGCCTTTTGTGGGCAGTCTGTTCTGAAGATAGACTGAGCAACGAGCCGCTTCACCCCACAGCCTGTGTGACAAGTTAGCTTCCTTTAGCATGCACCTTGTCATTTCCAAAATGGATCTAAATTTCCTCTCTGCAATTGAGTTTTGTTGGGGTGTGTAGGCAACTGTGGTCACGTGTGATATGCCTTCTCTAGCCATGACGGCCTGCATCTCATGTGAACAAAATTCCCCACCATTATCGGACATTAAAATGGAAGGGGCTCGCTGGAACTTGTTCTTGACCATGTTAAGATAGTCCCTGAACAATTCCACTGTCTCACTCTTCTCCTTGATAAAGTAGGCTACGCAGAATCTCGAGAAATCGTCCAAAAATATCAAAATATATTTATTACCTCCTAGAGAAGACACATTCATTGGTCCACATAGATCTGTATGGACAATGTCCAATACTTTAGTGCTTCTCTTCTCTGCACAACGTGGGAAAGAAGGTTTAGTTGCTTTCTCACTAACACAAGTTATACATTTTGATGTTGGTGTATTTGTGTTGCTTTGCTTTACCTGCAGACCTCTCACAAGATCACCTTTCTGTAGTTCCAGAATAACGTTGGTGTCTCTGTGTCCAAGTCTCTTGTGCCAGAGTTCCAGACTTCCTTCATCCTTTTGACTTGGTTGCGCCACCTTTGCAGACTGGTTCTGCTGGTTCTCTGAAACATTAAGCTCATATACACCATCCTTTAGTGTGCCTTGAACATAAACTTCATCATGCTTAGTCACAATACATTGTCCTTTTTCAAATGTAATTTTAAAACCTTTCCTGTCCAAACTGGACACGCTGAGTAAGTTGCAATTAAGCTTTGGTGCAAACTTAACTTCAGTTATCTTAGTATTAATTGTTTCATGATCTACGTTGAATTTCAAATTCACAGTTCCTGAACCAATTGCCTTTACAATGTTGCCATCAGCAATCTCAATTTCAGAGGTTTCATCCCCATTAATCTCATTAAAATACTCCTTTTCATAACAGAAATGAGAACTCGCTCCACTGTCAAGAATCCACTTATTGCGCTTATTTTCACAATCCTGGACAGCTAAACTCCTCTCCTGCATCAACATGGTTTGCTCATGACTCCCCTTCTTAACACCTTGTGGTTTTGAGGGGTGGGATTCAACTTTATCCCCATTTTGACTCTTGCAGTTCCTTGCTATGTGGTTTTTCCCATTGCATTTAAAACAAATTATTTCTCTAGATGTCTGTCTGGACTTTCCAAAATGCTTGGATGCATAGCTGCTATCCTTCCTCCTTGGATTCCTTTCTTGAGAATCAAGGCTATCTCTGCATTCCTCTCTTAAATGGTTGATAAGCTCATTAAAAGTTAAATCCTTTGTGTGATCCATTATACTTTTAAATGGAGCAAACGTAGGTCCCAATGATGCAAGCATAAACGTTACTTTAGTCACATCATCAAAGGCTCTGGGAGTAAAGGCAATTCTTTGAACAATCTCAGAAAAATTCTTAAAATGCTCTGTAAACTCTTCTCTAGAATTCATCTTCAACTTGAGTAACTTATCCAACAAGTATCTATAGGAACTCTCTGTAGATTGTGCATAAATGCGTTCAATGTCCTCTAGGATCTTAGATGCATCATCTTCAAAATTTATCATTGATAGATGCTCATTCCTCAAACTGCTCAAAATTATGTGCTTGGCTTCATCATTTTTAATACTCCAAGCTTCTATCTTAGCTAAAGCTTCTGCATCGGTTCCTGTAGGCTTTTCTTCCTTAATGGCCTGCAGAACACGCCTAGCAGCAAGATAAACTAAAACGCGCTGCTTCCACTGCACAAAATTATTGTCATCCAGCAGCATAAAACTTGGTCTTGCCTCACTATCAAAACTGGAGCTTGCCATCTTAAAACTTCAAAAATTTCCAAAATTCAAAAATCTTTCAAAAATCAAATTCAAAATCTCAAAAATATCTTCACTACCTCTGAGCTTTCTCAGTGCTGTAAACTCTGAGGGAGGGGAGGGGTAGTTAATCCCCCAAGCACACTGCAGAACAAAGAGACCATGTGCTCAACCAGGAAATCCTAACTGGAAAAATCCTACAGAGTTCAAAATCACAATCCAAATCAATCCTTCAAAAATACACAAAATACGCAACTCTGGGCCGCAATAACCCTTTGTGGGAATGTTCAGGAATGTGGATGAGGAGATATTGTTTAATATATCCTATCCCCGCTTGCGCTAGCAAGCACAAAACTTTAGCAGAGTAAAACATTCCCCTTTTTCAAAATACACAGCAGAAGAACGTTTGCGCAGGCTTGATTTAAGCCACTAAAATAAAGTGTATTTTCCTGGTATTTCCCCTTTTTCCCTCTTAAAAGGAAAGACACAACACAATGCTCTTAAAAGTATAAAAGATGTTTACTTACAAGCATCTCGAGGTACAGCACACTCAAGAGGTAGACTTGCTTAGTTAAAAGGTAATATATACATTGTGAAGTTCACTTATAAGAAGTGAGACTCCATCTCATCTCTCTCTCTATGCTGGAGGCCTTGAGGGAGAGACTCACTAAGATGTGTGTAGTCCAAGAGGTCTGGTCCAAGAGAGGGAAAATGGCTGTTTCCTTCAGGATTTATCTGCCACTTCCTCAACTCATTTGCATGTGAAGGAAGAGGAAACTACGCTTAGTCATATCCTCCTCCTCAGTCCTCCAAGTGGACTATCTAGGGATTGTTGTGACTTGACTGCACTTAACCCTTTGCATCCCACAGTAAAATGGCAGCGGAAAAGGAGCTGTAGGGGAAGCAAAGCAAATTCTGTACATCCACCTTTGATTCTAGAGACAGGGGGGGGATGTATTCACAAATGCAGCACCCATGTCCCAGATGGTGGCCACAGGAATATTTGGGCCTTAGACAATAAGTGATGCCAGGAACCATCACTTCTTGCCTAAGGGGCTTTTGCTGCTTGCAAGTTCCTCCAGAGCCCAAATCATAGTGTGAGAGGCAAGACCCTTCCCATCCCAGGACTCCAAGGGGGGGGCAATGAAAGCAACAGCTGGCTACCAGTCTCAGCCAAAAATGTGAGAGTCCCTGGTTAGGAGCTGAACGAGTGATCAAAGAGTGCCTTTCTAGAACTTTTGTTTCCTTCCAGCAAAGATTCAGGGGGCACAACCCCCCCCCGACATCATTCACTTGCTGGATGAAGCATTACCAGGTGCTATGAGGGCCTAGGGCCTGGGGGGGTGCTCCTTCAGGCACCACAACCCATTCCACCCCTTGGCAGCATTTGGGACCTGAGCCCCTCTGGATGACAAATACAGGATGCCTTCTTAGGCTTACCTGGTCCTCACTCTCCACCTTTGGGATGGACTCTTGTGCCTCAGCCTATGGGAGACAAGGGCTTCAACAGGTAGGGAATCTCAGGGAGGGAGGGCCCACAGAGGCTCCCTCCAGATCTGGTAACTGCTGAGCCACATCCTCTTCCTCCACTTAAAACATAGCTGCCAAGTTATCCCCCTTTTTAAGGGATTTTCCCTTATGCTGAATAGGCTTCCTCGCGAGAAAAGGGAAAACTTGGCAGCTATGACTTAAAATAGCTAGCTGACATTCACCCTGCCTTGGTAAAAGTGGACCCACCATGGGAGCCCTTCCAGGAAGTCAGCAAAATGTAAGCACAAGGCTGCACTTAGGAAGCAGGAAGGGCATCTATACCTAGTGGGGGGAATCACTTTGTTTCTGGGACAGAAAATTTTGCTTAGGTGCATTGCCTTGCTTTCTCCCTCCCTGCTCCTCCCCCACCAGATACTCAGTGCAGATAAAAGGCAGAAGAGCCTGTGGGGCCGAGAAGCCTCCACAACTGCCCCCTCCTCAAATTCCAGCCCCTCTTTCCGCTAGCCAGGAAGCCCCTAGGGGCCTTTTCTTGCCTGGACACCAAGAGAAATGTTAATATGAATTAAAAGGCAGAAAAGCACATTCTGTTGGAAGCAAAGTGTTGTTGACGCCGGAGGACCAATTCTCTTGAACATATTACATGCTTGAAGAGCAGCTTCAAAACCAGGAGTAGAACAGATGAGCAGGCTGTGGGTGCAGAGGAGGAGGAAGAAATGAGGCTGATGGGAGGGGGGGACCTTCCCTATTACCTGAGAGGCAAAAAGACACCTCCTTTGTTCGAGAATAATGCTTTGCCTTTGGGGATCCTTGGATTTGAGTCCTTCTGAGGCGGCCTTGGGATCATCTTTGCTGTCTGGCAAAGTGTGCAAGACAGTCACTGAGGATGTCTCCACACAACAAATTGAATCTGCCTTTGAACTTGTTCTGATTGCCATGGCTCCTAACCAAAGAAGTGGCTGTTCTGCAAAAGGGCAGCTAAGTACTACCGGTATAGTTACAGGTAGGTAGCCGTGTTGGTCTGAGTCGAAGCAAAATAAAAAAATTCCTTCAGTAGCACCTTCATCTGAAGAAGTGTGCATGCACACAAAAGCTCATACCAAAATATAAACTTAGTTGGTCTTTAAGGTGCTACTGAAGGAATTTTTTTATTTTACTACCGGTATGTTTGGGAGGACTGTGCTAATGACACCCCTTCCTGCAATTCCTCTTTAAAGCATCTCCAGAGCATTAGTTTCATGGGACAACAGCCAACCTCAATTCAAATGCAGATCCAGGATCCTTTCATTGGCCATAATGACCTGGGCATGTATGTTTGTTGTCCCATACACATGGACAAATGCAGTGTTTATGGCAACTACCCTGATCAGAGCTCAAAAAATTAGTCATAAGATTTTTTTTTAAAAAAAGACTAAATATTCATGGCACTAGCAGCCAAATCATATGCAGAGGAATTCTCCAGCTGCCAGTCTGTATTTGCAACATTTTTTACCATTACCATTGATATGAAAACACAGTTGTGTGGGGTGGTGGAGGGAGATCTGACAGCGTAAATGCAGGCAATAAAGAAAAGAGAAAGATATTGTGAGTTGTTAACAACTCCCCCCCCCTCTGGCAACAACTAAGGCCCAAGTGCACAACACCAAGCTCTTCCCCACCATCCTCCAGCCACATCAGGGGGTAGAGGCAGGAAGCCAGTCACCTGGGGCAACCTGGGGAGTGTGCATAACATCGAGTTGCCCCTGCCCCCAAATAAAGCCGCCTCAGTGGCCCTCATGGACTTTGCTCCTGGCCCTTGACCCCCCCTTTAGAAGTTTCTCCCATCTCTGATGCTCTTGCTGGGAGATCAGTTCCTGTCCTTCGATTTTACATTAGAGGACCACTGAGGAAGAGAGAGACTTTTCTAGGGTAACTCAGTGAGATTCTTGGGGTTCCTCTCTCCTGCCACCGGGACTGCACTTGAGTCAAAACCACCTGAGTCCCCTCTGCTTCCCACCCTCAAGACTTCAGTGTACACTAAGTTATTATATAATAAAGGGAGGAGGAAATTAAATGACTGCAAAACAAATTCCTGCTTCTCTTCCCCTCCCTGAAAAGGGAAGAAAAATTGAGTCCAATTTATTTTTAGCTGCCTAAAGAGGGGGCTTTGCATTATTATTCCTCAAGGGTGAGCTGCTGCTGCTGCTGCTGCTGCTATTAATCCATAATCTACAAAGAATGGATTCTGCAATCACCAGTTTTTTAAACGTGAAATCTGCCAAGGATATTTTGTGATCTGCAGGAAAAGGAAAATCCTCTTTGCTACATGTAAACATGCAAGTGCTTTGGTTCTTTTCTTGAGAGGGGGAAAGATGGAGGGGGGCTCTTCAACACGCATGTGGGCATGCCCCGCCCAGCTCCAAGCCATCCCAGTTATGCTGTGTCTCTCTCAGACGCACCTGCAAAGTCTTTGCTTCTTCCAGAAGAGCAAAGCCAACATTGTACAGCGGCTGTGTGTGTAAGCTAGGTTGCTTATACAAGCAGGGCACAAGCAAAGGAAAGGAGGACCTCTGCCCCAAGGCACCTCCTGTCTTCTCTGCTCTGCCTGTGGGGAGAGTGGGTGTCATCCCAAGGCCATGGCACATCCATATGCAAAGGGGCTTGCAGGAGAGCAGGGCAAGGGCAGCACCTCTCGAGAGTGGGGGGGGGGGCTTCTTCCTCAAAGGAAGTGAAACTGGTGGGCTAAAGATGCCTGGGCCTCATGCACACTTTAGTTTTAATTTCATATTACTCAACTTGGTCTTGTCCCCACCAACTCACCTGCCTTTCCTTGCTCCTCCATGGACTGTTTGCTGAGATGTATCTCAGTAGCCGGGGGGGGGGAGAGGCAGAGGGGCAACTGCCCCCCTAGATCAAGTAAAACAAAAGAAATATTTAACTGCCCAATCCCATCGGTTCTGCCCTCCACCAGAAAAGTCCTGCCTCACCTAAATAAATCCTGCCCCCCCAAAAAAATCCTGGCTATGCCCATGGCCTTGGTGCAGCTGCGGGGGGGGGGGGAGGGAGAGGCAGGGGCTCCCATGGCAGAGGCCTGCCAGAGCAGCTGCACCCATATCTGTAACTCCCTCCTCTCCCTCTCTCTTACAGGTGCGTGGGAAGATGGTGGGAGGCCCGTAGGACCATGCACTGCAACATGACATGCTGCTGCTGTTTTCTGGTCTTGGTTTTTCACTGCGTCCTCCTGAGTACAGCCTCGGTGGCAGCTTGCCCAGCGCGCTGTGACTGCCTCCCCCAGATCAAGTCCGTCAGCTGCCACCGCAAGCGCCTCACCACAATCCCTGAGGGGATTCCCACAGAGACCAAGATCTTGGAGCTCAACAAGAACCGCATCCGCTGCCTGAACTCGGGGGACCTGTCTCCATTTCCACTATTGGAGGAGCTGGACTTCAGTGAGAACATCATCACCAGTGTAGAGCCAGGTGCCTTCAGCAACCTCCTGAACCTGCAGGTCTTGCGCCTTCGTGGCAACCAGCTCAAGCTGCTCCCCCCAGGCGTCTTCACCAAGCTCTCCAACCTCACCGTCCTGGACATCAGCGAGAACAAGATTGTCATCCTTCTGGACTACACATTTCAAGACCTGAGGAGCCTCAGGTTCCTGGACCTTGGGGACAATGACCTGGTTTATGTCTCTCGGAAGGCCTTCTCCGGCCTCCTGGGCCTGCAGCAGCTGACAATAGAGAAATGCAACCTGACGGACATCTCCGCAGAGTCGCTCTCTCGCCTCCAGAACCTACAGGCCCTTCGGCTCAGGCACCTGAGCATTGCCACAGTGGAAGACCAAAACTTCAAGAAGCTTTGCAACCTCTGGCAGCTGGAAATTGACAACTGGCCATTCCTGGAGGACATATCGCCAAATGGCTTCCAAGGACTCAACCTCACCTCACTCTCAATCACGTACACAAACATCACTGCCGTCCCAACAGCTGCCTTGAGGAACCTGGGGCACCTCATGTACCTGAATCTCTCCTACAACCCCATCAGCACAGTCCCCAAGGGCGCCTTCCGGGACCTCATCCGGCTCAGAGAACTCCACATGGTGGGCGACTTGTTGGCCATGGTAGAGCCCCAGGCGCTGTATGGCTTGAGGCAAATCCGCCTTCTCAATCTCTCCAACAACTTCTTGTCCACTTTGGAGGAAAGCAGCTTCCACTCTGTCAACACGCTGGAGACACTCAGGGTGGACCGGAACCCCTTAGTCTGCGACTGCCGCCTCCTCTGGATCCTCCAGCGCCGGAAGACGCTCAACTTCAATGGCCAACCGCCAATGTGTTCCTCACCACCCGAGATCCAGGGTGATGCCCTGCGCGACTTCCCAGACTCTGTGCTCTTTGAGTACTTCACCTGCCAAAAGCCAAAAATCAGGGACCGGAAGCTCCAGCACATCACTGCTCACGAAGGGCAGGCTGTGTCCTTCCTGTGCCGGGCGGATGGAGAGCCCACCCCCTCCATCGTCTGGGTTTCTCCTCAGCACCGGATGATCACCATCAGGAGCACTGGGCGGGTCGCCGTCTTGCCCAGTGGGACGCTGGAGATCCGCTACGCACAGGTCCAAGACAGTGGGACCTACATCTGCATCGCCAGCAATGCCGGTGGCAACGACACATACTTTGCCACACTGACCGTCAAGGGGCACTCAGCCAACGGAGCCCTTTATGCAAACCGGACCCTGCACCTCAGTGACTTCAACGACACTTTGCACAACAACACACAGGTCTTCTTGAAGTTCACGCTGGACCTCAAGACTATCCTGGTGTCCACTGCCATGGGGTGCATCACCTTCCTGGGCGTGGTGCTCTTCTGCTTCCTCATCCTCTTTGTCTGGAGTCGAGGCCGTGGGCAGCACAAGAACCACTTCTCTGTGGAGTACTCCTTCCGCAAGGTGGACGGCCCAACCACAGCGGCTGGGCAAGGGGGCGCCAGGAAGTTCAACATGAAGATGATCTGAACTGCTGGCAGGCTGGGAGGGGGGCCCTGCTGGGAACACCCGCAAGGAGAACCAAGTGGGCTGTGGGTGCTGCTGCCCCTCCTCTGCCATCAGTTCAGTTCAACTTCAAGGGCTTAGACCAGGCAAGCAGTGAGCGTGCTGAGGGATCTCTGCCACGCCACTCTTGCCAAGGGTGCCATGAACCTAGTGGCAGCATTGCCCATCGTGGCTGGCCCAGCGCCAACACCCAGCAAGGTGGGGCAGACCCTGGCACCCTGGCAGAGCCTGCTGCTGCCACCAGAGCCTCCTAATGCGGTTCGGCCGGGTGGTAGCAGCACTGGACAGAGCTCCAGCTCGCCTGGCAAGCACCAAGCGGCCACCTAGCACCGCCCTGGTCCTGATGCTCGCACGTGGATGGGAGCGGCATCATTAGCAGGGTGGGTTAGCACCATCCACATGCCGAGTGAGCTGGGAGCTCCTCCACTCAGTGCCACAGCCTGCGCTATTCACTGGCAGGCACTGCAAGAGACTTCCCCCAGGCTGAAGGGTAGCACTGGCCAGGGGCTTCTGCCTCTCTCCCTTTCTCCCTGTCTCTGGGCTTCCACCCCCCACCCGATGGACGGACAACGCGCTCCACGCACACAACACAGGGGGCTGTTCAGGTCTTTTTGCTGTAGCTGACTTTTGTTCTTTGTTTCATCAACTATGCATCTCTCAAGTAACGGGAGCGTTACTCTTGGGCTTTAAAGAACCTCGCCTCTCTCTCATTTTTCTAAGTGACATATTTGGAAATCTCTGTTGAGCTGAGTGCTTGTTTTTAAACCATTTATACGCCTAACAGGTATCTTCCTGTGCGGCTGAGGACTCCCAGTGCAGGGAGGGAAGAGGGAGACCAACCAACCTTTGCCCGCCAGACCAGAACCAGCAAGGTGGAGGCTATGCTGGGGGATACGCAGTGCCTTGTAAGAGCCCTGCCTAACATTTTTAATAATAATGAGGAGGATGTTGGCAGACAACTGCCCTCCGTGCCGAGGCCCTCCTCAACAAAGCAATAACCTGCTTCTTCC
Organism: Zootoca vivipara; assembly: GCF_965207765.1. Lineage (NCBI taxonomy): Eukaryota > Metazoa > Chordata > Lepidosauria > Squamata > Lacertidae > Zootoca > Zootoca vivipara. The sequence goes on along the minus strand of NC_142589.1, from coordinate 83,672,527 downwards.
ACTTGGCTGGCTGGGATGGAGCCCAGCACACGGGACCCAAGAAGGCTGAGCTCTTGCACTGTGCACAATCCCCCAAGGAAGGGCCAAGCTTTGAGATGAGAGAGAGAGAGAGAGAGGTGTAAAGTGAAATGTAGGCTTCCATCTTCTTTTCAGTGAATAAGGCTAGAAGGCATTTGGAGGAGTGTTAGCTGATTTAGTGGGGGAAGGAACACTTTGGACAGAAATAATCCATTGCCACCTTTGAGCCCCACCAAGAGCCCCACTACAAGTCCTGGCGGCTTGAGGTGGACTCTGAGGAAGGCCAGGGGTGGCTGGACCAAGGCCAAGGCAGAGCAAGGGGTTGAGTTGCCCCAGCTAGGGATGTATACAAAGTGCTTTCTGCCATCCTTACAACCTTCCTGTGAAGTGGGCAAGGTTGCAAGAAGGTGGCTGGCCCAGGGCAAGGATGGGTGTGTTCTGGTGCCGATTCTCCCAAATAGACACAGCCCCATGGCAGGTTCCAGTTGGGTCACCCTCCCCTTCCCCTCCTTGGCTGACAGATTCCCAGTTGCAAAAGAAGCCTGAGCAGTCAGGAGCCGTTGGCGCCTTACAAGGACAGGGTCCCTTTCACGCCCTCCCTGCCTGCCGCACAGGAGAGGAGCATCTTCCGAGGCTCTGCCTGCCAAGGGAAGTGGTGTGTGTGTGTGTGGTTGCACATCCATCCACGCATGAGCTAGAAGATTATGCTTGTTGATGATAATGTATTATTTGTGCTAAATGAGGTTTCGGCTGACATATTTACTAGCATCTGTTTTGGTTTCCAATGAAAACACCAACTGGCAGGCAAGACTGGGATCGTCCTGACAACAGGAAATTAGTATTTTAGAGAGCAAGGGAGGTCAGCAATGGAGAAGTGCGCATTTGCTTGCTGGGGTGGTGCTGATTGGACCTTTCAGCGCAAGAGATGTGGGGGCGTCTGGCAGCCAGAACTCCTCAAAGATGCTGCTGGATCAATGCTAATAAAATAGAGGGAAGGCTGCCACTCAGTTCCGCTCTGTCTGTTCCTCCTCCCACCACCCGGTCTGCTCTAAAGGGTAGCACAAGGCTTGTGAAAGTTGGGGTCAGGGGACAGTGGGCAATTGAAGAGCATGCTAGAAAGACAGAAGCTTGGCTGGAGACAGACTTTGCAGGGGAAATTCAACCCGCTCCCTGTGACCTCTTGGCAACAGAGACCTCTCGAAGCTCCCAGACATGCTTGCCTGGCCCTTGAACATTTGGCTCTCTTCCTCTCACCCATCTGTAAAATGGCAACAGTAGATAATTCATGTAGCTATTTTAAGGACCAACACAATTGTGACTAAGATTGCTGAATACATGGCTAAATCCTGGCTTGTGGACTGCCGAGCGGAGAGTCCAAAAGTGGCTTCCTTTGCCATGCTGGCCAGAGGGGACTGAGCAGCCATGGATTGTATGTGTCTGGAGGCACCTTAAAGATCAAGATTTAGTGCGGCATGAGTTTCCATAGACCAATTCATTGATGGCATTTATTTACTGCCTGGCCAGGGAGGTCCAAGCTGTGTACATGTTTCTCCCCACACAGATTTTATCCTCACCAACACTGCGAAGTAGGCTAGGCTCAGAGGTGGAGTTTGGCCAAGGTGTCTACCGGCCTGGGGGCTGAAACTGTATCTGCCCAGTCTGTGGCTCTTTAAACACCACACAACGTTGGCTCTTGGTGTCTAGAGACCACTAGCATCAGACCACAAAGATTTGAGCTGCAATCATGTGTTTGACAAAAGGGGGGCAGGGAAAGCAGTCAGCTTTGGGCAGAGTAGCCTGTGGCTCTCTGAGTTGGAGGCCATGAAGAAATCTATTGTCAGTACCCACTCCACCTCCCTCTGCATCTTCCGGACTTCTCTCCCCCTCCCCCTGCTCACTTCAAATTCGACTTCTCCAACAGTCCCAATCACTTGGTCCTTCCTTCCATTTTGGTGGAATAACACAGGTCAGAGATGTAAGATCTTACACAGGGAAGGGGCAAGGGGGAAATCACAACCATGAAACTATTTCATCCTTCCCCCCGCCCAAGAAATAGGAAAGGACCCCAGCACTGATTTTGAGGGTGGATGAGATTTGCTGGAGTTTGGGGTGGTGGGTGTTCAAAAAGCCAAGAGTGCGAAAATCACTCACTGTCCCCATGGAATACCTTGTTTATACAGAATGTGCACATTTTTTAATACGTATGACTGCATGTACAATACAGCAATGTATCACATAATCACCTCTGTCTCCTGTTTGTTTTATGCTTTGGTGCCTCTTCTCAGTTATATGATGATGAGAATAGAATCCTTTGTACAATCTGAGTCCCTTTGTAGAAGTGGGAGTCTCTCTCAGTCAGTCATGTGGGCTTGTCAAAGCTGTTTGCTGGCTGAGAGATCTAAATGCTATTTATTATTTAGGCAGATTCTCAGCACCTGAGCCAGGACTTCCTCTGCTAGCACATTCTACAAGGATACCAGCCACCGCCAAGCACACAGGCTGTGTGTTTTTACATGTCTGCGTGAAAGGATCAGTGTGGAGAGGAGAGGGAGGGAGGTGGGTTCCTGATGCAATTCCCTGCTACAGATATTCCTGTGAATACCCCGACACACCCCTCTTTGGATGCCACTTCTCTCTCTCTCTCTCTCTCTCTCTCTCTCTCTCTCTCTCTCACACACACACACACACGTCTTTGCTGAATGGCAGTGGATCAGGAGCCTCCATGCCTTCTGTGTGAGGCAAGGGCACCATCTTGAGGCCGACGAGGGAAGCCAGCAGTGTTTGAGCACCTTACAAATGTCTTTCATAGGAACATCAGAGGCCTGGAGTCCAATGCCCACTTGCCCTATGTGTGTCTGAGGAAGTGGGCTCTGGCCCATGAAAGCTTCTGCCTTGATAAATTGCCTCTTTAAAAGGAGGCACATGAACTTTGTGCTCCTTTTGTTGCCACTTGTCTGACAGGGCCCTCAGCTGCTCCCTCTGCCTCCCCGGTCAGTAAGAGAGGCTTTTGTCCCAACCGTTGGCAAGGGTAAGGGAGAAAGGCTCAACTGTAAGCTGGTTTCAGAAAACACAGACAGGTGGGACTGGAGCAGCTGGGTCTCTGGCTTCCCTGGGCTCTGCCCAGGGGCCTCCCACAGCAGAGCAGCCAGGATTATTTCTTCACAGCTGCCCAGAATCCCAAAATTGAGGCAATTTTCGCAGTGGGAAGGGGCGCAACAAGTCCCCATCTGTGGTTTAAGCCACGTGCAGATGCTGCACAGAAGCATAGACGCTGTCAGTCAAGTACCCAGGTACTGACTTTTGTGCCATGGAAACAGGAAGCCCTGTCTAGTTGCATGTCTGGTGATCACTTCCAGCTCAGCCTTCACACATCCAACTACACCCCACAGTCGCTCAACCCCAAAGCTCAGAACCCCAGCTGCCTCTGTGTGCAGCGGCCACCACAAGGCCCAAGGAGCCTCTGCTGTCCAGACAGGCTGCTATTTACAAAGAATGGCATGTGGTCAGGTTCTACGCTGGAGCAGGGGGGACCAGCAAGTGGAGAAAGCAGAGAGGGAAAAGGCTCTGTGTCACTCCCCAGAGAGGATGGGGGGGGACCAGCACTGAGGACAGCCTGCCTCTTGCACTGGGTTGGAGCTGCAAGCCCTCACCTTCTACTCCATAAAGGACTCCGCCCCAGTCACCCTTAGACGTTCAAGCAGCCTTGAACAGTTACCTCGCTGGCCTGACCTTTGGACAAATGTGTGCTACAACTTAAAATAAGGCTGCTCAAGGGGCTCTGATGGTTTGGCATCATTCAGCTTTGATAAGACACTGAGCCAAGGAGGTTTAGCCAGTGTTAGCCCTACTCTGAGTAGACCCATTGGAAATAATGGACCTGACTAACTTTGGTCCATTAATTTCAATGGTGGGTACAACCTACAGCACCGAACTCAAGAGAAGCCTGGATGGGGCCTGAAGGCAGGAGCAAACTAGCTTAGAAGGAAGGCAAGAGGTGGCAGAGGGACCAGGAGGGCAGGAAAGTGCCTCAGGGTGTGTGGCTGGAGAAAGGGGGCTGCATCTCCCTTCCTTGCAGACCACACCCAGTGAAACTGAATGTTGGGGGATTCAGGGCAGATATATGGCAGCACATGGGCATAGCCAGGATTTTTGCAGGAGGGGGGAGGGACTTGGTTGGGGAGGAGGACTTTTGTTAGGGGTGATTGGTTAGTTATGTAGTTAAGTATTTCTATTATTTTACTTCAGTGTTTTTCAACCTTTTTTGGGCAAAGGCACACTTGTTTCATGAAAAAAATCACGAGGCACACCACCATTAGAAAATGTTAAAAAAACTAACTCTGTGCCTATATTGACTATATATAAAGTAATTCTCTTGAATAGGAATCAAATAAACACAAATAAAGTATAATTACTTTATTATGAAATAGTAAGTAAACAGAAATATGAAAAATTATAAAATACTTTATTCAGTGCGCAGCCTGGGCCTGTTTGGCTGAACAGAAAGCTGATATTCTGGCTGGAATCGAAGAAAGACACACACGTAGCTCTTCTTCAACAGCTCTCTGTCTCTCTCTGTATTTAGTTTTTATAGCAATCATGCTTGAAAAGCTCATCTCACACAGATATGTAGTGGAAAATGGGAGCAATGTCAAAATAGCTTTGTTTGCCAGAAGGGGGAACTCCTTGGCAGTATCCAACCAAACACTGTCCAAAGGTAGATCAGCAAATCTTAGCTTGAAACCACGATTTTGTCTCAGTTCAGCTAGTTCCTCCTGCTCCTGTAAAGTCATGTCCTTTCTACCAACTGATGCTGAGCTATAAGGGTGCCTAACCCAGTCAAGGTATTCAGTGGAGACTGAAGAGAAATAAAATGACAACTTCTCCTTGAGAGTTTTTAAATGTTTAACTATTATCTCACACAGTGCAGCAGTGTGAACACCTTGCCATTGCTGGGTGAGTGTGAACATTTCAAGATTGCCACTTTCCACGTGTTGATGCCAGAGTTGCACCTTTGAACGGAATCCATTTATTTTATCTGTACTTGTAAGCAGGTTTTCATTTCGGCCTTGCATTCGTGTGTTCAGTTCATTCAGATGATGAAATATATCTGCCAGGTATGCCAGCCTTGCACACCACTCATCACTTGCAAGCAGCTTTGCGTAATCTGACCTCTCATTTGTCAGAAACACTTTAAGTTCCTCCCGCAGCTCATACACACGAACCAAGACATTGCCACGCGACAACCACCGGACCTCCGTATGAAACAGCAAGGTTTTATGCTTCGCTCCCATCTCCTCACACAAAGCTGCAAAACTTTACAAAGTTTACCATGCGCACAACATCATCCAACACATGAACTAGGTCTGCTGGTAAAGTCTTGGCTACGAGGGCCTCACGGTGTAAAAAACAATGCGTAACAATCACATCTGGATTTCTTTCCTTCACTCTGCTTACAAAGTCTTTGGTGCGCCCGACCATGGCTGCAGCTCCATCGGTGCAGACACTTGTGCAGTTTTCCCACTTAAGTCCTCCTTGTTCAAGGTATTCTGATGTGACCCGAAAAATTTCTTCTCCTGTTGTTTTTTCTGGCAATGCCTTGCAAAAAAAGAAGTTTTCTCTAATTGCATCACCATCAACAAAACGCACATTGGCCAAGAGTTGAGCATGTCCACTGATATCAGTACACTCATCAAGTTGCAATGCAAATTTCTCACTGATACGGATCTTTTCCAAAACCACACTTTCGATGTCTGCAGACATGTCATTAATACGTCTGGAAATTGTGTTGTCTGAGAGAGGGACTTTGGCTATTTCCTTAGCTGCTTCAGGTCCGAGCATCTCCTCTACAATAGCTTTGCAGGTGGGAAGTATTAATGTCTCTGCCACAGTGTGCGACTTTTTTGACTTGGCTATAAGTTCAGCAACTTGATAGCTAGCTTTAAGAGCTCTTTCATTTTCGCTATATTGCCTCGTGCCAGAGACTTTGCTCGAGCTAACCATCTTTGCTTTCTTTTGATCCCCACTCATACTTGGGCTCTCATCTGACTCCAAATTTTCTTCAGAGTCCAGTTCTTTCCTTTTCAAAAACTTGTCCATCACTGCAGTATCTCACTGTCACTCAGTACTTACTGCGCTTGTCTCCTCCAGATAGCCGCTGTCCGTCACACTCAGTACTCTTCTGCACATGTCTCCATCCAGATCCATCAGTCAGCGCTCTTCTGCTCATGTTTCCTCCGAATCCAGATCCATTGGCGCTCTTCTGCTCATCGGCGATCTACTGCGATGTCTCCTCCTGTCCTCCTCCTGTTAGTGAACAGTGACACCGGAGCTATTTATAGTCCTTAACATCAGTGGTGGGATTCAAAAAATTTAGTAACCAGTTCCGACATTCAAGCATGGTTTAATATTTTTTTCTTTAATGGCAAACAAAAACGTTGCGGACCGTTCTCTGCTCAGCGGGGATCGATTCACTGATCCCCGCTGAGCCGGCGGATGACAGCTCTGTCTCCACACTGTGTGCGGAGAGGGAGATGTCAGAACCCCGCTGCTCTCTATGGGGGATCGGATGAGAGCGGACCGCCTGTCCGCTCTCATCCGATCCCATCCGATCTGATCCCCACCCAGGACGGATGGAAAATAGGGTTTCCATCCGTCCGGATTTCACGGACAGGATCGGATGCGGATGGCAGCGGGTGTCAGCAGACATGTCACCGCTGACGCTGACATCTGCTGCTCCATAGGGCTGAATAGGGCATCCAATCAGATCTGACAGGCGGATGTGATCGGAACGCCCGTGTGCAAGAGGCGAGCCCTTACTTTTATTCGATGAATAATAAGTACTGAATAATAAACTTTCCAAACTACTGTATAATAAAAATCATAGTAATAGTCAGAAAAAATCACAATGGTTTGTAAAGTGTTATTGCTATTTTGAATTTATTTTATTTTTTTCACCTTAAATTGTCTCACAATATTATATGAATGAATGCGTGGTGGTGGGGACAAGGTGCCTTCCAAGGGGGAGGCTGCGCAGAGAGCATGGGGTGGCAGCATACCCCCTCCTTCTGAATCATACCCAGGCCACATCCCTTTTAACACTGCGAGGGTACCTTTCAAAATGAAGCCCACCCCCTCTTTGTAAGGCAACTTGTTCCCAGGTGGAGGAGACAAAGATTTAATTTCTACATCTTGCTCCCAGAATGGATCATGTGACTCACGGGCATGTGCTGGGGGCCTATTAGAGTGGAAGCCCCTTTATAGTAATAGGCATTGCACAGGTGATGGTACAGGCATGACACAGGTGATGGTATAGGCATGGCACAGATGATACAGGCATGGCACAGGTGATGGAATAGGCATGGCACAGGTGATGGAATAGGCATGGCACAGATGGTATAGGCATGAGGAGGAGGACTGACAGGAGGACTGACAGGACAGCTGCTGCTACTGCACAGGGCTGGACTCACTCGTCTCTCTTCTGAGACCCGACCGGTTGCTGCGACCTCCAGTGCCAAAGGCAGCTGCACAAAAATCACAGGGATTTGCACAAGTTGAGTGGGGGGGGGGAGTTGCTGCTCCCACCCACCCTTGTGCAGCCTGTGAAACTGTTGCGAAAAGCACAACTTGCACACCAAGAGGAGACAACCGGTGGCATAAGCCTCCCTTGCCCAGAAGAAAACAGAAAGCAGCTCTTGCAGACCTTGGGGAGGGGGAACAGGCCTAGGTTGGGCCTGTGACAGATCTCAGCCCATCAGGCACTATGGAATTCTGCTGCACACTCAGCTCCCTTTTGCGGTCTTGAAGCAGCAGACGGAGATTTGGCAGGCAAAGCTGTGGGGATGGACTCTGGGGGTGCTGGCTTCTGCACAAGACCAGAGGGACCTTTTGCTCTGCCAGGTCTCTTTTCAGGGCAGGTTGACAAGCAAGCAGAGCCCAGGCAGTTGCAAGTCACTTGCCCTCTGTTCAGCATGCACTGCTCTCCTTGGCAAGGACTTCTTTCGGGGGCTCTGTACAAACTCCTCAGGACAGGAGCTTGACAAGAGCGCAGATCCTGGATCAAGGAGCTCCCTCTGCTCCTCAGTGTCACATCCCCGAAGCGCTAGACGTCTCCTCCTGTCCTCCCCAAGCTTTAGTCGGTTAGCCTGAGCGATTCAGAAGCCGCAGGGCGGAGGAGATATGGAAGGTGTCTGTAGAATTTGTGCTGTTAAACCGGAAAGGGGCCATCGCAAGAACTGCTGAAATTTTGGGAGGATGAATAATTACCATGGAATGGTCTCGGGGGTGGGGTGCACATTTCCATTTATTATTATTACTTTGCTAAAAAAAATCATAAAAAGAAGCTGAGGCGCCGCTCTCTCTCCCCCCCACGAGATCCCGCCCTCCTCTTTGCTGAGCCAGACGCGGCCTCGGGAGACTCTCCTTCCTCCTCGCGAGCTCCACGGGGCAAGGGGGATCGGGGCCGCCCTTCCCGCCACCCCCGGCTCGCTTACGGAGCCTCCTTCGGGCGGAAGAGCCGCGGCTGCTCCGCAGGGGATTCTAGGAGCGGCTCCCCCAGGAAAGTCCGCCGGCTTCTCTCCTCGGCCCCAGGCCGGCTCCCTCGCGAGAAGGCTGGATAGGAGGCCCCTCCAGCGGAGCTTGTACCGGGAGGGGTCTCCACTGCCTGGGACTGAGGGACAACGTGGATAAGGGAGCCCAAAGAGGAGACGCGGGAGGAGGAGCCGGCCTCGCTCGCTCTTTCCGGGGAAGGCGGGAAACCTCATCTCCGCCAACAGACCACTTTCATTGCGCCATAACGTGTCTCTTAAACTTACGTACCCAAAGAAACAAACGCATTTCGAGGCGAGCGCGCGAGGAGAAAACACACAAAACCGCCTCCAGGCGACAAAATGGCGACTGCGAGGACCATGAGGTAGAGGACTACGTTCCCCAGGGTGCTTTGCGAAAGGGGCGGGCAGGAGGCTCGCGAAGCTCCGCCGCCGCCTCCGATTGGCCCGGGGGAGGACTCGGTTTCCCGTGGTGCACCGCGCGAGGCGGTGACTCCTCCGAGCTTGGCGCGCGGGACCGCCATTTTGTGCCTCCCTCGTTCTCGCCTTCCCGCCCAGTGCCGGGCGGATTGAATGAAGAGTCGCCACCATGTCCTCCTCTCCGCCTTCGGCCGCCCCTCCGACCCCCTCCCCGGGCACCCCCAGAGCGTCGGCGTCGGCCGGAACCCCTCTGTCGCCCACGCGCATCTCGCGGCTGCAGGAGAAGGAGGAGCTGCGGCACCTCAACGACCGCCTGGCCCACTACATCGAGCGGGTGCGCGCCCTCGAGCTCGAGAACGACCGGTTGCTGCTCCGCGTCTCCGAGAAGGAGGAGGTGGTCACGAGAGAGGTACGCCAGGGAGGGAGGAGGGGTGGCCTACCTGGCCTGGCTGTTGTGGGAGAAAGAGTCCCGCCCCTCTGGCGGCCCACCTCGCGGGGCTGTCGCGCCTCGGGGGCACGAGGGCGAACTCGGCCATCCAGCGGGCGGCGAGGCGGGGCCCGGCGGGGGGGGGGCGAGAAGAGCCTCGCCAGGCGGCTCTCCAGATCCCGCGAGACCTCCCCGAGGGCATCTAGTTCACCCTGGGGGGCGTGTGTGTGTGTGAGAGAGAGAGTGCGTGCGTGTGCACGTGTGCTGTCCTCGTGGATCGCAGGATCTCTCCTCGCGTCGGGTTTCTCCCCGCTGCCTGTCCCTCTGAGCCGCTCTCTCCCGGCTCCTTCCCGCCAGAGAAGCTGCCTGTTGTTGCCTGTTGTTGCTCCCCTCCGCTCTTGCTCTTTTCTTCCCTTCGATAGCCTCCCAGAGCCTTTTCTGTGCTGGTTCCTTCAGAAAGTTCGGAAACCCTGGTGGTGCTAGAAAAGAAGCAGCTGCTGCCTCCTTTGTCAGGAGGCATCTGTCATTGCTTGTTTGCCCCTAGCTCAGCTGCTCCTGGAGCATCATCCTTTGCTTCCTTCCAGCTTCCTGCTTGGGCCCTGCAGGTGGCCCTGCAGGTGGGGTTGGGCTTCCAGGGCTGACAAGAGGCTTTCCACTCCTCTGGCTGTGGACAAAGCCTTGTGGCAAAGTGTCCTGTTTCCTGGGGCAGCCTTGAGCTGTGCCATTTCAGAGCTTCAGTTCTGTGCAGGATGTCCTTGGCCTCCCTTCCAGAGTGGCTGGAATATGGACGGCACTCTTGCTTGGTCTGCTTTTCCCAAGGCGTCCAAAGCGCTAAATAAGGGCCCAGTCCTATTGCTAGAGCAACATTTCTTTTTAGTGGTTGGCTGCTTCATGTTGATTCTAATCACATTGAATCATTCTCTGGACAGGACCCCAAAAATGGCAGAGTTGCTGAGAGGTAGGCTGTTCAGAAAGCAGCAGGAGCAGGAAAATGCATTTTCTGGAGAAATAGAGGCAGGAGGAGGAAGAGAACAGATGTTGCTGCTCTGGGAGGAGAAAGTGGCTCCCACTCTTCTCTTTTGCTGTGGCATTGGCCTCTTTTGCCCCTTTCCTGCTGTGGCCTGGGGGGCTCTTCTCCATGCTTTGGAGGGGGGCAAATGGCATCCACCCTTCTGCTGCTCTGTATATTCCCCAGAGGCTGGTAGGGGTACCTGATCATTCCCTCTGTGCAGGTGACCGGCATCAAGGCCCTCTATGAGTCGGAGTTGGCGGATGCCCGGAGAGTTCTTGATGAGACGGCCAGAGAGAGGGCCAAGCTGCAGATTGAAATTGGGAAGCTGCGAGCGGAACTTGATGAGCTTGCCAAGAGGTAAGGGAAGCCATGCTGCCACGGTGAACTTTTGGCCTTTCTTGCATTCCTTAGGAGTGAGCGTGTCAGGGCTGGACCAGTGTTGCACACAAGCTAGTGTGACGTGCTTGTCCCCGCCCACCAGCTGCAGAGTTGAAGGAAGCAGGGTGGAGAACCCTTTTCAGGCCACGAACCACCTTCTGAGGGGAGCTGCCTGTGGTGGGAGGGGGCTGGCCACCCACACACCAGAGATTGTTGCACACACATGTGCACACACTCCTTCCCCCATCCTCTGTGCAGGGAAGGGAAGGCATTCTCACAGTGTGAGGACACACTCTATCCAGGAAGAGATTCCCAAAGGACACAGAGAGAGATCTGGAGGGCTGAATTTGGCCCCCAGGCTGCAGGCTTTCCAAGGCTGCTCTTGAGACCATCTGCTTTCCCTGCCTGCTGCATTCCAGCAGGAAAGCATTCCCTCTCCTTAAATATTGTGGAAGGAATTTTTTTTTGGGGGGGGGAGCAGGCTGGAGAAAAGTGTGCTAAGAGCACCACCACCACACACATACACTGTTTTTTGCTCCAAATTACACTCCCACCCCAGGAGCTGCTTCTCTGCAGAAGGTGTGGCTCTCTGGAACTGTTTGCTGCACACCTTTTGCGTGTGACATGAAGTTAGGGCCAAAGTTCTCACAAGCTATTGGTGAGTTCGTTAGCCAGCCTTCATGCTGACATGGGGAATAGATTTGGGGCCCAGTGGGTGCAGATCTTCCTGTTTCAGGAATCCACATTGAGAGAAACATTCTCTGCTTGGAGCTAAAGTTGCAAGACAATGGAGCATGGACGCTAGGGTTTATCCAGGGTTAGTGTTGCTTAGAGTAGACCCACTGAAAGTAAAAGACATGGCTGACTTTCGCTGCGGGTCTCCTTTGAATAAAACTGAGTTGCTGACAAACCATTGACTTGTCCCTGGTGTGTAAGTATGGCTGCTCTGCTTGTGGCGAGTGCCATTTTTACTGTCCTGGATATGAGCTTTTAAAATCCTGTGCTTGCTAAGTGGTTTGCTGCTGCATCTGAAAATGAAATTCTGCTCTGGTCAGGTGCCAGATGCTTAGCATATCAAGGTCTTGTTTTCTACAAACCTGGAATGAGGGGCTCCAAATACTTTGCCCTCTGCCTTGCACTGCCTGGGACTCAGATCAGATATTGGTTGGAGGAAGAACAAGGTTTTCTGCCCTTAAAACAAACAAGCACTTTAAAAAATGATGCACATGTTACTTGCCAGGTCCTTCCAAGTCAGTCCTCTGATGGGATCCTGCCTTCCTTTTTTAAATAAAAAAAATAAGATTTTAATAATAATTTTTAAAAATGCATTAAGATAAAAGAACCTAATCTAGATAAATACAAAACAAAAAGGGAAAATAATTCACAGAGTCCTTTCTCAAAACAACCCTTAACCCACGCAGAAAGCGGGCAGCTCCCCCCTGGGAGCTTTCCTTCTCACAATCTTTCACCTTGGGAGGTCTTCCCTGCTTCTCACTCAGGATCCTTCCAGTAACCAGTAGGATCCTGGCTTCAGATGGGTTGGGTGGTGTTCAGCCTTTCTGGATGAGCATAAAGTCAGCAACATGAGGATCCCAGAACTCTTTCCTTCATTAAGAGATGCAAGTGTTTCCACCTGGGCTTTGGCAGGCTCTCTCTGGATCTTCTTCCCCAAGTGGGCTCTTGCAGCCCAGACTGCAGGTTGCTTCTTTCTTGAGCAGCTCCACTTGGGCTGGGTTCTGGCTGCTCCTTGCTCCACTGGGCTTGGTGAGCGGTGAGTTTTTGGAAGCACTCCTGGGCAATTGTGCTCTTGCAGGCGTCCTATTGGCAGTGTGTGCAGAAGGGGCTGCTGGGGTGGCCACCTGCCACTCTAACCTGCTGCCAGCAGGCTTGTTTTTAATGGGCAAACACTTGTGTCAAGTTACATTAAGGCAGTGGTTCCCAACAGGTGGTCCGGGGACCCCCAGGGGTCCGCGAGCTATGCCAGAGGGGTCCGCAAGATGCTATTAGAATAAAAAATATATTAAATATATTTCGTATGATAACAGATTTTTTTGTTTTGGCCGCTTCCTGCATGAGCAGAGTCTAGCGCAAAACTAGAATTAGATAGAGGCAGTAGTTCTGCTGTATGCCGTTAGGTGGCGTTTTGCAAAGAGGCAGCGCGCGCATTCTACTAACGCTCACCTCCACAAGATGCTTTGCGCACGTCGGCTTCATTTGTGCGCTACTGCGCAGGTCTTCTCCATTCCCCTCCCTCCTCCCTGGCGCACGCTGCCTCTTTGCAAAACAGTAGTGTTTGTAAACAAAGCGTTGTTTTTCGCGGAAGCTACAGTTTGTGTAGTTAAAAATGGACCGTTGGTTAAAAAGTGGTTCGTTAAAACGACAAAGGCCTACAGATGAAGAGGAAGATAATGCATTTGATGTTCAAGCAAGTAAGTCAGTGACTCTCGAACCTTGCATCAGCATGCAAGGACTACAAGAAACTTGGAGATAAGGCAATGAAAAAGATCCTTTCATTTGCAACCACATATCGGTGTGAGCAAGCATTTTCTTCCATGTGTTTCATGAAAAACAAATATAGGAATCGGCTCGACATGCAGTCGGATTTCAGAGTGAAAGTTTCAAGTTTGGAACCTAATATTTCAGAAATAATAGACTCAAAGGACAGATTTAACTCATCTCATTAAGAACTGAAAATTAAAACTAACTGTATACTGATGGAGTACTCTGTTGTAACTGTAAAAAACGTATAAATATAAAATTTAAAAAGACTCTTAATTTGGCTCTCACTTTTTAATTTTAGGATTAGGAATTAATGGGGGTCCTTGTCGCAATAGCGGCTCGATGAGGGGTCCTCGAGAAAATTTTGTTGGGAATCCCTGCATTAAGGGATGCATTAATTTCCAAGTGTAGCCTTTCCCCACAAATCTAGGAGGTAGTTCTCCTGTCACCCTTTGTCTGCATGTATATATGCACACTAAAGACACAGAGGTCACATGTGTGCTATGCGGGAACACTTCCCTCGCAGTCCGTCAGTTTGGCCCTGATTGCCAGAGGCTTGGTGCTGCAAAGTGCCTCGCGATGCTTTGAGAAGGTGCTTTGCCCATAGCCCCAGGGTGGGGAGGGGCCAGATCTTGTAGGAGTTTGTTACGACTCGGATGACAGCGGAAGCTGCTTTTGAGTCTTGCCTTCTTCCCCTCCTTAGCTACAAAAAGAAAGATGGGGAGTGGTCCACATCTCAGGGCCGCATCAAGGAGCTGGAAGTCCTCTTCCATCGGAGCGAAGCAGAACTCACGGCAACCCTGACAGAGAAGCGCAACCTGGAGGCGGAGGTGGCTGACCTGCGTGCGCAGCTGGCCAAGGTAAACGGGGGGGGGGGGGTCACCACAGCAGAGGCAGAGAGCATCCTGAGAAGCAGCAGGGAAGGGGCCGTCTGCAGTCACTCCATAGGCATCTTCTTCATCCCTGGTTCCAGGTTTCCTGAGCCCAGAATAGCCTGGCTGCGGGTCAGCTGTGTGCAAGGGCCTCGTTTGACTCTGGGCTGAGCTCCTGCTGCTTTGATTCTCCTGCTGATGCTAAGATGCCAAAATGAAGTCCCGGCACCAGGTTCCTTGGCTCCAGTAGTCTGGCAGCTAGAGAAAGCCAGAGGCTGTTTCCCTCATGGCCCACTTAGAGCCATGGCAGACCTTGGCTGAGTCCTTGGGGTTGCCCCAAACTTGAACAAGGCCTAGGAAATGCTAGGGTTTCAGCACCTGCCTGTAGCCTGGAAGGGACACGTTGGCAGGTTTCACCCTCCCCCCCCCCAGCAGTTCTCACTCCAGCTGTGGGGAAGCTGTTCCTCTCTAGACCAAATTATTCTTTGTCAGGTCCTGAAATCTGTCCTCCTGTTTGCTCTGATGGTGCCCAGAAGGTGGTGCTAATGTGCCGCATGAGGCTCATTTTGGTGGGCGGGGACAGGGCTTTTCTAGGAGTTGCTGACTGCTGGTGTCTGTTTTGCAGGGGGGTGGGGGTGGAGGCACACTATCTACATGGTTGAAGTGTAACTCCTTCCGCAAGGAGTGCTCATAGTCGGTATTTGCATGTCTAAATTAGGAAGCCAGTCTGCGGCAGTGCTGCCAATAGCATAAGGTGCTGTGCAAAGTGCCTTCTCGGAGCCCCCAGCCACCCTGCTTGGTTGCATCCAGCAAGGCTGTGGAGGCCTTGGCTGTGAATGGGCTTGCCCACACCTTTGAAAAAGGCAAAGTCAGAATTAGGCCCCAATGCAGCTGCTAGAACTGCATGTGTGAATTGAGGTTGACCATGTCTCGTGTTGAGCCAAGAAGTTGGGCAGACAGTGGGGAGTGTGCAGGACCCATCTCCAGCACGGCTCCCCTGGGCATTTGGGCACTTACTCCCCCTTCACACTCACTGCCTTCAATGCCTTTCCCAGTCAGAAGATGGTCATGCTGTGGCAAAGAAGCAGCTGGAGAAGGAGACTCTGATGCGGGTGGACCTGGAGAATCGCTGCCAGAGCCTGCAAGAGGAGCTTGACTTCAGGAAGAACATTTTTGAAGAGGTAGAACCTGCTGCTGCTGCTGCTAGGTTGCTTGGGCTGTGGCTGCCGTTGGGTGGGGTGGGGGAGTGGGCAGGGAGGGAGGGGAGAGGAGAGGAGACAGGGCCCCCTTCTTCGTCACGGTCCTGCTGGGTTTGAGCTGTGGAGGAGAAGGGTCCCTTTGAGTATGCCAGGGAAAAGAAGTCATCTATCCTGTTGTTGGTGTTCCTCACATTTTCCCCCACCAGGAGGGTCTTTCAGGGTGGGCCCCCAAGGAGCTTCATTCCCTTCCCCCGAGTCCCTCTCTTATGCTGGAGGCACTGAGAGATGGGCCTTGCTTGATCCTGTATTGGCGGCGGGGGAGCAGAAGTCCCTCCCGGCCCCAGCTGGCAGCTCAGAGGTGCAAAGGGCAGGCGTGGTCCAGCACCCAGATCACTCCCCAGCCCAGATCTTGGGGCCGGATGTGAGCTGGGGACGGTGGCACCTGGTGACTGGATTTCCTGTATGTCTGCAGTGGATCATGCCCACCCTTGGGACCTGCTGCTTGGGGCTGGGAGGCAGGAGACCTCTTCCACCACCCGATTCCCTCTTGAGGTTTCCCTGCTTTTTATGAACCTTCCCAGAGTAGGCATTTGCCAGCACCCTCCACCCTGGATGGGTGTGAGAAAGTGAGTGTGATGATGTACCTCTCAGTCTTCCTCTTGCCTGCCATTGCTGGGGGTGGTTGGGCTGGTGCTTCCTGGCGGGGGCCTTGAGGAGTGGTCCTTGAGGGTCTTGGTTCCTGCAAGGGGTCTTGCCAGCCTGAGCCCTGGCCTGAGTTTGCTCCCCACTCTCAGGAGGTGCGGGAGACACGGAAGCGGCACGAGCGCCAGTTGGTAGAGGTGGATAGCAGCCGCCCGCAGGAGTGCGAGTCCAAACTCTCCCAGACGCTGGAAGACCTTCGCCAGCAGCATGACGAGCAGGTCCGGCTCTACAAGTTGGAGGTGGAGCAGACCTACCAGGCCAAGGTGAGGGAGGAGGCAGACGCTGAGAGGGCTAGGGAAGGCTTGGCATGGGAGGGGTCTGATGTCCATTTGGCCTTGCACTCCTTGCACGTCAGTTGCCAGGAGCCCCTGTTTAGGGGGATTCAGGAGCTCCCCCCTGGAATCTGTTGCCCTCTGTGGCGTTGTGGGCTGGCTGGCGGGGGGGGGGAGTGCCCAGTGCCTTGCACAGCAGATCTCCAGACAGAAGAGCCCAGGGAGCAGCCTGACTCTTTCCTCCATCTCTCTCTTCAGCTGGAGAATGCCAAACTCTGCTCTGACCAGAACGACAAAGCTGCCAGTGCTGCTCGGGAGGAGCTGAAGGAGGCCCGTGTGAGGATTGAATCTCTCAGCTACCAGCTCTCAGGGTTGCAGAAGCAGGTGGGTTAAAGGTAGCCTCTCACGCCCCCTTCTGCCTTCCAGTTCCAGCTCTGGACAGGCCGGGGCTTTCCTGGTCTCACAAAGCTGCCTTGTACTGCGCCAGGCCCACTGGCCTGCCAGGCTCCTCAGCTTCACCCACATTGAAGGGCAGCAGCTTTCAAGGAGATGCCAGCTGGAAGCCTCAGGCCTTCCCCACTCAGATTCCATCCCAGGAAAAAAAAAGAAACTTGATTTCTAGACTTGTCTGTATCCCACCCCTCCTGTTTTATTTGTGTCCTTGGAGGCCCAAGTTGAGAGGTTCTGCTGTGACCCTTATACCTCCTGTGTTTATTTGTAATAACTCCTTTCAGCTCAGGAAAGTGTTCATCGTATGGGATTGTTCAAGTGTTCCTTTCCAGTCGATTGTTTCTGAGCCAAGCCTTCCCTGTGAGGTTGGCCCTGCCCTTGGGGTGGGTGAGGGAGGGGGCGCTTGCACTGTGCTTTGGCCCTAGCCCCCCTTTCCTTTCACAGTGCCCTTCCCTCCAGGAGGCTTTCTCTCTCTGGGTCCCAGGCCAGCACTATTCCTTCTCCTGCAGGCGAACGCCGCAGAAGACCGGATTCGGGAGCTGGAGGAGCTGATGGCTGGTGAGCGAGAGAAGTTCCGGAAGATGCTGGACGGCAAGGAGAGGGAGATGACAGAGATGCGGGACCAGATGCAGCAGCAGCTGATGGAGTACCAGGAGCTCTTGGACGTCAAGCTGGCCCTGGACATGGAGATCAGCGCCTACCGGAAGCTCCTCGAAGGGGAAGAGGAGAGGTACGGAGGGAGGAAGCAGGGAGAGAGAGGAAGGAGCAGAGCTCACATGGGTGCTCCTCTGTGTTGGGCAGTGGCGCCGGCAGCTTGGTTCTGTGGCTGGATGGGCTGCACGCCCTTCCCTCAGTGCTCTTGCCCTGCTGACCCTCGTCTGCCTTTCCCTACCAGGCTGAAGCTGTCCCCCAGCCCCTCAGCCCGTATCACTGTCTCACGGGCCACCTCCTCGTCCAGCAGCGGCATTTCCGCCTCCCGCTCCTCCCGGGGGAAGCGGAAGCGCCTGGAAATAGCAGAGGAGTTCTCTGGCAGTGGCTCCAGTGGGTTCGGCCCCAGGAGCAGCAGTGCCACCAGTAGCAGCGCCTTCCAGACTTCCCAGCAGGCTTCTGCCAAGGGCAGCATCAGCATCGAGGACGTGGACCCAGAGGGGAAGTATGTTCAGCTGAAGAACCACTCTGACAAGGTAGGCTGCGGGAAGAGAGAGGTCTTGGCTCAGAAGCACTGCTGGGGCCTTCTGGGTTTCCTCCTTGGCTGGCCTAGCCCTGGAGCTGGTTTTGCTGCTCCCTGAGTCCCACTGCTTCTCCCTCAGGATCAGTCTCTTGGGAACTGGAGGCTGAAGAAAAAGATTGGTGAGGGAGAGGAGGTGGCTTACAAATTTACCCCGAAATATGTCCTCCGGGCTGGGCAGACGGTCACAGTAAGTCATGGCTCTTTCCTCGGGAGAAAAGGCCTCCCCATTGGAAGGGAGGGTATTGGTTGCCCGGTATCTGGAGACTGCCCACCTTCCGTGCCCGAACCAGAGCCTCCTTGGTTGTTTTCTGCAGCCTGTGGAGAAAAGGCTCCCAGCAACTTGGGGGGGGGGTCCCTGCAGGAAGCCCAGATGCCTCTGCCACTTGGAAGGCTGGCCGTTGGGGTCAGCTTGAAGAGCTGCTCCCTCTGGCGGGGTGAAGGAGCAAGGGTGCCCTACCTGTAAATGAGGGGGTCTCTGTCTTGCTAGATCTGGGCAGCTGATGCTGGGGTGGCCCACAGCCCACCTTCCGTCCTTGTGTGGAAACACCAGGCCAGTTGGGGCATCGGGACCAGTGTCCGCACCTACCTGGTGAACTCTGACGGAGAGGTAGGTCCTCCGAACGGGGGGCACTGGGGGTGGGGGGTGGAGGTGCTGGAGATAGTGAAGAAAACGTTGCCTTGCTTTTGATGCAAGGACATGACAAAGAAGCTGCCTTTGAGCTTGAGTTGAGCCCCTGCTACACTTATCACGAACTGTGATTCTCCTTCTTCCCAGGAAGTTGCTGTGAGGAGTTTGACTCAGTCGTCTGCTGTGCTGCAGGACAATGGGGAGGAAGATGAGGAGGCAGAGTTTGGGGAGGAAGACCTCTTTCACCAGCAGGTAGGTGGAAGAAAAGGCACTTCCACCCACCCACCAAAGGTTGAATCGATAGGGACCTGACTGCAGCCATGGCTGAGGGTGGTTCCAAGGAGACAACGGGGTACCTCGGGCTCTCGCAAGGGGCAGCTTCTCTCTCTCTCTCTCTCTCTCTCTCACACACACACACACAAACAGGCTGAGCATAACTGCTAGGCCCAGCCTTTTAGTTATCAAAGGTTAAGGAGTTGGGAGTTGACTCTGCTCGAGAAGGGAAAGTGAAGAAATTGGCCAAGTCAGGAGTCTCTTCCTCCCTGGGGTGGCAGAGGGAGCATTCCTGAGTCCTGACTCACCTTGAAAAGGGGAGGACTTCTGAGGGTAGATTCGTGGAGGGAGGTGGCAGCGGCCTCTCTTGAGGCCTGCACAAGGGATTCCCAGCTGCTCATCTCTGCTGTGGGTGGTGCCCAGGGGCAACTCCTCTTTCCTTCCTGCACCCAACTGGTTGTGACACACACACACACACACACCCTGCTTCTCTCTAGGGTGGGAGAAGGTGCTAAGGCGGACAGGTAGGCTGAGCTCCTCTATCCAAGTTTCCTTGGAGTTGCCGGTGCCACCTGGGGAGCTTCCTGATGCCCCTCCTTCCTTCTCTATCTCCAGGGGGATCCCAGGACCACCTCCAGGGGCTGCATCGTCATGTGAGAGGAAGGAAAACCGTCTCTGCTCATCTTTTCTCCTCCTTTTTTTGCCCCGCTTTTGATTTGCCCAGAGTCACTGAAACTATTTTTATACATTGCATATGATTCCTCCTTTTTTCTTTCTTTTTTCTTGGGAGTTGGTTCCTTAGTAAACTTTTTAAAGAGAGAACTTGAATCAGCCAGAACTGCCACCGTGTTTTGAAGACTTGCTTTCCCTTTGGAATGCCCATGGTCTACTTTGTTGTTTTACTTGCAAGCCAAAGAGTGATGCAGCTCCAGGAGTTTCCAGGGAAGAGAAAGCATGGCTGAAGTTGTCACTCCGGAGTGGACAGTCTGCTTCTGTGACCCTCCTGTTCTTGTGCTGGGGGGAGGTGGTCGGGTGGTGACCCTGGGTGTAAGCCTGCCTGTGCCCTCAGGGGCAACCTCAGTGGTTGTGCAGATAAAACCAGGTGGCAAATGTGAGTAGTAGTGATATTTTCATGCAATTGACCCAAGGAGGGAGTCTCCAGGTGTGCCTCAGAAGCCCTGGAGCTCCTAGGACAGAACGACTCTTGAATCAGTTTGGGCAGCTCTGTGTGGAGCATGGAGGTTTCAGAAGCTGAGATGAAGTGAGGAGCACTGATTTTAGGCAAGGGACGGGAGCTTGTTTGAAGGAAGTTTGGTCCTCCAGTCATTTGCAGAACTTCCTCTGCCTAAGTTCTGCTGCCATGCTTTCAAGCAGGGAACAATCCTAACCATGTCTACTCAGAAGTAAGTCTTGTTGATTTCAGTGGGGCTTACTCCCAGGTAATTGAGGTTAAGATTGCTGGTTCCTTGCGGAATGACCCTAGAAACAGGGTTTTATAAAGTCAAAGGCCCACTGAATCCAATGGATGCAACTCACTTGAATGCCATTGAGGGAGATGACTCTCGCTCTGAGTAGGTCTTACTCCAATGCAACCCATCATCCTGGAACGTTGGCCCTTATGAAGTCTAGATTTTGTGGGAACTGTTTCTGTAGCTGAAGGCATTGCCCTCAAATTCCCGAGTTGAGTCCTCACACAAGACGTGTCAGCTGCTGAGATTCTGCTTGGAGGTCTGTGTTTTTCCATCCTCTGCAGTAAAAAAAAACCCAGAAGCGACTTGTCTGCTTGTCTTGTCACTGGAGACAAGTGGTGGGGATGTGGGACGTCTTCTGCCAAGTCCCTCTTCCTTGCAGCTCGCTCGCTCCACACTTCCCAGAGAGGGCAGAGGCAAGCTCAGTGTTGCACTGTGAGCAGAGGCTCCCCATGCTCCAATGCACAGGGCAGCCTTGCCAGTTCCAGGGTGCTTTGTTTGGAGGGGGAGTTTAGAGAAGATGCTGCCGCTGCTTACTCTGCCCTGATCTGCACCACCTCACAGAGTGAGAGGACAAGGTATGGGCAGGTAGGTGATAAGTATCTGGAGCAGACGGGCAGTGACCGTCTCCTTGGTCTTGCAGAGTCCTTGGCACAGCTGTTCTCCACCAAAGGAGCTGCCTCGGCTGAGCAGCACCTGTCCAAAGGTGGTGTGTGATGCTTTCCTGGCAGCCCTGGATCTCCTTGAGGGGCAAGCAGGGTTGCATCTGGGGCAGAGTTAGTGGCGCCAGGAAGCAGCATGTCCCAGTTGCAACAGTGGAGGGTCCTGCCACCCACTCCTGGGACCCCAGGACTGTGGCTCAGCCGATGATGCTTTTAGTGGCGCGTGTACAGAGAGGAGATACAGCCCTGCAGATATTCATGTTCATAGGGTCTTGTGGGGAGGGTTGCCGGGCAAGACTTTGATCATGGCTTTGCTGCAGAGCAAGTTGGGTGGGAATGGATGGGTTGGGGAACAAAATGTCCTACTTTATATTTAAAAATAATACTAAAAAAACACCAGAGGTGCTAATATTCCACAGGCATTTTAATGATGCCACGTGGTGTGTTAATTACTTGTGTCACGTGATAGAGAAGCATTTTAGATTTAGCTTTTGGAAGCATGGCTTCTGCCTCCCCCTCTTCCGCATGATGCTCCTTCTGCTCAGCTTGACCAGGGGGCTGAGGGCATTTGCCATAGACGTTGCTCTCCTGTCCCTCTGAATTCTGTTTCTCACAGCTGCTCTTCCAAGGCCAATCTCCTTGTTTCTGTGAATACTAAAGATGTGAAGGTGCAAATGTGCTACTGGGCTAAGCAGGCTGCTCTTGTGCTGGCCTGAGCCAGAGGGGAGGAGGAGGGTTCCAGACTGCTCTGCAAAGCTGAGCCAGGGACCTGAACAGAGTCCCCATACAGTTAGGGTGGCCACCGGCTTTGGGGGGCACCTTCCACTTGGGGCTCCCTAGCCTGGGGCTGCACTGACCCCCCCCCTGAAATCGTCATTCCAGAACAATTGCTGTGGAAATGCCAAGGCCAGCGCTCCTTACACTGTCTCCCCTGGGCTCGGGCTCTGGCTGTGGCAGGGAGGGCAGAACCAGGAGCTGAGAGCTGTGAAAGGCCTTCAAAGGCCAGGCCCACCCCTTCATAATCAGGACGACCTTAGCTGGGGTCCCACAAGTTTGATGTCCCTCACCTCAGTTTGAGCTGCTTTCAGCCCGGATGGATCTCATCCCACCAATCCAGTAGGCCCCAAATCCACTTGTTTCCAAGAACTTCTTGGGGGTCCCACTTTCTGTCTCTAGGTCTGAGCCCATCTGAGAGGCCAGTTCCCTCCTGGCCTCAACCCTCTGTCACTTGTTCAGCTTCCACTCTGTTTGCTCCCACTGGGGAGTGGAGTTGTTGGGCTGCAACCTGAGAGACAGAATGTTTTGTGGGGGTTTTTGCCCTTAAAATGCTGTAGACTTAGAAAAAGCAAATTTATATTCGCCCTGGGCTGTTATTCACATATGGCTATTAGAAAATTTTAATGCTGCCTTGAAATGCTAAAGTCTAGAGAGCAAACCCTTGAAAAGTGGAAAATCTCTGGGTTGCTTGCCGGGGGGCGGGGTTGAGTCTTTGCTTCTCACCACAGCAGTGGAATGGCTGATCATGTTTCCGCCTCCTGATGTCTTGGGCAGACTGCTCTGTGGGTGAAACACGCCTGCCTGCCCCATGCCCTGTCAATTGACACTAACTCCACAAGCAATAAGCTATTTGAAACTCTAAAGAAGTGTTGCAAACTTTGCCTCTCTTCATACAGAAAGGATTTGCTTATTGCAACTTTTATTTTTGTAGAGTGAATTTCTGACTTGCAGGTTTTGTTCTTGCGTGGTGACAGGAAAGACTCAGAGTGAATGCTGTGGAAGAGGTGGCATTGGCATTGCCCATCCTTTGGAGGAGACTGATCTATTTAGCATTTCAAATTTGTTTTGCTTTATTATGGATATGCATGCCAAATTCTGTCTTTTTCGAGGATTTGTAATATACCTTTTCTGACTGGAAACCTTTTGTACGAGACACTCCAATAAATGTTTTGCATTTTTACCTGGTGTCTTTGTGGTAAACTCTCCTGTGAGGCAAAGGTTTTACTAATATAGACTATGATTTAAAAAATTCCTTCAGTAGCACCTTAAAGACCAACCAAGTTTTTATTTTGGTATGAGCTTTCGTGTGCATGCACACTTCTTCAACTTAGTTTGTCTTTAAGGTGCTACTGAATGAATTTTTTACCTGTAAATAGACTATGTTAGGGAAGCTGAGGCTCAGAGAGACAGACTAACTCACAGCCACCAAATGTCTTTGTGGCTTCAAACTGCCGTACCATAAGCCCATTTCTCCATAAGGAGTGGTGAGCAAGAAATGTTTCTGTCCAGCTTGGATGGGTTTGAGGGCAAGGGGGCATTACCATACGCAAGTAGGAATATCCCTGGCCAGCATGCAAACTGGTTCTGTGCGCACTGTTCTTCAGCCTGATCCAGCAACAAGGGGAGCACATGATCCAGCAGTCTGGAAATTGAACGGATGAGGACTAGAAATACTGTCATGCTTTCAGTACAAGGATTTAAACTTGAACAAACACAACCCCCTTGTCCCTTAGAAATCAATGTTTGGGGTTCCCTCAGTCCTCTGACATATTAAGGATATTGCTGCAGCAACAACTTTGCCCCTAGTAGAATAAATTGTAAGTTACTTCAAACTTTGAATAGATGGCAACACTACCATTCAGGTTTTGGTTTAGGCTTAGATTTAGGGTTAGGCTTAGGGTGATGGCTAGGGCTAGAGGTAGGGCAAGGCTTGGGGTTCGCTTTAGGGTTAGGGCAAGAGCTAGGGTTGGAACATGAGCTAAACCAGCGCAGCATGGGGACTCGCTTCTGCAGTGCCGGAAATCACGTCTGTGCAGATGTCTGCCAGAAATTGCAGGCATGCGTGCTTACATGCACACACAATCCGGCCCACAGAGGGATCTCCACGGGAGTGAACCGGCCCAGGCGAGGTAAAACTTACCAACCCTTGGTTTAGTTAGGGTTAGGGTTAGAGCGAAGGTTAGGGCTAGGGCTTGAGCTAGGATTAGGGTTAAGTTTAAGGTTGGGGATAGGGATATGGCTAGAAGCAGGGTTAGGGCTAGGATTAGGGTGAAGGCTAGGGAGCCAGTGTGGTGTAGTGGTTAAGAGCGGTAGACTCGTAATCTGGGGAACCGGGTTCGTGTCTCTGCTCCTCCGCATGCTGCTTCTGGGTGACCTTGGGCTAGTCACTTCCCTGAAGTCTCTCAGCCTCACTCACCTCACAGAGTGTTTGTTGGGGAGGAAGGGAAAGGAGAATGTTAGCCGCTTTGAGACTCCTTAGGGTAGTGATAAAGCGGGATATCAAATCCAGCCACACTGGGTGACTTCCAACAGAAGAATAAAATAATTGATTAAAGATTAAAAGCCTCGCTAAACAGGGCTGTCTTCAGATGTGGGGTTTCAGACATTTGGTTTATATATACAGTTATGAACATTTAATTGTTCTTATATATGACCTTAAAATTCTATGGCATCCCATAGGGTAGAGATTTTTGTGTCTGGAACAGCATTTTCTAGGAAAACAAAACTTTAGCACTTGACAAAGACTTTCTTGAGCCAGATTCAGGTAGGTAGCCATGTTGGTCTGACGCAGTAGAAATTCATTTTTTTAAAAAAAATTGTCCAGTAGCACCTTAAAGGTAAATGGGCCCCTGACTGTTAGGTGTAGTCATGGACTCGGGGGGTTGCGGCACTCATCTCACTTTACTGGCTGAGGGTGTCGGCGTACAACTTCTGGGTCATGTGGCAAGCATGACTAAGCCACTTCTGGCGAACCAGAGCAGTGCATGGAAAAGCCGTATACCTTTCCACCAAGGCGGTACCTATTTATCTACTTGCACTTCGTGCTTTCGAACTGCAAGGTTGGCAGGAGCAGGGACTGAGCAACGGGAGCTCACCCCGTAGCAGGGATTTGAACCGCCAACCTTCTGATCGGCAAGCCCTAGGCTCTGTGGTTTAACCCACAGCGCCACCCGTGTCCCTAGTGCCACCCATGTCCCTTAGAGACCAACTAAGTTTGTCATTGGTATGAGCTTTCCTGTGCATGCACACTGAAACAGAAGTCACCAGACCTTTATATATAGTGAGAGGGTGGGGAGGGGTATTACTCAGAAGGCTGGTGGGAATGGGTGACTGGGTGATAGGTGTGGTAAACCTGTTGACAACTGTTAACGACTGCAATTGGTCTTACAGGAAAAAGCAAGGAATGAGATGGCCAAAATAGCTATTCTTTATATATTTCTTGAGCCAATTTGTCTGCTAGTAAGAAAGAATCACAAGTCCAGAAAAATGAATTTTGGCTTTGAGAGTCCATTGCTGTAGAGGTAGAAATTGGGGCATAGTCCAAGACCAAGATGATTCCTATATTTGTTTTTGTCACTTTACACCAGAGATCTCTGAATATGAAGATACAGTCCATATGGGGCATAGATCTGTTAGGATCATCCTACTCTCATGTAGGACCCTGGCAGAGACACATGCCCGACTGGCATGTTCTCTCCCTCCTGGTCGGTTGTTTGGGAGCTTCAAAAGCTTTCTTCTGCCCGAACATCACAGCGGCTGATGCCAACAGACACCAGCACACTTAGGGACACGCAGAGTGTTTGCAGTTTGCATAACAGACCTCAGCAACTCAGCATTTGGCTAATCTACATTTATTTACATATAAACACAGAGCACTGCAACATGGCTCCCTCTCTCCCTAGCATCAGACAGCAAAGAGAAAAAAACAAAGCACAACAATCCCATTTCACGGAACACAGTAACACAAACATCCTGTCTCCATCACTTCCCACTCTGTGGAATGAAAACATACACCGTCATGTGATAGACAAGAATCCCATGACTGCAGACATGGGGAATGAATCCCCAACAAGATCCATACCTATAGGAGTGAAATGTATATTCCCTGTCAGTGGGGTGGCAGAGCCACAAGGGGTTGCAAAAATAAACATGCAAAAGTGTAATGAAGGCTTCAGGAATCTGGAAGAGGAGCCGTTACTGTCAAGAACAGGATTTAAACATTCATTCAGCTTTCCTCCTATGATGGTTTTACCTTCTTTACATCCTCGTAAAGTAGAAAGACAACTCTCAAAGAAATTGAAACGACCCATAAAGGGAGCATAAAAGCAGCCTGTAATTATGTTTCTCAGACTCTAGTGAGTCTTTTAATATGAGGTATCTGCCTTTGGGGCCCTCTATGGAGTCCTGAATAGTGAATGGGCATTTTTTATGTACAGTCATACCACAGTTTAAGTATGCCTCGGTTTGAGTACACGGACCTGTCTGGAATGGATTAATCCACTTTCCATTACTTTCAATGGGAAAGTTCGCTTCAGTTTAAGTACGCTTCAGTTTAAGTACTCTGCAGACCGTCTGGAATGGATTAATCCACTTTCCATTACTTTCAATGGGAAAGTTCGCTTCAGGTTAAGTACAGACTTCCGGAACCAATCGTGTTTGTAAACCGAGGTACCACTGTAATGAGTATAGCCATGCCCCTTGCTGTGGAAGATCCCAGGGCATGTTTTGGCTTTTTTTCTTGTGGTGTGTCTTTTGTATCAAAATTATATCTGGAGGCCTAAAAGCCATGGTTTTAATGTGGAGAGACTGCTGCAGATGTCTGCCTTTTCTTTTTCTTGGAGTGGACCATGAGGAGGAGGAGGTGTTAGTTCTACCCCTTGCAGCCAGTTTGGGGATTGCAATTTTAAGTACATGGAAAACATTTCCCACCTGCTGTGGAAAATATTGGAAGCAGTAGTGTATTTGCCATTGATTTGCACTAATAACTTAAATGGGAACCCCCATTGGGAGGTAGTCCCTGCAGCCTTCAGCGCAGTGGTAGAACATCTGAATCATTTTCACTGGGCATAGATCTGGAAACACCTCTATATTAAATAAGTTGTATTTAACTTCTCAATAGTTGCATAGGGCACTAAATCAAAGTTTTAGTTTGGTAGCCTTCAAAGCAAACAACGTTTCTTGCTACATCTGTGTTTTTAGCTCTAAGCACGCCCACTCTGTATGGCCTTTCAATATCATGGGGAGTGATGGGGGTCTTCAAACTGTCAAACCAACTTAAAATAAATGCAATCGTATCTCCCCCCTCTTTTTCCAGAATCCTACATACAGTGGTACCTCTACTTACGAATTTAATGCGTTCCGAACACACATTCATAAGTAGAAAAAAATTGTAAGTCGAATCCTATAAGAATGCATTGGGAGAAAAAAATTGTAAGTAGAAGCAACCCTATCTAAAAATTCGTAAGTAGAAAAAATCCTATCTAAACCGCATCCAAGATGG
This sequence comes from Zootoca vivipara, assembly GCF_965207765.1. Lineage (NCBI taxonomy): Eukaryota > Metazoa > Chordata > Lepidosauria > Squamata > Lacertidae > Zootoca > Zootoca vivipara. Next base: position 83,645,195 of record NC_142589.1, on the reverse strand, counting down.
CGGACGGAGCTCCATTCGTAAGTAGAGTTATTCGTAAGTAGAGGTACCACTGTAGTTTAATTTTTTTCCTTTTAACTCTATCCAATTGAGCTGCAAATTTTAAATCAAAACTTTCATTTGCAATTTTAAGTGCTTGCAGCTCTGTTTCGATGCTTAATGTGCTGTTATATGTGTTTGCTGTTTCCATTACATCAACTATTTGGTTAGATAACATCTCAATCTTGCTTTCAAGTGGGTGCAAAGCAGCTGCCCAATCTGTTGCAGAAAGCCCTTCTTATGTATGAATAAACTCTTCTGAGTCTTTTTAACTGCCTAAGCTGTTTGGAGTTTTTGCACCTTTTTGCTGGGAGGCCACAGGCACCATAGTTTCCTCACAAGCTCCCTCCAAGAGTGCCAAGTAACCAGAAGCTATGGCTTCCTGCCAGACAAGCCTACACGAACACTACTATAGTTTTCCTCCACTGTGAGTTCTTTGATGGTAAGTAAGGCTGGCCCTCTGACTGAAGCTCTTTCCACACTCTTGGCACTGAAATGGTTTCTCCCCACTGTGAACTCTTTGGTGGGTTGTGAGGTTGGTCCTCTCACGGAAGCTCTTTCCACACTCTTGGCACTGAAATGGTTTCTCCCCACTGTGAACTCTTTGGTGGACGGTGAGACATGTGCTTTGACTGAAGCTCTTTCCACATTCCAAACACTGATAGGGTTTCTCCCCTGTATGAATTCTTTGATGGACCGTGAGATTGAAGTTCTGACTGAAGCTCTTTCCACACTCCAAGCAATGATAAGGTTTCTCCCTTGTGTGAAGTTTTTGATGGACCATGAGACTGCCCCTCCTACTAAAACACTTTCCACATTCTGAGCACAGATGAGGTTTCTCCCCTGTATGAATTTTTGTATGAGAAGTGAGGTGGTCACTTTTACTGAAGCTCTTTCCACATTCCAAGCACTTATAGGGTTTCCCCCCTGAATGAATTCTTTTATGGGAAGTGAGAAAGCGGCTGTGACTGAAGCTCTTTCCACATTCTAAGCACTGATATGGTTTCCCCCTGGTATGAATAGTTTGATGGGAAGTGAAACTTATTTTCCAAGTGAAGCTCTTTCCACATTCCAAGCACTGATATGGTTTTTCTCCGGTATGAATTATTTGATGGGAAGTGAGATTAGCCCTCTGACTGAAGAGTTTTCCACATTCTAAACACTGGTAGGGTTTTTCCCCAGTATGAATTCTTTGATGGGCAGTGAGACTGACACTGTGTTTGAAGCTCTTTTCACATTCCAAACACTGATAGGGTTTTTCCCCTGTATGAATTCTTTGATGGGAAGTGAGATTTACACTGTGATTGAAGCTCTTTCCACATTCCAAGCACTGATAGGGCTTTCCCCTCGTATGAATTCTTTGATGGAAAGTTAAACTTTTTTTCCAGGTGAAGCTCTTTCCACATTCCAAGCATTTATAGGGTTTCTCCCCTGTATGAAGTGTTTGATGGGCAGTGAGACTTTCTTTCCAGGTGAAGCTCTTTCCACATTCCAAACAACAATATGGTTTCTCCCCTGTATGAATTCTTTGATGGGAAGCGAGATGGTTGCTGTGACTGAAGCTCTTTCCACATTCAAAGCACTGATAAGGTTTTTCCCCTGTATGAATTCTTTGATGGGAAGTTAAACTCTCCTTTCGACTGAAGAGCTTTCCACATTCCAAGCACTGATAGGGTTTCACCCCTGTATGAATTCTTTGATGGGCAGTGAGACTTTCTTTGCAGGTGAAGCTCATTTCGCACTCCAAGCACTGATAAGGTTTCTCCCCTGTATGGATTCTTTGATGGGAAGTGAGATGGTTGCGGTGTCTGAAGCTCTTTCCACACTCCAAGCACTGATAGGGTTTCTTCTCAAGGGGATTTCCTTGATGGGAAGAGGAATGGGAGCTCTGACTGTAGCTCTCTCTGCACTCTGAATCCTGATATGGCTCCTCCACTGTGTGGATTTCATTGAGGTCTCCCTTGTTCATTTCCAATTCATCACCACCTGAAACTAAGAGGCAAATGTATTAGAGGCTCGGGAAGAAGTGCAGCCCCAAATTTTGGAGCAATGCTTATTAATGCTTGTGACGGGGAAAGAACTCAAGGGAGTTAGATGTTATAATGTTCCTTTTGTTCCGTAAAAATGTCTAGCTTCATATACAAATCAGGTTAAATATTGGTTGTTTTCTCTCAATTAAGTTTTTAAAAGATAACTGTACAGCTTAACTTGGTGTGTGCTTTTATTATTATTTAAATGATTGCCAACGTAGGAAAGTTTTATATTCAAAATTAAGATATAGTCAATATGCTAAATTGTTCAATATGCAGTAATAAATCTAAACAAATTTTAAGAGCTGGTGAAATTTTTGAGAACACTGACACTGGCCTTGTAGTAGGCGATGTAAGAGTAGGGGAGTGAAAATGGCAAACGTGAACTTCTGTGTGCTAAAAACACGTTTTGTGTATTGCACAAATGTGTGTAGTAGTTGCCAAATATAAATTTCTTTAATGGATAAAAATATAATCATGATGTGCATCACTTTAAAGCAATTTTGATGTCATAAATTCTTGACATCACAGAATGCAACATAAATTTGTCATATTATTATTATTAAAGTTTCCTTACTTAAATGTTACATTGCTGTGAAAAGTTACAGGGGACAAAGCAGAATGCCTTCTTGGTAGGGGCACCCACCCTGTGGAACACCCTCCCATCAGATGTCAAGGAGATAACTATGCAACTTTTAGAGGATGTCTGAAGGTACCTCTGTATCAGGAAGTTTTAATGTTTGATATTTTATTGTGCTTTTATATTTGTTGGAAGCTGGGGCAACTCAGTCAGATGGGCAGGGTAAAAATAATCATTATTGTTACTACAGGGTTCACTGCCTGAGATTCAAAAAGCCTGGCTCTTTTCTGGGATGGAGTTTGTTTGGTCCAGTCGTGGAATCTGTGCCATCTCCCATGTCAGTCTACTCTTTGGTCAACCAAAGAGAGACAGAAGAACAAAAGCAAAATACTTGACTTCAAAATACTTGAATACTTCAACACCCCAAATCACTCTGAGGCCTACATTTAAGAAGGCCTGGGCAGTTCAGACAGCCTGATCATGGTTATAAAAGGCAGAACTGGAGGAAGAATATTCACAGGGGACACAATCAATAGCCATCCATCCAAGGTTTGCTGTGGGAGTGTTAGCATCCCATTGAAATATCCGAAGTTCGACATGTAGAGAGATGTCTTGAATTACAAAACAGATAGGATGATCCAATAGGGAGCCTTACCGAGAGAGTCCAACATCCCACGATTCTCTTCCATGACCTCCTGATGCAGAACTCTCTGGTCACGATCCAGCAACGCCCACTCCTCATCAGTGAAATGCAAAGCTACATCTTCAAAGCACACCGGACCCTAACAAAAAAGGAAAAAAGCTGTCCTCTTGGAGAACATTCACATGATCCATTACAATTGGCTCTGTTGTTTTCTACAATGGCCAGACCCCTCTCTGCCTTCCTCATCCCACTCTCCTGCTTCAGCTTCTGTCTCTGAGTCTGGGCTGCTCTCTGCCACAGAATCCCTCTGCTCCCTGAGCCCTGTTCCCTCTCCAGACACCTCCTCCCACCATTCTGCATCCAAGCAGTCTTTCCCCACAAGGCTCCTCCCCCCTACCTGATCTGGGTCCACAGCCGCTGCCTCCCCTCCACCATGAAAAGATGAAGGAGCAGGTCTTGGTGGCATCAATCTGTCACCTGGGAGAGACAAAGGAAAGTGGGAAACTGTAAGCGCCTGCTTCTCTCGGAGGTGTAACAGTCCTCTCTAAGTATGGATGGGGCTTCGTCAAAGTCTCCCCTGCTAGCTTCCAGTTCCACTGTGCCTTAATGGAGGCAGCAGGAGATTGTTGGCAAAGGAAAAACAAGGATGATTGAGGGTAATTCTCCTTGCAAGTTCCCCCCAGGGACAGAGGGAAACGGACTTAACTCCCAGTTCATCTTGGTACTTGGCTCTTGCTCTGGCTTGGATCGCGGGAGGCAGGGAGGCGCTGAGTACAAAAGCCCAAAACCTGCCCCAAACCCTCCTTCGCCGCCATTAAGAAGCAGAGATTCTCCTGTCTATTAGAGCTCAATTTGGTCCAATGTACAGGCATTGCTGGAAGAGATGAGATCATAAACTGCAGAATGGAACCAGCTCTTTAAGGGTTGAATTTGAGAGAAGACTTCATTTGGTGCAAAAGACGGGAGGGAGGGGCGCCTACAGCTTCTTTATATAAAGTTTTTTTCTCTACAATTATGATTTGGCAACCCACCATTGAATGCTAGTTCAAATTATATACGTACAGGTGAGCAGGGATTATACTGGATTGTAGATATAGACTATAACATCAAATGGAAACAGTTACAGGTAGGTAGCCGTGCTGGTGTGCCGTAGTCAAAACAAAATTTAAAAAATCCTTCCAGTAGCACCAATATCTGAAGAAGAAGCGTGCATGCACACGAAAGCTCGTACCAATGACAAACTTAGTTGGTCTCTAAAGAGCTACTGGAAGGAATTTTTAAATTTTGTATCAAATGGAACTCTGTGTGTAAAAGAAAAAGGGGAGGAAGCTCTATTTTGCAAATGGTTTACAGATTAGTTTCAAAACCAAGAGAATGTGACAAAACACAGAAAACACTCCTTCCTCCTTACCCAGAGGCCTCACTCTGGTGTCCAATGGAGTCTTCTCTGCCTCAGAAGAATCAAGACCCATTTCTGCAAAAAGATCCTTCCCCTGAAAGAGCAAGGAGGATTCAAAACAGAGAATGGGGAGAAGGATTAGAAAAGTTTATTTAGTATTTTTATACAATCTACTACTTCCTTACATTTTAAGGCCCTCCACTGCCGCAGGGAACCTCGTCAAGGCCCCCATCTGCTGCGGGGAAAGGCAAAGCACCCTCTGCCGCTGTGAGGAGGTACGGTGGGACCCTCTGCTCCCATGGGGAGGCCCAGCAAGGCCCTCCACCACCGCAGATATATATCATGATATATTGAGATTTCGTGATATTTAACTGCTTGAAAACCAGATATCGCCCAGCCCTACCAGAAGGACTCCCAAGGAGAGGGGAGAGGAGGCTTAGGAACACTCCACAAAGGAGGGTGTTTCAAAACGGGAGCAGGCACAGGGTGACATAACTGGGCTTCTGAGGCTCAAAGAGCATTTCCCCATGCAGAAAGGATGTACTTGATCAAGGGAACCATGGACTCAGAAAAGGTGAAAAGCTCAGTACTAGAGCATTTGGGGATACTCTCCCTCCTCTTTTGAGCCCCTTGGGGATATAATAATAATAATAATACATTAACAATAATAAAAAATATGTGTTCCTAGATACTTTCCAAAAAAGGATGGGCCATTAGTAAATAATTTGGGAATACTCTCTCCTGTTTAGAGCCCCTTTGCAGTATCCAGAGGAAAGTCTCTCTCACCTGCTGCTCTGCCTGCTTTCTCTCCTCTGCCTGACTCAGGAGGAATCCTTCGGCCAGGGCCACTGCCTGGGAACTGGTCTCCGCTCCACATTCCCTCACCCAGTTCTCCATCTCTGGTGGAAGGACAGCCAGGAACTGCTCCAAGATCACCAGGTCCAGCATCTGAACTTTCGTGTGCCTTTCTGGCTTTAGCCATTGATGGTCCAAGTGGTAGAGTTGGCTGCAAATCTCTCGGGGTTCTTTGGCCTTCTGCCTGAGCAGCTGGCTCTGCACTTCTGAGCAGAGGGTGTCCTCCTCACCCAGGATCTTCTGCACGGAGTTTCCCCGGAATCCACCATTGCTCCCAGTTTTGATGGCAAGGCCTATTCCTGCTTCAGGGCCAGCTGAATATTGCTCATCCATCTATGTTATCAGGTCACCTCTAAGAGATCGGAAGAAACCCCTTGGTCTTTTGCCAAGTTCTGTATTTCCTAATGAGAGGTGCTAGAAAAGCCTACAAAGCAAATACTCCTTATTTAACCCATTTAAAACACCTGCATTGGTTGCTATTTCGTTTCTGCGACCAATACAAGGTGCTCACATGAGGGGTTCACATAAGCCCCCAGATATATGTAGAACCATCTTGCTTTGGAACTCCCCCCCCCCTTCATCAATAGACCAACACTTTACTATTGTTTCATAGGCAACAGAAGAGGAAAAATGACCATTACTCACCCTTAATCTAAGGACAACCATAAGGGCTCCTGAATGGGAGTCTGGCTATGCAATGTTGAATGTTCCAGTGGTTTTCTCAGTTACAGCTGGCAGAGAGATTTAAGTTGGATAAAAAGATTTTTATATAGAACAAAAGGAATTGGCCTCATCCTTTCTTTCAAGCCGTCTAGGTTGGTGACCATCCCTGCCTCCTGTGGGGGGAGTGCCGTCGGTTTAACTACGTAGGCACTGCGTGATTAAAGGACTTTATTCTATCTGCTATGACCCGTCCAGCATTTTTCTTCGCTTATCACAGGCCAAGTATTATTACTACGTCCAAATGTTTCCACCTGGCTACGACCTCTGTGAATGGCTGTGACCTCCGTTAATGAATGTGACTAATTCCGCAATCTCAATGGGGTTCATTTGCATTCCCATTTTTTCCTGACGCCTCCCCAAAGGACCTCCTACAAACTCGCCCCCTCCCTGGCTTTGCAGATGCAGAGAGGAAGAGGGCAGGTGGTCTGCTCCCTGGCTGGGGTCCCCCCTGCATGAGCTAGGCAGCCCGCCCGATGCACCCCCCCATCTCCCCGAAGCGCCCCATGGGGAAGAGATAGGAGATTCACCGGAGCCCAGAAGGCTGATCGCCGAGCCACCTCTTGCAGAGAGACAAAAGCCACCTCCCTTGCAGGAAGGAGCCTGGATTTCTTGTCCTCTCTAGGAATGCAGCTCAGCTCCTTTAACGCTTGCAAGGCGCAGCTCGCCAGTCTCTCAGGAACCGCATGCATTGCACTCCCCCCCCCGCGCGATGTCTTCTTGGGGGGACCCTCTCAGCAGCCCGCCTGGGCTGTATCCTCCCTTGGCCAGAAATGGGGGAACTGCTTGCCGTGCAAAAGGCTATGCAAGAAGCAGAAAAGCCCACCCTAGAATCACAAAAGTGGAGAGCTGGGAGGAACCCCCATGGTCATTGTTGTGTATTGAGTCAAAGGATTTTATATCTGTATTATTATTGTCTGTATTGCATTAGGATAAAGTAACTGCCTTTTGGTTCCAGAGGGTACAGCTACTATTGGTTCATTTAAGCGGCTGTATTTGGATCCTCTGTCTTATTGGTTTCCTCCAAAAGGCAGCACTGTGATTGCCTGATATTGTTCCCTCCAAAATGTATCCTTTTCTAGCTAGTTCCCTGTCCCTATAAATGTAGCCTTCCTGCCCTCAGAGTCAGTCTTGTTCACTTTAATAAAGAGCTGTTACTAGAGAACTGTCTCCAGCATGTTATGTCAAGAGAGCTGAAATCACAAACCCCACGTCACAACAGTCATCTAGCCCAACCCCTTGCAAGGCAGGCATCTCATCGGAAGCATCCCTGTCAGGTGGGCATCCCGCCCGCCTCCTTCCCGCCACTCACCGGCCCCACCAGCCCTGTAGCAGCCTCAGTCCCGCGCCTGCCAGCCGACCTCTCCAGGTCCGAGGAAAGCGCTCGGCTCGCCAAGCGGGAGAAGCGCAAGTACGGCTGGAGCGAAGGGCTCCCGACTCCTCCCCAAACCCCTCCCCGCAAATCCTGGACCTGGAGAAAAGCCAAAGACGGAACGGGACTCCCCTTCCTTTGCGCGTGGGAACTGCAAGAGAGCCTGGATCGGGCCAGAGCCCGTCCCTCAGCTGGCAGTGCCAGATTTACTATAAGCTAAACAAGCTATTCTCTGCAGCCAAAGATGGAGCTCTATACAGTCAGCAAAAACTAGACCTGGCGCTGACTGTGGCTCAGATCATCAGCTTCTTATAGCAATATTAAAGCCTAATTTGAAGAAAGTAGGGAAAACCACTGGGCCAGCAGGATAAATCTAAACCAAATCCCTTATGAATACACAGTGGAAGCGAGGAACAGGTTGCCTATCCATTCTGAAGGAAATCAGCCCTGAGTGCTCACTGGAAGGACAGATCCTGAAGCTGAGGCATGAGAAGACTCCCTGGAAAAGACCCTGATGCTGGGAAAGATGGAGGGCACAAGGAGAAGGGGACGACAGAGGACGAGATGGTTGGACAGTGTTCTCGAAGCTACGAACATGAGTCTGACCAAACTGCGGGAGGCAGTGGAAGACAGGAGTGCCTGGCGTGCTCTGGTCCATGGTGTCACGAAGAGTTGGACACGACTAAACAACAACAACAAGACAATCTATAGCTTAGGGCCCCACTCTCTTGGCCCCCCCCCAAAAAAATCAAAGGGTGAAAACTAGATGTACATTTCCAAAATATAAGATAAAAAAACAAATAAAATAAAATAAAACCTACATACAACAGTGTTTTGTGTTGTGTAGGCTCCTATGATGTAAGTCATGGGACCCACTTAAAAACCTCCAAGGAGAATCCACCGCCTCTCACGGGAGTGTTCCACTGCTGAACAGCTGTCAGATTTTTTTCTGAATGTTTAGTCAGAATTCCCTTTCTTGCAACTTGAAGCCATTGGTTCGAGTCCTACCCTTCAAAGCAGAAGAAAACAAGCATGCTCCCTCCTCCATGTGACAGCCCTTAAGATATTTGAATATGGCTATCCAGGGCCGGATTTAGATGAAGAGCAGCCCTCGGCTTCTCCACTTGTGAGTAGTTCCCAATCACCCACCCTCATGACTAGAAGAAAATGGGAAAATGTTATAAACAAAATTGAATGAAGCCAAGGATGATGGGTTTTTTAAAATTCTGTAATTCACATTTTCTCTTCTAAAGGACATCAGAAAACTTCCATCAAAATTTATCTAAGTTTGTCACTTTCAATGTACAGAATGCTCAGTGCAGACAGCCTCTCTTGAGACATCATGGCCCTTAATTCATTTTTAATTCTTTGGGGTCTCAAAAAACTCCCGAGCGGTTAGTGACCATAAAGCTGCAAGATTGTTTCCACATTAGGAAAAGCCACCTGAATCCCCCCCCCCTGTATATAATTTGATAAAGGTCTGTATGAGACAGAGAGGGCTCTGCTGTAAGCCTATGGCTTTGTCTCGTGTACAGGTGAAAGTGCAAAAGTTCATCAATAAATTTCGGGTCAATATCTTCTGGGTATGCTTCCACCAACAGTTCAACACTTGCTGAATTTCTTGCTTAGATGCTATCAGGATAGCAAGAGTGGAAAAAAACAATTGTGCAACATCTGTTTATATGTTAGGGATATGTATACCTGTGAAGAGATCCAGGATTTAAAACTTCAAAGCCAAATTGAGAGTATCTGGGTCAAAATTAAGGGAGAGAAAAACAACAGTGATCTCATTGTGGGAGTTTACTATAGATCCCCAAGCCAAACTGAGGACACAGATGATGCCTTCCTGGAACAGATGGCCAAGCATTCCAAAGGAAGTGAGATAGTAGTAATGGGGGATTTCAACTATCCTGATATTTGTTGGATGTCAAACTCAGCCAAGAGCATAAGGTCGAACAGATTCCTCACTGGCCTTGCAGACAACTTCATTGTCCAGAAAGTGGGAGAAGCAACAAGAGGATCAGCCATTTTAGATCTGGTCCTAACCAATAGTGATGACTTGGTTAGTGGGGTAGAAGTGGCAGGATCATTAGGTGGGAGTGACCATGCTCTTCTGGAGTTTATTATCCAGCGGAAAGGAGCAACCAAGCATACTAAGGTCCAAATTCTAGACTTTAAGAAAGCCGACTTCAGAAAACTTAGGGAAACGCTGGGTGAAATCCCATGGACAGTAATACTAAAAGGGAAGGGAGTTCATGATGGTTGGGAGTTTGTTAAAAGGGAGATATTAAAAGCACAACTTCAGGCAATACCAATGAGACGGAAACATGGAAGGTGCCTAAAGAAGCCAGGCTGGCTATCTAAAGAACTTTTGACTGAGTTAAGATTTAAAAGGGATATGTACAAAAAGTGGAAAAGGGGGGAAATCTCCAGAGAGGAATTCAAACATATAGCTAGCACGTGTAGAGACAAAGTCAGAAAAGCTAAAGCACAGAATGAACTCAGGCTCGCCAGAGAGGTTAAAAGCAACAAAAAGGGCTTTTATGGGTATGTCCGTAGCAAAAGGAAAAACAAGGAAACAGTGGGGTCACTCAGAGGAGAAGATGGTGAAATGCAAACGGGGGACACAGAAAGGGCAGAACTCCTCAATGCCTTCTTTGCCTCAGTCTTCTCCAAGAAAGAAAACAACGCCCGACCTGAAGAATATGGAGCAGATGATTCAGCAGGGGAAACACAGCCCAGAATAAGTAAGGAGGTAGTACAAGAATACTTGGCTAGTTTAGATGTATTCAAGTCTCCAGGGCCAGATGAACTACATCCAAGAGTATTAAAAGAACTGGCAGAGGTGATTTCAGAACCACTGGCAATAATCTTTGAAAATTCCTGGAGAACAGGCGAAGTTCCAGCAGACTGGAGGAGGGCAAATGTTGTCCCTATTTTCAAAAAGGGGAAAAGAGAGGACCCAAACAATTACCGCCCAGTCAGCCTGACATCAATACCAGGAAAGATTCTAGAGCAGATCATTAAGCAAACAGTCTGTGAGCACCTAGAAAGAAACTCTGTGATCACTAAAAGTCAGCATGGGTTCCTGAAAAATAAGTCATGTCAGACTAATCTGATCTCATTTTTTGACAGAATTACAAGCCTGGTAGATGAAGGGAACGCTGTGGATGTAGCCTATCTTGATTTCAGCAAGGCCTTTGACAAGGTGCCCCATGATATTCTTGTAAAGAAGCTGGTAAAATGTGGGCTAGACAATGCTACCATTCAGTGGATTTGTAACTGGCTTACTGACCGAACCCAAAGGGTGCTCATCAATGGCTCCTCCTCATCCTGGAGAGTAGTGACTAGTGGGGTGCCACAGGGTTCTGTCTTGGGCCCAGTCTTGTTCAACATCTTTATCAATGACTTGGATGATGGGCTTGAGGGCATCCTGAGCAAGTTTGCAGATGACACCAAATTGGGAGGGGTGGCTAACACCCCAGAGGACAGGATCACACTTCAGAATGACCTTAACAGATTAGACAACTGGGCCAAAGCAAACAAGATGAATTTTAACAAGGAGAAATGTAAAGTACTACACTTGGGCAAAAAAAATGAAAGGCACAAATACAGGATGGGAGACACCTGGCTTGAGAGCAGTACATGTGAAAAGGATCTAGGAGTCTTGGTAGACCACAAACTTGACATGAGTCAGCAGTGTGATGCAGCAGCTAAAAAAGCCAATGCAATTCTGGGCTGCATCAATAGGAGTATAGCATCTAGATCAAGGGAAGTAATAGTACCACTGTATTCTGCTCTGGTCAGACCTCACCTGGAGTACTGTGTCCAGTTCTGGGCACCACAGTTCAAGAAGGATACTGATAAGCTGGAACGTGTCCAGAAGAGGGCAACCAAAATGGTCAAAGGCCTGGAAACGATGCCTTATGAGGAACGGCTTAGGGAGCTGGGTATGTTTAGCCTGGAGAAGAGAAGGTTAAGGGGTGATATGATAACCATGTTCAAATATATAAAAGGATGTCATATAGAGGAGGGAGAAAGGTTGTTTTCTGCTGCTCCAGAGAAGCGGACACGGAGCAACGGATTCAAACTACAAGAAAGAAAATTCCACCTAAACATTAGGAAGAACTTCCTGACAGTAAGAGCTGTTCGGCAGTGGAATTTGCTGCCAAGGAGTGTGGTGGAGTCTCCTTCTTTGGAGGTCTTTAAGCAGAGGCTTGACAGCCATCTGTCAGGAATGCTTTGATGGTGTTTCCTGCTTGGCAGGGGGTTGGACTGGATGGCCCTTGTGGTCTCTTCCAACTCTATGATTCTATGATTCTATCAATGTACACAGTACTTCTTTTTAAATTGGCTTCAAGTGCATCTAATATAGGAATAAAGGATTTTACCCTCAACCTATCCCTTGAAGGAAGTGCATCTAAGTCTAAGGCATCAGGTGCATATTGTCATTGCTTTGCCGTTCCCTCACTCTTTGTCTCCTTGCTTTGTAGTTAGCATTTGGCAAGGTGGCTTTTGCTTGTTTCTCAAGCTCATCAAAATCTCCAATTTTCCTTAAAAACCCAAAAGTGAACTGTACAAACTTGCACAAGAACTCAGTAACAGGCCTGATTTCTGAAGGGCTTTGCTGACCTTGTGAAAAGGACCTAGCACACAGACTAATATTCTAAGATTCTGCAGATTTTGGCTGTGAACTAGGGCCCCACAAAAAAATTCCAAGTTGGGCTCCAGAGTTTCAAATGCCTGGCCCTGCGTCACATAGTTCCTGGCCCGAGTTGCCCTGGGTTTACAATTTGGGGAGAGGGGAGACTGCCCGCTGGGGGGCGGGCGGGCTGGGGAGGCCCCCTAGATTTAGCGGACCTAGGCTTCAACCTACTTAGCCTATACATAAATCCGGCACTGCAGACAAGCCTTACTAATTTAGTTTTTGGGCCACACAAGACCTACAGCATTACCTTTCAGGTGGTGTACTGGTGACAAGGAGTAATTTTGCAGTCGTTCCAGGGGAGTTTCATTTCCGAGGGTGCTGGAGACTTTAAATCAAGCCACAATCTGATTCTGCAGCAAGCTACACCCCCCATTGTACAGCATTATATTTTATTATTATTTTACTTTCCACAAAAAAATTTCACAATTAACATCGAAAATAGCCCCCCCCCCCACCTTCATTCACATATATATATCCTTTCATCACTATCTCTACTGAAATTCTTAAAATCTTGCAGCTTCCCTCCATTCCCACTTCTGGTTCCTTACATACACCACATTCTTCTGCATATCCATATCTATTAATCCATTATTACATCCTAAATTATCCAAATTTCTGGCAATTGCAAACATTTGGTCCAAGGCTGCTAATGTTTCAACTTGTTTACAGTGTTCTTTGCACATATACAATGAATGTTTCCCACTCTTTTTTGAACTTCTCATTATCGTTGTCTCTGAGCTTTGCTTTTAGTTTTGCCATCTCTGCATAGTCCATAAGTCTGATTTGCCATTCTTCTTTTGTTGCTACCTTCCATCTTTGAGCTAACAGGATCCGGGCCACTGTTGTAGCATACATGAATATCTCCTTCTCTTCTTTGGGTAGTTCAGCACCTATTAAACCTATTAAGAAAGCTTCTGATTTTTGAACAAAAGGTCATTTTAAACATTTTTTTCCTGTTCATTATAATTATAATTATAATTATTTATTATTTATACCCCGCCCATCTGGCTGGGTTTCCTCGGCCACTCTGGGCGGCTTCCAGCAAGTAACAATATACATTAAAATATCACAGATTAAAAACTTCCCTAAACAGGGCTGCCTTTAGGTGTTTTCTAAATGTCAGGTAGTTGTTTATCTCCTTGACCTCCGATGGGAGGGCGTTCCACAGGGCGGGCGCCACTACCGAGAAGGCCCTCTGCCTGGTTCCCTGTAGTTTGCTTCTCGCAGTGAGAGAACCGCTAGAAGGCCCTCGGCGCTGGATCTCAGTGTCCGGGCTGAACAATGGGGGTGGAGACGCTCCTTCAGGTATACAGGACCAAGGCCGTTTAGGGCTTTAAAGGTCAGCACCAACCCTTTGAATTGTGCTCGGAAACGTACTGGGAGCCAATGTAGGTCTTTCAAGACCGGTGTTATGTGGTCTCGGCGGCCACTCCCAATCACCAGTCTAGCTGCCGCATTCTGGATTAATTGCAGTTTCCGGGTCACCTTCAAAGGTAGCCCCACATAAAGCGCATTGCAGTAGTCCAAGCGGGAGATGACTAGAGCATGCACCACTCTGGTGAGACAGTCTGTGGGCAGGTAGGGTCTCAGCCTGCGTACCAGATGGAGTTGGTAGACAGCCGCCCTGGACACAGAATTAACCTGTGCCTCCATGGACAGCTGTGAGTCCAAAATGACTCCCAGGCTGTGCTCCTGGTCCTTCAGGGGCACAGTTATCCCATTCAGGACTAGGGAGTCCCCCACACCCGCCCGCCCCGCCCCCCAAAAAACAGTACTTCTGTCTTGTCAGGATTCAACCTCAATCTGTTATCCGCTATCCATCCTCCAAAATCCTTTCCCAGAAACTTTTAATAATTCTCCATCTGAAGAAGTGTGCATGCACACGAAATAATTTACCCTGAACAAACTTAGCTGGCCTCTAAGGTGCTAGTGGACAATTTTTTTAATTTTTAAAAATGAAACCAGACTTGCATGAATCCCTCCGATCAAAGTGTGCCTTGCCAAACTCACAAGTATTTCCAGGTACTCACTCCACTTAAGGAGTGTTCTGCAGACATCGGGTTTCTTTGATGCAAGGTCACGTTCACAATTATAAATACAAGAAGAAATGTGAATGGGTTTGGGTTGCTTTTAATCCAACTTTCCCATCAGCAAGCTACTGTCAATTTATATTAAAAAAGCTGGTAACTTTCCCACTTGCAAACTTTCCCCATGCAGTCTCCCAGGAGACGGGGACGGACCTCCTTTTTATTCCTCTGTCTTGTGCTGAATTTAGTCAAATACAATCTTTTATAAAATCTTCTTTACCTTCCCATCAGCTGTAAGAAGTTTTAGGAAATCTCTGCTTCAGCCTAGAGTGGAGGCTTCTCTCCCACGGAGTTGCGCTGCTGCCAGGACAACTGGCTCCATCACTGCCCACCTCCCAGAGGAATCAAGGGTGACTGTAGAAGCTTTTGTGGGCTGCTGGACCTTCCATACCCAGAGAACCCTCTGAGGTTTTTTTTGTGTGCTCTGCCTTAGCGCTTTTCCGTTGCTCCATGGGGCTCAAGTCTGTCAGAGCAATCAGACTTGCATTCCGACCTCCATTTGCAGAAACCAGAAGTCTCCCATTGTACAGAATTTTAAGTCTGTCAGAGCGATCAGACTCACACTCCGATCTCCATTTGCAGAAACCAGAAGTCTTCCACTGTACAGAATTTTAAATGTGTTTGTGGGAGAGGTGGTGTTGCTGTGTTGTTTTTCTTTTAACTATTTATTCATGCTTTTACCTTATATTTTATCTTGTGAACTGCCCTGAGATTTTGTGATGAAGGGCGGTATGTAAATCTAAAAAACAATGCCTCCTAAAATTAAATCTCTACACAAACATTACTATAGTTTTCCTCCACCGTGAGTTTTTTGATGGTAAGTGAGGCTGCCCTTGTGACTGAAGCTCTTTCCACACTCTTGGCACTGAAATGGTTTCTCCCCTGTATGAATTCTTTGATGGGAAGCGAGATGGTAGCTGTGACTGAAGCTCTTTCCACATTCCAAGCACTGATAGGGTTTCTCCCCTTTATGAATTCTTTGATGGGAAATGAAACCTTTCCAGGTGAAGCTCTTTCCACATTCAATGCACTGATATAGTTTCTCCTCTGTATGAATTTTTTGATGGAAAGTGAGATTTCCTTTTTGACTGAAGCTCTTTCCACATTCCAAGCACTGATAGGGGTTTTCCCCTGAATGAATTCTTTGATGGGCACCGAGACCTTCTTTCCAGGTGAAGCTCTTTCCACATTCCAAGCACTGATAAGGTTTCTCCCCTGTATGAATTCTTTGGTGGGAAGTGAAACTGTCCTTTCGACTAAAGCTCTTTCCACATTCCAAACACTGATATGGTTTCTCCCCTGTATGAATTCTTTGATGGGAAGTGAGTTTTTCTTTCCTGGTGAAGCTCTTTCCACATTCCAAGCACTGATAGGGTTTCACCCCTGTATGAATTCTTTGATGGGAAGTGAGATTTTCTTTCCAGGTGAAGCTCTTTCCACATTCCAAGCACTGATAGGGTTTCTCCCCTGTATGAACTCTTTGATGGGAAGTGAGATTGGTCCTCTCACTGAAGCTCTTTCCACATTCCAAACAACAATATGGTTTCTCCCCTGTATGAATTCTTTGATGGGAAATTAAAGTCTGTTTCCAGATGAAGCTGTTTCCACACTCCAAGCACTGATAGGGTCTCTCTCCTGTATGATGTGATTGATGGGAAGTGAGACTGTCCTTTCGACTGAAGCTCTTTCCACATTCCAAACAACAATATGGTTTCTCTCCTGCATGAATTTTTTGATGGAAAGCAAAACTTTTTTTCCAGGTGAATCTCTTTCCACACTCCAAGCACTGATAGGGTTTATTCTCAAGGGGTTTTCTTTGGTGGGAAGAGGAATGGGAGCTCTGACTGAAGCTCTCTCCAAAGTCTGTATACTGATATGGTTCCTCCACTATGTGGATTTCATTGTGGTCTGCCTTGTTCTTCATTTCCAATTCATCACCACCTGAAACTAAGAGGCAAATGTATTAGAGGCTTGGGAAGAAGTGCAGCCCCAACTTTTGGAGCAATGCTTATTAATGCTTGTGACAGGGAAAGAACTCAAGGGAGTTAGATGTTATAATGTTCCCTTTGTTCTCTAATGATGTCTAGTTTCATATACAAATCAAGTTGAATATTGGCTGTTTTCTCTCTCTTAAGTTTTTAAAAGATAACTGTACAGCTTAACCTGGTAACAATATTTTGTTTAAATTTAAATATGGATCTGTACTATCTTCAAAAATAAAGTGTTCGTTTATTATTATTTAAATGATGGACAATGAAGGAAAGTTCCCTGACCAAAATTAAGATATATTCAATATGCTCAATTGTTCAATATGCAGTAATAAATCTAAAGACATTTTAAAAGCTGGTGAAATATTGGGAACACTGACACTGGACAGGTGTGGTCTTATTCAGCTGCCTTGTGGTGAGCAATGTAAGAGTAGGGGAATAAAAATGGCAAATGGGAACTTAAGTGTGCTGAAAAACACTTTTTCTGTATTGAACAAATGTGTGTAGCAGTTGCCAAATATAGATTTCTTTAATGGCTGAAAAATATAATTATGATATGCATCACCTTAAAGCAATTTGGATGTTTTCATAAATTCTTGACATCACAGAATGCAGCAAAAACTTGTCATTTCAGCATTATTATTATTCAAGTGCCCTTACTTAAATGTTGCATTACTGCGATAAGTTACAGGGGACGAGGCAGGGGGCCTTCTTGGTAGGGGTACCCACCCTGTGGAACACCCTGCCATCAGATGTCAGATAACTATGCAACTTTGGGAGGACTTCTGAAGGCACCTCTGTATCGGGAAGTTTTTTATGTTTGATGTTTTACTGTGCTTTTGTATTTGTTGGAAGCTGCCCAGAGTGGCTGGGGCAACCCAGTCAGATGGGCATGGTAAAAATAATAAAATTATCATATTTACTATACTACAGGGTTCACTGCCTGAGATTCAAAAAGCCTGGCTCTTTTCTGGGATGGAGTTTGTTTGGTCCAGTCGTGGAATCTGTGCCATCTCCAATGTCAAGCGATTCTTTGGTCAACCAAAGAGAGGCAGAAGAACAAAAGCAAAATACTTGATTGAAGCTACTTCAACACCCCGAATCACTCTGAAGCCTACATTTAAGAAGTCCTAGGCAGTTCATACAGCGTGATCATGGTTTTGCAAGGCAGAACTGGAGGAAGAATAGTCATAGGGGAAAAAAATGAATAACCATCCATCCAAGGTTTGCTGTGGGAGTGTTAGCATCCCAGGTGCTATGGGTGGTGCTGTTGAGCCCCATCGAAATATCCAAGGTTCATCATCTAGAGCAGGGGTCAGCAAACTTTTTCAGCAGGGGGCCAGTCCACTGTCCTTAAGACCTTGTGGGGGGCCGGACTATATTTTGAACAAAAAATATGAACAAATTCCTATGCCCCACAAATAACCCAAAGATGCACTTTAAATAAAAGGACACATTCTACTCATGTAAAAATACCAGGCAGGCCCCACAAATAACCCAGAGATGCATTTTAAATAAAAGGACACATTCTACTCATGTAAAAACATGCTGATTTCCAGACCGTCCGCAGGCTGGATTTAGAAGGCGATTGGGCCGCATCTGGCCCCCGGGCCTTAGTTTGGGAACCCTGATCTAGAGAGATGTATTGAATTAGAAAACCAACAGGATGATCCAATAGAGAGCCTTACCGAGAGATTCAAACATCCCAAAATTTTCTGCCATGACCTCCTGATGCAGAGCTCTCTGGTCAGGATCCAGCAACGCCCACTCCTCATCAGTGAAATGCAAAGCTACATCTTCAAAGCACACTGGACCCTAACAGAAAAGGAAAAAAGCTGTCCTCTTAAAGAACATTCATGTGATCCATTGCACTTGGCTGTCTTGTTTTCTACAGCGGCCAGACCCCTCTCTGCCTTCCTCATCCCATTCTCCTGCTGCAGCTTCTGCCACTGAGTCTGGGCTGCTCTCTGCCACAGACTCCACCTGCTCACTGAGCCATGTTCCCTCTCCAGCTTCAGACACCTCCTCCTCCTCCCAGTCGGCTCCCTCTTCTCTGGCTCCTCCCACCATTCATCCAAGCAGTCTTTCCCCACAAGGCTCCTTCCCCCTACCTGATCTGGGTCCACAGCCGCTGCCTCCCCTCCACCACCATGAAAAGATGAAGGAGCAGGTCTTGGTGGCATCAATCTGTCACCTGGGAGAGACAAAGGAAAGTGGGAAACCGTAAGCGCCTGCTTCTCTCAGAGGTGAAACAGTGCATCTCTAAGTATGGATGGGGCTTCCTCAAAGTCTCCCCTGCTAGCTTCCAGTTCTGCTCTGCCTTAATGGAGGTAGCGGGTGACCGATGGTAATTATTCTCGCAAATTCCCCCCAGGGACAGGGGGAATGGGCTTCACTCCCAGTTTGTCTCAGTACTTGACTCTCGCTCTGGCATGGATTGTGGGAGGCAGGGAGGCGCTGAGTGCAAAAGCCCTTCACCTGCCCCAAACCCTCCTTCACCGCCATTAAGAAGCTGAGGTTCTCCTGTCAATTAGAGCTCAATTTGGACTAATGTACAGGAACTGCTGGAAGAAACGAGATCATAAACTGCGGAATGGAACCAGCTGCAAGGTCTTTAAGGGTTGAATTTGAGAGAAGACTTCATTTGGTGCAAAAGACGGGAGGGAGGGGAGCCTACGGCTTATTTATATAAAGTTTTCTTCTCTACATTTATGATTTGGCAACCCGCCACTGAATGCTACTTCAAATTATATATGTGCAGGTGAGCAGGGACAAAACTGGATTGCAGATATGGAATATAACAACAAACGGAACTTTGTGTGTAAAAAAAAATGGAAAAGGGGAGGGAAGCTCTATTTTGCAAAAGGTTTACGATGGAAAATTAGAGCTAACTCTACCCCATCCTTTATTATTCACGAACTGAACTGAATAATGTTAAAAGGACTTTGAATTTAATTTAACTGGATAACTGTAAATTTATCTTCGGCCAGATGGAGGCATGTAAGGAATCTGCAAGTTGTGAAGGGACTGATAAGGTTCATTACTGAGTCATTTGTAGTTCGACAGATCCCTCTCCTTCCCAGGCGGAGAATAAAAATGGTGAAAACAGGTTATTTATTGGGACAGTGTGATTTCCGCAGCTGCTGTTAAAGTTGCCAAAGAACGAAGCACAGGATGGAGCGATGGAGAATTTCTGAAACCACAATGGGATATTAGCTCTGCCCAATAAATGATGGAGAACAGCAACAACCAGAAATTTTACAATTTTACAAGGACAGGAAGAAACATCATGAACAGAAATATTGCCACACATGGGATTTATATATTATTTAACGTGTCAATATGAATGGAAGTATAAAGGATTGTATAAAGGATTGTTGTCTTGACTGAAATGTAATTGAAATAAATAAGATTTTGGAATGCAGAACTAAAGAAAAACCATCGGTTTTAGCATACAGGGGGCCACCTAAATTATATAATTTGGTATCAGAATGATTGGTATTAGTACTTCCGGTCTGTCGCGGCGGAGAGAAGGACGCAGGGACCTCGCGCGCCGATGTCCCTGGCTTCGCGGAGGGGGGGGGGAAGTCCGCAGAGCGAGCGGATTCCCCGTAAAAACACCGGGTAGAGAGTCCCGGTGACTCACGCGCCCAGCGGTTGCTCCGTTTTTTGCGGATCCCCCGCTGCCCGAGAGCTCAATAGAGCGATCGAGAGCCGGCGGGGTGGAACCGCGGGAGCCATTTTGGGCTATATCTTACCTCCGAGAAGTGAAGCTCCGAGTCCTGACCCGGCAAGCGGCAGATTCTTCCGAACAAATTCAAACTTCCAAAAAAGTAAGTGGAATTGCGATCACGGACTTTAAATTCGTTAATTGGAAAATAGGAGAGGCTTTAAAGAAACGGAAGTCGGTCTCTTCCTAATGGAAAACTGGGAGGCGCTTTAAATAATCTTAAGCTGAACGACAAAAGGCTCTGAGACTGTGGACCCGAGAGAAAGAAAGACTTTTTTGAACCCTCTCAACTCCCGAGTCCGGCACCCCTTGAGGTACAGCATTATTAAGGGGGAGAGTGCTTTGACAGCTGTCAAAAGCTGTCAAGCTGTCAAAGACCGGGTGGATTTATTGCACTGTTGTAATCAGTAAAAATTGACTGAAAACGTGGTAGAATTATTCAATATTGGAATTAAGAATGGAGTTGTGATTGAGTTAAAAGACAAAGGAAAAGAACAACCAAAATGGAGTCGACCGTCTGAGGAAGGAATTTTCCAACACCTCTTTGTTCTCCACCTCCTGTTTGTCTGCGGTTAGGAGAAATATGAAAACAAAGTACTCTCGAGCCTTCCAGGAGGCTGTGCTAAACTATCTACAAATATGGGAGGACATTTACAAGGAACGGCAACATCCCAATTTACCAGCAGTCGAGGATGAAGTCCAAGTCCAGGATTTAGAGGAAAATTTGATCTTGGAGACTGTGGAGATTGAATCTGGATGTCAGGAGAAACAACTAGATGAAAATCTTAAAGAGGACTTGGACTACAAAAAATATGTTTGGGATGAAGCAAAGCATGGACTTCAAAAGGAAGAAAATCAAGCAGAGCAAGAAAATGAGAAGCAAAGGAATTTGAGGATTAATGGACTTGAAGATCCTGGAGGGGTTGAAATGTGGGGTGATGTGAGGGAGGAATGGGAAAGACAGGGGCAGGGGGGGACAAGGGTCTGGAGACGGATATGGGAAAGAATGGGTGTGGGGTGAATATTTTAGTTAAAAGATTTTGCTTTTAATCTCTGAAAGACGGTTTTCGAAATTTTGGCCTGTTAACGGAAATGCTGATCCAATGGGGGGAAAAGACTTAGGGAGAGGAGATGGAGTGTAAAAATGAATGGAAAAAGCTGTGTTTTCTGGAGGGAATTATAAGAACCGCTTAGGAAAGAATTTAAGTTAATGTAAATTTTTGTATGTTAAGTTAGGCTTAGGCAGAAAGCTGCCTACTCTCCTTTCCTTACTCTGAGATACTCAGTGGCAGGGAGTGCTCGGAGGGGTGAGGAGGGGATATAATGGAACCTTGGAAATGCTGTGCCCTCACAGGTTCCTCTTGTGGCAGGAGGGGGTCTGTGGGAAGGCAACATGGAAAAGGAGGAGGGTTGAGTTAATATTATAAGAAAAGGATTTTAAACTGAAATAGAAAACCCGCCATAAACTTTAGATTTTGTTTAAGGAAAACCAGGAGGAAGACTATCGAGTATAAGGTTAAGGTAATAAGAATTGGGGAGTTAAAATTCTCCCCTATTATTGTTATGTTTGTATTTGTCTAAGTATGCTTATGAATGAGCTGGGGGAAACCAATCCTCAGAGCTCCTCCATTCCTGTCCTTTCAGTGGCAGGGGGGGGGAAGAGGGGGGAGGAGGGAGGGGGGAGGCCAAACCCAACTTACAATGGACCCCTTTGATTCTCAAAGCACACGGGTTTCACTGGTGGCAGAGGTGAACCAGTGGGTGGAGGGAAAACGAAGGGACAGTGTTATATTGTATGTTTGTGTAGTTTGTTTAGTTTTGTTTGTAAAATTAATAAAAATTATTATATAAAAAAAGAATGATTGGTATTAGTAACTGTATTGTAATTTGGCATTGTTATAATTAGGCTATTATTGGGCTGTAATTGAAAACCAATAATAATTACTATTGTAAAAGTGTCCCCTGCTGAGTACATTTGGACATTTGTACCCATTTCATATAGGGACCCAGGTGGCGCTGTGGGTTAAACCACAGAGTCTAGTAACTGTATTGTAATTTGGCATTGCTATTATTGGAATGTAATTGAAAACTAATAAAATTACTATTGTAATTACTTTTGTAAAAGTCTCCCCTGCTGACTACATTTGGACATTTGTACCCATTTCATATATTAGTTGTGCAAAAATACATCTCCCTTCCTCTGAGCTCTGGGCTCCAAGTGTCTTCACCCAAAAGAATTCACAGATTACCGGTAGTTTCAAAACCAACAGAATGTGACAAAAAGCAGAAAACACTCCTTCCTCCTTACCTAGAGGCCTCTCTCTGGTGTCCAACGGAGTCTTCTCTGCCTCAGAAGAATCAAGACCCATTTCTGCAACAAGATCCTTCCCCTGAAAGAGCAAGGAGGATTCAAAATGGAGAATGGGGAGAAGGATTAGAAAAGTTTATTTAGTATTTTTATACAATCTACTACTTCCTTACATTTTAAGGGCCTCCACTGCTGCAGGGAACCTCGTCAAAGCCCCCATATGCTGGGGGGAAAGGCAGCTCACCCTCTGCCGCTGTGAGGATGTACGGTGGACCCTCTGCTCCCATGGGGAGGCCCAGCAAGGCCCTCCACCACCGCAGATATATATCATGATATATTGAGATATCGTGATATTTAACTGCTTGAAAACCAGATATCGCCCAGCCCTACCAGGAGGACTCCCAAGGAGAGGGGAGAGGAGGCTTAGGAACACTCCACAAAGGAGGGTGTTTCAAAACGGGAGCAGGCACAGGGTGACATAACTGGGCTTCTGAGGCTCAAAGAGCATTTCCCCACGCAGAAAGGGTATACTTGATCAAGGGAACCATGGACTCAGAAAAGGTGAAAACCTCAGTACTAGAGCATTTGGGGATACTCTCCCTCCTCTTTGGAGCCCCTTGGGGATATAATAATAATAATAATAATAATAATTACATTAACAACTCACCTGCTGCTCTGCCTGCTTTCTCTCCTCT
This sequence comes from Zootoca vivipara, assembly GCF_965207765.1. Taxonomy (NCBI): domain Eukaryota; kingdom Metazoa; phylum Chordata; class Lepidosauria; order Squamata; family Lacertidae; genus Zootoca; species Zootoca vivipara. Next base: position 83,622,044 of record NC_142589.1, on the reverse strand, counting down.
GCCTGACTCAGGAGGAATCCTTCGGCCAGGGCCACTGCCTGGGAACTGGTCTCCGCTCCACATTCCCTCACCCAGCTCTCCATCTCTGGAGGAAGGACAGCCAGGAACTGCTCCAAGATCACCAGGTCCAGCATCTGAGCTTTCGTGTGCCTTTCTGGCTTTAGCCATTGATGGTCAAAGTGGTAGAGTTGGCTGCAAACCTCTCGGGGTCCTTTGGCCTCCTGGTAGCAAAACTGCCTGAGCTGCTGGCTCTGCACAGCTGAGCGGAGGGTGGTCTCCTCACCCAGAATCTTCTGCACGGAGTTTTCACAGAATCCCCCACTGCTCCCATGTTGGATGGCATGGCCTCTTCGTGCTTCAGGGCCAGCTGAGTCTTGCTCATCCATCTGGGCTCCTGGGAAGTCTCCAAGAGATCCGAAGGAGCCCCTTGGTCCTCTGCCAAGTTCTGTGTGTCTTAGTGCGAGGTGCAACATATCCTACCAATCAAACACATTCGTCTCTTATAAGATCAATACATAGCCAAGAGAAGAATGTTCCCTGAGGAAGCATGGAGGAGACTTCCGAGGAACAGGGCTGGATTGCACCACAGCTCAGACTCCAAGTTGTCTGAAAAAAAGGGGGGGGAGGAAGAAGAAGTCATAACCGTGAATAGAATCATAGAATCATAGAGTTGGAAGAGACCACAAGGGCCATCCAGTCCAACCCCCTGCCAAGCAGGAAACACCATCAAAGCATTCTTGACATATGCCTGTCAAGCCTCTGCTTAAAGACCTCCAAAGAAGGAGACTCCACCACACTCCTTGGTAGCAAATTCCACTGCCGAACAGCTCTTACTGTCAGGAAGTTCTTCCTAATGTTTAGGTGGAATAACAGGTGAGTCATTTGTATCAAGTGTAATTTGGAACCAAGGCAACAGTGGGGTTCCCTCCCAACCCCACTTCATAGTTCCAGAGCTTCACCCCAACCATAAGAGCAGGAGATCAGTCCTGCAGGATCAGGTCAAAGGGCTCCCATAGTGAGTCACAGAATCATAGAATTGTGAGGGGCTTTGTGAAAAGCCTTCCTGATATCAAGATACACTATGTCTGCAGCATTCCTCTGATCCACCAAGCTTGTAACTCTATCAAAAAAAGAAATGAGATTCATCTGACGTGATCTGTACTTGAGAAACCCATGCTGGGTCTTGCTAATCACAGCATCCTTCTCCAAGTGCTCACAGACCAACCGTTCTAGGACCTTTCCTGGTATGTATGTCCTGGGATCTCTGGCTGCTAGTTCCCTTGTCTTCTTTTTCCAAACCCTTTAGGACAGGGGTTCCCAAACTGAGGCCCGGGGGCCGGATGCGGTCCAATCGCCTTCTAAATCCGGCCTGCGGACAGTCCGGGAATCAGCATGTTTTTACATGAGTAGAATGTGTCCTTTTATTTAAAATGCATCTCTGGGTTATTTGTGGGGCATAGGAATTCATTCATTCATATTTTTTTTCAAAATATAGTCTGGCCCCCCACAAGGTCTGAGGGACATTGAACCGGCCCCCTGCTGAAAAAGTTTGCTGACCCCTGCTTTAGGAAGAGGCGGACAATCTTGGACTGCCTCCAGTCTGAGGGACCTCACCTATTCCCCAAGAACATAGACAGAGATTACATCTGCAAGCTCTTTAGTACCCTTGGGTGCAGCTCATCAGGCCCTGGAGAGTTGAATTCATTTAAAGGAGCTAGGTGTTCCCTGACCCTCTCTTCTCCTTTCTTGAATTGTCTATTCTGTGATTACCAGGTTGGGCTCTGCTTTCCTTTTGGGCGAAAACCGTCTAAGAGCAACTCTCCCCCTGCGCTTCCCAGCAGCTGGCCTTCAGAAACAAGGCTGCCTCTGACTGTGGAGAGAAGCAATCAAGAGTCCTCTGCTCCTCTCATCCTTTCTAAAGCTGCCTAGGTTGGTGGCAGTGCCAGATTTACACATAAGCAAAACAAACTATAGCTTAGGGACCCACTCCCTTGGGGGGCCCCAAAAAATTGAAAGGGAAAAACCATGGATGTACATTTCCAAAATATGATTAAAAAAACAAATAAAATAAAGCCTACATACAGCAACAGTGCTTTGTGTTGTGTTGGCTGCTATGATGCAAGTCATGGGTTCCCTAAAATATCCCTGGTTTGCTCCTTTCTATATATAGGGTGCCAACATTCTGCATGGACTGGTTGTAGGGCAACATGCAGCATGCAGCTGCAGACTGCAGGGCAGCAGAGTTGAATGTAGGTCAAGCTGTTGTACCTGTTATCTAATATTAAAGAGTGCTTGTAGACTGATGATCAGGCAGCATAGACTAAGGGTATGAGTCTTATGCCTACTGATTGATTTCATGTAATACGTAATTTATTTAGAATCATAGAGTTGGAAGAGACCACAAGGGCCATCCAGTCCAACCCCCTGCCAAGCAGGAAACACCACCAAAGCATTATTGACATATGCCTGTCAAGCCTCTGCTTAAAGACCTCCCATTATAAAACTATTTTAGAAAATATTCATCTTTATTATTTAATAGGCCTATATTATTATTTACTAGTACAGTTCCCTATTACCCCCACTTGCTAATATAACACTATATACAAATATTATAATTATATTAAATATTTTACTTACAGTTTCTAAAATGTCAAGCAAAGTTACAAAACTGGAGCTCAAAAGATGAAGAAGCAGAAAGCTGAAGAAGAGCTCAATTTCATAATAATAATGCTATTTATAATTCTTAGTAGTTTCCATCCTATATTTACACATCTTATTATTTGATGTTATAACAAGTTTCTAGACTAGATTTTGTAAATTGTGTTTCTCAAGGAACTTTTGTTATTGCCCAACGCCAATGTGTTTGCATTATGAATTTGTTATGAATAAAATATCAATTTAAATATGAGCTTCTTAGTTACAGTATTTCACTATGAATATACTTCTTCTTCATTGAATTTCAGTTCAACGATTACTCGGATAAATTACATATTTTGCTCTGTGCAAATGGCTTGAGATCCCTATGAGGTCCCTCCAGGACCCCATAGCACCTCTTCACCCCTTAAAAAAGCGCCCTTTTCTTGTGGACCAAGGACAGCTGGACCTCACCAGGGCCCCCTTCCCCTCCTCCGCCCGCCCCTGCCTGGACCCCGCTGCCTTTCGGGGGAGGGAGTTCCACAGGCTTCCCCGCAGCCCCCGCCCCCCGCTAGACCAGAGCAGAGAGGAGACCCACCAGATCCCAGCAGGCGAGGGCGAGACCGCTCTGCACGAGGTGACCCTCTTGCGGGAAGTGACGTCAGGGGAGGAGCTGCCCAGCTTTCATTTCCTGTCCTCACTAGGAAGCCAGCTCGGCTCCAATTAACCCTTGGCGAGCTGCTCCCTTCGCGGGGAAGAGGCCGACCTTGGGCCCGCCTGGCCCCGGAATGGGTGGGGGGCCTGGGTGGGGCCTGGAGAGGGTGCAGGGGCCCCTGGGCCGAGAGGGTGCCTGCCAGGGACCCCCTGCCAGGGACCCCCTGCCAGAAGTCGGGGCTGGGCGCGTGTGCGTGGGAAAGGGGAAGGGGAACCCGTGTCCGGGAGGAGGAGCCCGCCTGTCTGCCTGTGGCTCCGGGGTTGGAAAGGGGAGTCTGGGCTGAGGAGCGGGGAGCCTTCCAGGGCCGGCGGCTTCGGGGGGGGGGGGCACAGGGACCAGATCAGGACGCGCTTCCCATCTCGGGGAGCCGATGGGTGTCTCTTCTGAGGGGGGGGGAGGGGGCTGAGAGGCGGCGACTCCCGCTTGGCTCTCTGGTCAGCTCTGCTGGGGGGCTGTCCCTCTGGAAGGGGGTCGGAGGTGAGGGGTTTCAGGGCAGAGAGCCCTGCCCCGCAAGAGGGGGCCCCAGGGGGCTACGAGGGGGGCCGAAAGAGCAGATGGAGGGGGGAGACATGGTTCATATACATTTGATACATATGTACAGTAGGTACGGTATTCGGCTTGCTTGGGGGGAGGGGCATATGTATTTTAGCATAAGCTGCTTTGGGTCTATATTTCAGCAATAAATATCTTATGTTCTTATCTGTTAGTGAAGCCACATTGGAAACAACACAGAAGCAGCCTAAGGGATTTTCCTAGGAAGCATTTTATTCCACCTCTGGTGACATTGTGTTTTCTGAACACCACTGACAGTTATAACTTTGTGGGTGCCAAATGCCCCAAAATTCCTGGATTCCGTGTTAGAATTTGATTTAGACTTGGATTGCCTAAACTGGGTTCCAGACCCATTTTTACTAAACTGTGTGTTAGACACTTCTCATCCACTGGAATCGGCATGTCTTAAAAGCTACCTCAACCAGGCAGGTTTCCCGTGAAGTGAGAGGCTGGGGTCATGGGCTGTTCAGAGAACAAAGGGACTCGGTAGGAGAGGCAAAGGTGAGAGGGCCCTCTTCTTCCACAGGTGAAGCAAGGTGAGCGGCAGAGCTGAGGAGTTATGGGATGGAGAAGCCGCAGGCAGAGCAGGATGTTTGAGGTTTGTTTGAATCCACAGCAACGGCTCTGGGAGGAACAAGAGCCTCTAGGGGTGTCAGTGCTGTGAAGCCCTCCATCTCCATGCTCAGGTTGCAGATAGTGTCAATAAACCATGTATCATGAAGACACCAGTGACTTCTCTGTGCTGCATTCCAAAAGGAAACACAAACCATGATTGAGCACCTTAAATCCCTGGGATCTCACACCACTTGGAGATTGGGGTGTAGTGCAACAGCAGAGAGTTATTCATTTGCTGAACTGGATTGTTTCAACCAGAAAGCCAAGAGTGGGTCGAGAGATGCAGATAGTTTGGTTCTATAGAAATATCAAAACTGGACGGGTTTAATGACAAACAGAATCCGTAATCATTTCTATAGGAAACATAGTATTTCCTATAGATCTGAAGAAGTGTGCATGATCTGAAGAAGTGTGCATGATCTGAAGAAGTATGCATGATCTGAAGAAGTGTGCATGCACACAAAAGCTCATACCAAAATAAAAACTTGGTTGGTCTTTAAGGTGCTACTGAAGGTTTTTTTTATTTTACTTCGACCCAGACCAACACGGCTACCTACCTGTAACCATAGTATTTCCAGTTTTCAGATTTTGCACATAGGTTGACAGTCTCTTTTCCAGTTACTAACATTTAAAGAAGACATGTTTAATGTTAAATCCCATTTATGACTTCTATATGACATCATTTTATATATTTGAACATTGCTATCATATCACCCCTTAATCTTTTCTTCTCCAGGCTAAACATGCCCAGCTCCCTAAGCCGTTCCTCATAAGGCATCGTTTCCAGGCCTTTGACCATTTTGGTTGCCCTCTTCTGGACACGTTCCAGCTTGTCAGTATCCTTCTTGAACTGTGGTGCCCAGAACTGGACACAGTACTGCAGGTGAGGTCTGACCAGAACAGAATACAGTGGTACTATTACTTCCCTTGATCTAGATGCTATACTCCTATTGATGCAGCCCAGAATTGCATTGGCTTTTTTAGCTGCTGCATCACACTGCTGACTCATGTCAAGTTTGTGGTCTACCAAGACTCCTAGATCCTTTTCACATGTACTGCTCTCAAGCCAGGTGTCTCCCATCCTGTATTTGTGCCTTTCATTTTTTTTGCCCAAGTGTAGTACTTTACATTTCTCCCTGTTAAAAGTCATCTTGTTTGCTTTGGCCCAGTTGTCTAATCTGTTAAGGTCATTTTGAAGTGTTGTCCTGTCCTGGGGTATTAGCCACCCCTCCCAATTTGGTGTCATCTGCAAACTTGCTCAGGATGCCCTCAAGCCCATCATCCAAGTCATTGATAAAGATGTTGAATAAGACTGGGCCCAAGACAGAACCCTGTGGCACCCCACTAGTCACTTCTCTCCAGGATGAGGAGGAGCCATTGATGAGCACCCTTTGGGTTCGGTCAGTCAGCCAGTTACAAATCCACTGAATGGTAGCATTGTCTAGCCCACATTTTACCAGCTTCTTTACAAGAATATCATGGGGCACCTTGTCAAAGGCCTTGCTGAAATCAAGATAGGCTATATCCACAGCATTCCCTTCATCTACCAGGCTTGTAATTCTGTCAAAAAATGAGATCAGATTAGTCTTTATCAGAGCATCCAGAATCTCCTTCTTTTCCTCCCTAATTCTTTTCTGATATGTGTTTTGTTGTATAAAGAACCCGCTCATAACCGCCTTATTGGTGTCCCATACTCTCTGGAGCTCTGTTCCTTGATTAAGATTTAATTCAAAATAGTCTTTTAACACTTTTTCTGCTTTTTGGAGTGTAATCTGATTGTCCAGCAACTCTTCATTTAGTCTCCATCTAAATGTGGAGGTTTTTTTCCCCTTTTGTATTTCCAGAATTAAAGTATTATGATCTAAGAGTGTTCTTGGTAAAATTTCTGAATTTCTTGTCATGAATACTAATTTTTTAGAGACCCATATGACATCGATTCTTCCACTCCAAGAGATCCATTTCTAATTTTGGATAAAATTCCGCCTTTTCTCATTTGGTGCATACATTTCAATTATTAATCCCCCCCCCCCTGTAATAAAATCTGTACCATTATCACTCTCCCTTGTTCATCTTTGAAAATTTGTTTGGACTCAAGTTTAGATTTAATGTATAAAACCACTCCTCTTTGTTTTATCTGTAGCAATAAATTCTACTCCAATGTTTTTATTCATCATGCTCAATTTTATTTCTTTCATCTTGTCTTGTCCTTTTTTATTATCTAAATTGTTTATTTCCCACCCCCACCCCCAGTTGCACCTTCCTCCCCCCCTTGCTCCTTCTAGTTCTGTCATGGTTTGCGTGCCTCTTAAGTCTTTCTCTGTATTTTATTCTCAATAAAGCTTTTTTTAAAATTAAAAAAAAAAAGTCTTTCTCATGTTTTGCCCAGAGTCTCTGGACCTCATTTAAATGGTTAAATCTGCGTTTTTGTCTTCTGTACGTGAATGAAATTCCTTCAGGGTATTCCCATCTTTATAGGATCCTGTTATTTCTTAATGCTTCTGTCAAACTTTTGTAGAGTCCGTTTCTGTAAAAGGCAAGCAGGAATCTCCCTTAGAATAACTATAGGGTTTCCCTCAATTTGAAGTCTGTTTGTATAAATAGTGTGTATTATAGTGTCCTTTATCATTTTGGAATTAAAGGTTACCAAACAATCTCACCATTTTCCTAGGCTTTAGGATATTTAGATTTCACCCTAAAGCAGCTGTCAAACGAGTCAGTTATGAATTCCTTTTCAACTCCCAGCCACTTGGCTCAAACCTTTGTTAAAATCCTGCTCTCCTCTGTCTCAGAGTCTGCGCTTTCCGTCTCATCTCAAGCACCGCCAACGTGCCCAAAAATGCTTCTTGCCTTCCACCCAAACCATCCACATCAATCCTAAGCGTCTCCTATTCTGATTTCCATTTTTTTTGTCTCCCTTTCCAGCTTTTTAGATTTTTCCTCCCTTCCTTTCATGCTACTTTAGTGGTCAAATTTGTCACCATTTCACTGTTTTTATCAATTCGGGCTAATAGCTTCTCCAACCTTTCCTTCATCTCTTTATTCAGGTCTTTTTTTTAAGTCAGCGAAAAGTTCCAATTCCGATGGGGGCCTGCCCCCTGGGCCTTGCCTCAAAGATCTTCTTCTCAGGCCTGATGTTATCTGTTTTAGAACTGCCATAGTAAAAATCCCACTCTCCCTTTTCCAGCAGCACCTTATCAGTTTCTCAAGGCCACAGAATAACTCTTTCCTAAGAGATCCTGTTTCCTGTATTTTCCCCCAGCCTGATACCCAGTACACATAATCTGTTTAACATAAAAACCGATTTCTCCAATTAAGATTCGAATTAACCAAATAATTATTTTGAGAGGAACCATAAGAAAGAAAAAAAGAAACAATGTGTCCAAGAGGACAATTTAGCAATTTAGATGTCCAAAGAAGAGTGGGTGTCTTGCAGTAATACAATTTTAAGTGGCTCAGAGTAGAAGACATATTTTCCTTCAAAGAGAAACAAACTTGTTCAAACCTGTCCTGCTATTAGCTTTTTCAGCCAGCTCTCAGAACTTTTAAGAGCTCCAATTGTTTTTTTAAAGAACTTTAAAAATGAGACCAGACTTTCATAAATCCCTCCGACCACACTCTTGGCACTGAAATGGTTTCTACCCTGTGTGAATTCTCTGATGGGAAGTGAGATTGTTGCTTTGACTGAAGCTCTTTCCACATTCCACACACTGATATGGTTTCTCCCCTGTATGGATTTTTTTATGGGAAGCGAAACTTGTTTTCCAGGTGAAGCTCTTTCCACATTCCAAGCACTGATAGGGTTTCTCCCCTGTATGGATTTTTTGATGGGAAGTGAGACTTTCTTTCCAGGTGAAGCTCTTTCCACATTCCAAGCACTGATAGGGTTTCTCACCTGTATGAATTCTTTGATGGGAAGTGAGTCTGGCACTTTTCATGAATCTCTTTCCACATTCCACACACTGATATGGTTTCTCCCCTGTATGGATTCTTTGATGGGAAGTGAAACTTATTTTCCAGGTGAAGCTCTTTCCACACTCCAAGCACTTAAAGGGTTTCTCCCTTGCATGAACGCTTTGATGGGCAGTGAGACTTTCTTTCCAGGTGAAGCTCTTTCCACATTCCAAGCACTGATAGGGTTTCTCCCCTGTGTGTATTGTTTGATGGGAAGTGAGACTTTCTTTTCTGGTGAAGCTCTTTCCACATTCCAAGCACTGATAGGGTTTAACCCCTGTATGAATTCTTTGATGGGAAGTGAAACTTTCTTTTCGAATGAAGCTCTTTCCACACACCACACACTGATAAGGTTTCTCCCCTGTATGAATTCTTTGATGAGCAGTGAGACTGTTCTTTCGACTGAAGCTCTTTCCACATTCCATGCATTGATAGGGTTTCTCCCCTGTATGAATTCTACAATGGGAAGTGAGATGGGAGCCGTGACTAAAGCTCTTTCCACATTCCATGCATTGATAGGGTTTCTCCCCTGTATGAATTCTACAATGGGAAGTGAGATGGGAGCCGTGACTAAAGCTCTTTCCACATTCTAAGCAGTGATAGGGTTTCTCCCCTGTATGAATTCTTTGATGGAAAGTGAAACTCTTTTTCAAGGTGAAGCTCTTTCCACACTCCAAGCAGTGATAGGGTTTCTTCTCAAGGGGATTTCCTTGATGGGAAGAGGAATGGGAGCTCTGACTGTAGTTCTTTCTGCACTCTGAATCCTGATACGGCTCCTCCACTGTGTGGATTTCGTTGTGGTCCCCCTTCTTCTTCATTTCCAATTTATCACCACCTGAAACTCAGAGGCAAACGGATTAGAGCCCCAGGAAGAAGTGCAGCTCGAAAATATGGAGCAATGCTAATTAATGCTTGTGACAGGGAAAGAACTGAAGGCAGTTAGATGCTATAATGTTCCTTTTGTTCTGTAAGAATGTCTACTTTCATATACAAATCAAGTTGAATATTGGATGTTTCCTCTCTTAACTTTTTACAGCTTAACTTGGTAATGTCATTTTGTTCAAATTTAAATATGGATCTGTACTATCTTCATAAATAAAATATGCTTTTATTATTATTTAAATAGTGGCCAATGCTGAAAGGTTCCCCTGTCCAAAATTAAGATATATTCAATATGCTAAGTTGTTCAATATGCAGCAATTTTTAAAAAATAATTTCTATTGGTTTTTGTTTTTCTTGTAACAAATATCCCATATCAATAACATTCATTTTCCAGTTTCTCCCCACCCTGTTGACTTCCCTCAGCTTCCATTTCTCGTTTATTACCTCATCTGTTATTTGTATAAAATAATATTTTGCCATGTTGTAAAATTTATTGTTCTCTATCAATAAAGCTGTAAATGTTTATTTAAATCCTGCCAACGAGTCCATTTTTTTTTGTTTCTGCAAGTATGATGTAAAGGGTTCCCAATCTTTTTCAAAGTCACTATTGTCCTTTTCACGCAGTTCTATATGCAGTAGTAAATCTAAACAAATTTTAAGAGCTGGTGAAATATTGGGAACACTGACACTGGACAGGTGTGGTCTTATTCAGCTGCCTTGTGGTGAGCAATGTAAGAGGAGCGGAATAAAAATGGCAAACGGGAACTTAAGTGTGCTGAAAAACACTTTTTCTGTATTGAACAAATGTGTGTAGCAGTTGCCAAATATAGATTTCTTTAATGGCTGAAAAATATAATTATGATATGCATCACCTTAAAGCAATTTGGATGTTTTCTTAAATTCTTGACATCACAGAATGCAGCCGAAACTTGTCATATCAGCATTATTGTTATTCAAGTATCCTTACTTAAATGTTACATTACTGCGATAAGTTATAGAGGACAAGGCAGGGGGCCTTCTGGGTAGGGGCACCCACCCTGTGGAACACCCTGCCATCAGATTTCAGATTACTATGCAACTTTTAGAGGATTTCTGGAGGCACCTCTGTATCAGGAATTTTTTAATGTTTGATGTTTTCTTGTGCTTTTATATTTGTTGGAAGCTGCACAGAGTGGCAGGGGCAACCCAGTCAGATGGGCAGGGAGAAAATAATAAAATTATCATTATTGTTACTACAGGGTTCACTGCCTGAAATTCAAAAAGCCTGGCTCTTTTCTGGGATGGAGTTTGTTTGGTCCAGTTGTGGAATCTGCCATCTCCTATGTCAGTCGACTCTTTGGTCAACCAAAGAGAGACAGAAGTAAGAACAAAAACAGGAAACTTGACTGAAGCTACTTCAATACCCCAAATCACTCTGAAGCCTACATTTAAGAAGGCCTGGGCAGTTCAGACAGCCTGATCATGGTTTTAAAAGGCAGAACTGGAGGAAAAATATTCACAGGGGAAACAATTAATAGCCATCCATCCAAGGTTTGCTGTGGGAGTGTTAGCATCCCAGGTGCTGTGGGTGGTGCTGTTGAGCCCCATCAAAATATCTGAGGTTCGACATGTAGAGAGATGTCTTGAATTACAAAACAGATAGCATGATCCAATAGGGAACCTTACCGAGAGAGTCCAAGATCCCACGATTCTCCTCCATGACCTCCTGGTGCAGAGCTCTCTGGTCAGGATCCAGCAACGCCCACTCCTCATCAGTGAAATGCAAAGCTACATCTTCAAAGCACACTGGACCCTAACAGAAAAGGGAATAGGCTGTCCTCTTAAAAACATTCACGTGATCCATTACAGTTGGCTCTGTTGTTTTCTACAATGGCCAGACCCCTCTTTGACTTCCTCATCCCACTCTACTGCTGCAATTTCTGCCTCTGAGTCTGGGCTGCTCTCTGCCACAGACTCCCTCTGCTCACTGAGCCCTGTTCCCTCTCCAGCTTCAGACACCTCCTTCTCCTCCCAGTCGGCTCCCTCTCCTCTGGCTCCTCCCACCATTCATCCAAGCAGTCTTTCCTTACAAGGCTTCTTCCCCCTACCTGATCTGGGTCCACAGCCGCTGCCTCCCCTCCACCACCATGAAAAGATGAAGGAGCAGGTCTTGGTGGCATCATTCTGTCACCTTGGAGAGACAAAAGAAAGTGGGAAACCGTAAGCGCCTGCTTCTCTCAGGTGAAACAGTTCATCTCTAATCACTGATGGGGCTTCCTCAAAGTCTTCCCTGCTGGCTTCCGGTTCCGCTCTGGCTTAATGGAGGCAGTGGGAGATTGTTGGCGAACGAAAAACAAGGATGACTGACGGTAATTATTCTCGCAAGTTCCCCCCAGGGACAGGGGGGAATGGGCTTCACTCCCAGTTCGTCTTGGTACCTGGCTCTCGCTCCGGCATGGATTGCGGGAGGCAGGGAGGCACTGAGTGCAAAAGCCGTTTGTCAGCCGAAAACCCTCATTTGCCGGCATTAAGAAGCAGAGATTCTTCTGTCAAGTAGAGAGATTAATTTACTAATGTACAGGCATTGCTGGAAGAGTTGAGATCAAAAACTGTGGAATGGAACCAGCTGCAAGGTATTTAAGGGTTGAATTTGAGAGAAGACTTCATTTGGTGCAAAAGACGGTGGGGAGGGAGGGGAAGCCTATGGCTTCTTTATATAAAGTTTTCTTCTCTACATTTATGATTTGGCAACCCACCATTGAATGCTACTTCAAATTATATATGTGCAGGTGAGCAGGGACAAAACTGGATTGCAGATATCGAATATAACAACAAATGGAACTTTGTGTGTAAAATAAAAAGGAAAAGGGGAGGGAAGCTCTATTTTGCAAAAGGTTTACGATGGAGAATTAGAGCCGACTCTTCCCCATTCTTTATTATTTACGAACTGAACTGAATAATGCTAAAAGGTCTTGGAATTTAATTTAATTGGATAACTGTAAATTTATCTTCGGCCAGATGGAGGGATGTAAGGAATCTGCAAGTTGTGAAGGGACTGATAAGGTTCATTACTGAGTCATTTGTAGTTCGACAGATCCCTCTCCTTCCCAGGCGGAGAATAAAAATGGTGAAAACAGGTTATTTATTGGGACAGTGTGATTTCTGCAGCTGCTGTTAAAGTTGCAAAACAACAAAGCACAGGACGGAGCGATGGAGAATTTCTGAAACCACAATGGGATATTAGCTCCGCCCAAGGAATGATGGAGAACAGCAACAACCAAGAAAAGATAGACAGAACATTTTACAAGGACAGGAAGAAACACCATGAACAGAAAATTTGTCACACACAGGAAGAATAAGGATATTGCTGGGGTGCCTCACTTTTAGTTTTATATATTATTGAATGCATCAATATGAATGTCATTAATATTGCAGTTGTTGTATAAAGCTTTGTTATCTTGACTGGAGTGTAATTGAAATTAATAGGATTTTGGAAAGCAGAAATAAAATCATCCAACCATCAGTTCTGAAATGCATGGGGCCACCTAAATTATATAATTTGGTATCTGAATGATTGATATTAGTAATTATATTGTAATTTGCCATTGTTATAATGAGGCTATTATTGGGCTGTAATTGAAAACTAATAATAATTACTATTGTAAAAGTGTCCCCTGCTGAGTACATTTGGACATTTGTACCCATTTCATATATTATTTGTGGAAAAGAACTCACAGATTAGTTTCAAAACCAAGAGAATGTGACAAAACGCAGAAAACACTCCTTCCTCCTTACCCAGAGGGCTCTCTCTGGTGTCCAACGGAGTCTTCTCTGCCTCAGAAGAATCAAGACCCATTTCTGCAAAAAGATCCTTCCCCTGAGAAAGCAACAAGGATTCAAAACAGAGAATGGGGAGAAGGATTAGAAAAGGAATGGCAGAGGCAAGCGCTTTCAGGGGACAGAGGTGAAAGCTGTTTCCTGCTTCTGCTAGACTGGTGTCTGGGATCGGCTGCCAGGACCATATAACATTGGTCCTCAAGGATCTTCACTGGCTCCCTGAACATTTCCCAACACAATTCAAGGTGTTGGTGCTGAACTTTAAAGCCCTAAACAGCCGCAAAGGCCCAGTATAACGAAAGGAGCGCCTGCACCCCCTTCGTTCAACCCGTTACAGTGAACCAGGCAGAGGACCTTCTTGGCAGTGGCACCCACCCTGTGGAAGGCCCTCCCATCAGATAACTTTTGATTAACTTTTAGAAGACATCTTATGATGAGAAACAAGGTAAAGCGGGTCCTCCCTGCAAGAGAGGGCACGCGTTGCGGTGGGTCCCGGCAACCAGGTCTGTGTTGGGGCAGGGACAATTGGAGCAAGAGCGACGAAGGGGAGGGGGGATATGATGTCTTCTTATGTATGCTTTTATATGTGCTGGAAGGCACTCAGCCACATGGGTGGGATATTAAAATAATAACAATATTATTACATTAACAATAATAAAAATATGTGTTCCCACTTTCCAAAAAAGGATGGGCCATTAGTAAATAATTTGGGACTACTCTCCCTCCTCTTTGGAGCCCCTTGGGAATACCCAGAGGAAAGTCTCCCTCACCTGCTGCTCGGCCTGCCTTCTCTCCTCTCCCTGACTCAGGAGGAATCCTTCGGCCAGGGCCACTGCCTGGGAACTGGTCTCCGCTCCACATTCCCTCACCCAGCTCTCCATCTCCGGTGGAAGCACAGCCAGGAACTGGTCCAAGATCACCAGGTCCAACATCTGGGCTTTCGTGTGCCTTTCTGGCTTTAGCCACTGATGGGCAAAGTGGTAGAGTTGGCTGCAAACCTCTCGGGGTCCTTTGGCCTCCTGGTAGAATAACTGCCTGAACTGCTGGCTCTGCACAGCTGACTGGAGCGTGTCCTCCTCTACCAGAATCTTCTGCACGGAGTTTTCACAGAATCTCCCACTGCTCCCATGTTGGATGGCATGGCCTCTTCCTGCTTCAGGGCCAGCTGAGTCTTGCTCATCCATCTGGGCTCCCGGGAAGTCTCCAAGAGATCCGAAGGAGCCCCTTGGGCCTCTGCCAAGTTCTGTGGGCCCTAATGCGAGGTGCAACAAATCCTACAAATCAAATACATTCTTCTATTATAAGATCAATACATAGTCAAGAGAAGAAGAATGTTCCCTGAGCAAGCGTGGTTGAGTCTTGCTAGGAATCACGACTGGATTGCACCACAGCTCAGAGTCAAAGCTGTCTGCAAAAAAAGGTGGGGGAGAAGGAGGAAGAAGCAGCCATAACTGTGAATGACAAGTGAGTCATTTGTATCAAGTGTAATTTGGACCCAAGGCAATAGTGGGGGTCCCTCCCAACCCCACTTCATAGTTCCAGAGCTTCACCCCAACCCAGCCATATCTGTTTGGGTGGCCTTGGTGACCAGGAGTGCTTTCTTTCCAGGAGGGCCTCTCCTGCCTTAGATTCCTGGGGTCGGGATACCTCCAGAGGTTCACAGCGCGGCTTTCGGTTCAGCCACCAAAGATCCTCTGGACCTGGAGGACTTGCATGTCTGAAGGACACACATGTGTCAGCCAGGAGCCTGGATAACATCCCTGCCTGATTCCTGAATAGGTGTGTGGGTGGGTAGGGGTGAGAACTTCCAGTTTAACAGAAGGACAAAAAAGGGTTCATGGCATAAGAGCAGATGAGTCCTGCAGGATCAGGTCAAAGGGCTCCCACAATGAGTCACAGAATCACAGAACCGTGAGGGGCTTTGTCAAATCCTTCCTGAAATCAAGATACACTATGTCTGCAGCATTCCTCTGATCCACCAAGCTTGTAACTCTATTGTCACGGTGGCTGGAGAAGGCTACTTCAGAGTAACGACTCTACACAGCTCTGCATTTTATGGTTTTATTGGTGCAGAGTATTTACAGTGCTAATGGCAGTGCTATTTACAAAGACACATCTGTTTAGCTTGAATCAGAACCTCCCAGTGGCTTTTGGCGCGTTTTGCGCCAACATAATAACTTGGGGAGACCCATCCTCTTCCCCCGACGCCTTTTGCGAAGTTCCGGAGTTGGGGGGACTGGCCTGCCCCCCTTCCTTTCCCCTTCCTGTCCCACCTGGGACGATGGCTCTCTTTCCCTGCCAGAGCCTTGGAACCCACTTCCTGTTTCCCCACTTGAGCTGGAGCTTTCCTTCTTTTCAGCCTCGCTCGGGTCTGGGCTGGAACTCAGGAGGGGAGGGGCTTCGCGATATCCCTTGCCCCTCACATCTATCAAAAAAAGAAATGAGATTCATCTGGCGTGATCTGTTCTTGAGAAACCCATGCTGGGTCTTGCTAATCACAGCATCCAAGTGCTCACAGACCGACTGTTCTAGGACCTTTCCTGGTATCTATGTCCTGGGATCTCTGGTTGGTAGTTACCTTGTTTTCTTTTTCCAAACACTTTAGGAAGATGGGGACAATCTTGGACTGCCTCCAGTCTGAGGGACCTCACCTATTCCCCAATAATTCTCCAAGGTCATAGACAGAGGCTCCGAGATGATGATGATGATGATGATTAATTATTATTTGTACGCCGCCCATCTGGCTGGGTTTCCCCAGCCACTCTGGGCAGCTTCCAAGAAAGATTTAAAATACATTAACATGCCACAGATCAAAAATTTCCCTGAACAGGGCTGCCTTCAGATGTCTTCTGAATGTCAGGTATTTATCTCTTTGACATCTGATGGGAGGGCGTTCCACAGGGTGGGTGCCACTACCGAGAAGGCCCTCTGCCTGTTTCCCTGTAGCTTTGCTTCTTGCAGTGAGGGAACCGCCAGAAGGCCCTTAGAGCTGGACCTCAGTGTCCGGGCAGAATGATGGGGTTGGAGACGCTCCTTCAGGTATACTGGGCCAAGGCCGTTTAGGGCTTTAAAGGCGAACACCAACACTTTGAATTGTGCCCGGAAACGTACTGGGAGCCAATGTAGGTCTTTCAGGACCGGTGTTATGTGGTCTCAGCAGCCACTCCCAGTCACCAGTCTAGCTGCCGCATTCTGGATTAGTTGTAGTTTCCGGGTCACCTTCAGAGGTAGCATCTGAAAGCCCTTTTATAACCTTGGGTGCAGCTCATCAGGCTCTGGACATTTGAATTCATTTAAAGGAGCTAGATGTTCCCTGACCCCCTCTTCTCCTATCTTGAATTGTCTATTCTGTGATTACCAGGTTGGCCTCTGCTTTCCTTTTGGGTGAATACCACCCATCATCCTGTTCTGTCAGCGGCCAACCTGGGCTCTCTTCTGGGAAGCCCGCCAGCAGGGCTGGAGCCCAAGAGCAACTCTCCCCCTGCGCTTCCCAGCAGCTGGCCTTCAGAAGCAGGGCTGCCTCCAACAGTGGAGGCAGAACACAGGCATCGTGGCAAGAAGCCATTGAGAGTCCTCTGCTCCTCTCATCCTTTCTAAAGCCACCTAGGTTGGTGGCAGTGCCAGATATACGCATAAGCAAAACAAACTATAGCTTAGGGCCCCACTCTCTTGGGGGGGGGGCAAAAATGAAAGGAATGAAACCTGGATGTACATTTCCAAAATATGATTAAAAAACAAATAAAATAAAGCCTACATACAGCAACAGTGCTTTGTGTTGTGTAGGCTCCTGTGATGTACCATAAGTCATAGGCTCCCTAAAATATCCCTGGTTTGCTCCTTTCTATATATAGGGTGCCTACATTCTGCATGGACTGGTTGTAGGGCAACATGTAACATGCAGCTGCAGACTGCAGGGCAGCAGAGTTGAATGTAGGTCAAGCTGTTGTACCTGTTATCTAATACTGTATTAAAAAGTGCTGGTAGACTGATGATCAGGCAGTGTAGACTAAAGGGTATGAGTCTTATGCCTACTGATTGATTTCATGTAATACTTTACATAATTTATTTATTTTGATCCCATTATATAATTACTTTAGAAAAATATTCATCTTAATTATTTAATAGGCCTATATTATTATTTACCAGTACAGTTCCCTATTACCCCCATATGCTACTATAACACTATATACAATACAAATATTATAATTATATTACATATTTTACTTAAGTTTCTAAAATGTCAAGCAGAAGTTACAAAAGTGGAGCTCAAAAGAAGGAGGAGAAGCAGAAAGCTGAAGTAGAGCTATTTGTAATTCTAAGTAGTTTCCATTCTATACTTACACCTCTTATTATTTCATGTTATAACAAGCTTCTAGACTAGATTTTGTAAATTGTGTTTCTCAAGGAAATTTTGTTATTGCCCAATGCCAATGTGTTCGCATTATGAATTTGTTATGAATAAAATATTTTAAATTTGAGCTTCTTCCTGATTGTATTTCAGTTCAACGATTACTTGGATAAAATACCTATTTTGCTCTATGGCTTGAGATCCCTATGAGGTCCATCCAGGAGGAACCTATAGCACTTCACCCCCTAAAAAAAACGCCCTTTTCTTGTGGACGAAGGACAGATGGACCTGGCCAGGGGCCCCTTCCCCTCCTCCGCCCGGCCCTGCCTGGACCCTCCTCCTGCCTCCCAGGTGAGGGAGTTCCACAGGCTTCCCCGCAGCCCCAATCCCCGCTCTCCTCTCCCTAGAGTAGAGATGAGACCCACCAGATCCCGGCAGGTGAGGGCGAGACCGCTCTGCACGAGATTCTCTTGCAGGAAGTGACGTCAGGGGAGCTGCCCCGCTTGCATTTCCTGTCCTCTCTAGGAAGCCAGCTCAGTTCCACTTAACCCTGGGCGAGCTGGTCCCTCCGTGGGGAAGAGGACGAACTTGGGCCCGCCTGGCCCCGGAATGGGTGGGGCCTGGAGAGAGTGCTGGGGCCTCTGGGCCGAAAGGAGGGGCGCCTGGCGCAGGGACCCCCCCCTCCCAGAAGCCGGGACTGGGCGCGTGTGCGTGGGAAAGGGGAGCCTGCCTGTCTGCCTGGGGCTCCGGGGCTGGGAAGGGGAGTCTGGGCGGGGGAGCGGAGGAGCGGGAAGCCTTCCAGGGTCGGGCGGGGGGGGGTCTTGGCTCTCTTGGGGACCCCCTGGGCAGCTCTGGTGGGGGTCGGTGGTGGGGGGCTCCAGGGCAGAGAGCCCTGTCCCAGGAAGAGGGGGGTCCCCGGGGGGCTGCGAGGGGGGCCGAAAGGGCAGGTGGAGGGGGGGAGACAGGGTTCATAGACATGGGATACAAATGGAGGTGTTCCGCTTGCCGGGGGTGGGGCATCTGTATTGTAGCATATGTTGTTTTGTGTCTATATTTCAGCAATAAATATCATGTGTTCTTATCTGTTAGTGAAGCCACATTAGAAACAATATAGAAGCTGTCAAAGGGACTTTCCTAGGAAGCCTTTTATTCCACCTCAGATGACATTGTTATAAGTTTGTGGGTGCTAAACGCCCCCAAATTCCTGGATTCAGTAAGTGTTAGAATTTGATTTAGAAGACTTGGGTTGCCAAACCCATGTTTATTAAACTGTGTATAATTAGACACTTCTCATCCTCTGGAATCAGCATGTCTTTAAAGCTCCTTCAACCAGGCAAGTTTCCCGTGAAGTGACAGGCTGGGGTCATGGGCTGTTCAGAGAACAAAGGGACTCGGTAGGAGAGGCAAAGGTGAGAGGGCCCCCTTCTTCCACAGGTGAAGCAAGGTGAGCGGCAGAGCTGAGGAGTTATGGGATGGAGAAGCAGCAGGCAGAGCAGGATGTTTGAGGTTTGTTTGGATCCACAGCAGCAGCCCTGGGAGGAGCAAGAGCCTCTAGGGGTGTCAGTGTTGTGAAGCCCTCCATCTCCCATTTTCAGGTTGCAGATAGTGTCAATAATCCATGTATCATGAAGACACCAGTGACTTCTCTGTGCCTCATTTCAAAAGGAAACAGGAACCCTGAGTGAGCACCTTAAATCGCTGGGGAGATTGGGGTGGAGAAAGAGGGAGTGGTTAATATGTTTAATTGGATTGTTTGAAACAGAAACCAAGGGTGAGTCGAGAGATGCAGACCCAGCCAGCACCTTGGTGGGGTTGCCATGTGTCCTCTTTTTCCAGGACACGTCCTCTTTTTCGGGGGGTAAAATTCCTCTCCTGGTGGATTTTTAAAATTTGCTTAAACGTCCTTGGGCTGTACTTTCTGGAGGAGACATAGAAATAACTGGGGCTTGAAGACTTGCTTTCCTCTTAGAAACATAGAGTTGGAAGAGACCACAAGGGCCATCCAGTCCAACCCCCTGCTAAGCAGGAAACTTTTCTTCTCCTGCCCCCCCCCAGCAAAACATATCACAGCTTCTCTACCCTACATATTGTAGGGGTATTTAAACGGAGAGTCATCATCGTGGCCTCAGTTTTGCTATTCAAAATATGCCAACCCTACCAGAGAAGGGCAACCAACGAGATGAAGACACAATCCTCTTCCTTCTATGAAGGCAGGTTGCTCTTGCTCCTTGTCTGCCTTCAAAAATGAAGAATAGAATCCTAAAGTTGGAAGGGACCCCAAGGGTCATCTAGACCAACCCCCTGCAATGCAGGACCTGTGGCCCAAGGGATGTCAAGAAGGGTAATAAATCTCTGTATTGTCGGGGGATGCCCGTTTCTACACAGTTGCAGCCAGTGACTCTCGGGCTGCCTTGTACCAGGCATGGAGCATCATCCAGGCCTCCCTCCCCCCAGCCGCCCCTAATCTCCTTTGCCCCAGACCTGGCCATTTCCACTCCTGGGCCTGGCCTGCTGCATGAAAGCAGGAGGGTGTGTCTGGGTAGCGAGAGGGAGAGAGAAGGGACGGGAGACTGCAGAGGGACAGGAGCCAGGGTGGGGCAGTGGCAAGAGTGTTGGACTGGGACCTGGGAGACAAGAGTTCAAATCCCCCTTGGGGGGGCAGTCGGTGCCTCTCAGTGTCACCCACCTCACAGGGTTGTTGTGGGGATTAGATGGGGAGGGGGAGAACCATGAATGTGCCACCTGGAGCCCCTGGAGAAAAAAAGGGGGGTGTAAATGCCATGAAGAAATAAATTAATAAGCCTCCATTGTATATCAAGCAACAGGAAAAGATTACACAAAAAGCAATAATATTAGTCCACAGATTAATTTTTATTCAAACCCAGAATAGAAAAAAAACAGCAGTAAGTACAGTGTAGCAAAGATACAGCCTAACATCTTTACCTTAAAAAAAGTAATTAAACATAACAATCGGCAAAGAGGCAGTTAACTGGAATTTTTTAGTGGCAAGGGGGAAAAATGAAGCCCATCACAGCAGGCCTGTGTTGTTAAAAGTTAGGACAACAGATTTCTGTACATCTCAAGAGCAATAAGAAAGTATTCCTTCCCACCCTTTGCTTGAGAAGCTAGAGGACGTCTGTCCCCCCCCCCCCGCTGCCCCTTCCTGGCATGTCAACACCTGAACGTGTTCCCTGCACCCCACCCCCTCCCTCACTGACACACCTGAAAGTGGCCCCCCTTTGGGGGAACTCAGGAGATATTTTACATTTGTGGGTCTGGGATGAATTCATGGCTGTTTGAAATCAAGGCAGAGGGTCAGTGGGTGGGTGCAAGTCACAATTTAGCCCTTGTTCCTATCTTCCGAATTCAAGTAAAGTTGGGGACTGCTGGCGAACTCCCCCCCCCCCAATGAAGGAAATGCTGAGGAGTGGGAGAAGAAAGAGAAAACTCTGGAAGGGTTTGGCTCCAGGGTCCCTTGAGAGAGAGTTGGTTCTGACTCTGAGCAAAGAGGAAGGCAAGGGGGTCCTGCAAGGAGAAGATGGGGGGAAGACCCATTTTATAGGGAGTGGTGAAGGATTGGCTCCCAGGTCATGAGAGCACCCTGGATCCTGGCACTGAAGAGAGCCCCCCCCCCACTTTGTGCCAAAAGTTAGTTCCAATTTGAAAACCACCTGAAACACCCCCTAGTCCAGACCCCACAAGGGAACATTTCAGCTGCCGTTCCTGCATTGCAGGGGGTGGGCCTAGATGACCCTTGGGGTCTCTTCAACTCCATGATCTCGGACTCACAAGAGCCACAGAAACACTCAGGCCCGATATTGGGGGAGGGGGTTGGCCCAGGAGGCCTTGCCAGCACAATGGCTTCAGCCGGCCCCCCAGGACCAGCCCCCTCAATCCGCTTTGGACTACAACTCCCAACCGGGCCTGCCAGCAGAAGGCAGGGGGGATGGAAACAGCCGTCCAAAAGGTCCGGCCAGCTCCAGGCTGCTCTCCAACGGGGCGCTGCTTCAGGCATCTGAGTTGCTCAGTTCAAGGGAGGTGGCGGGACTAAGAACCGGGGTTCCTGAATTGCAGGGGTTGGACTAGATGAGTCTGGAGTGTCATCTTCCAGGATTCCTGGAAATTTTCCCTGAAGCTGCCCCGCCCACCCCCATTTCCACAAGAGGGGAGGAGCGGAGCTCTTTTTTCCCCTGCGTCTTAAATTACCCTTTGACTGGCAACCATCTCCAATCTCCTTGCTGGACACTCTCAACCGAAGATGCATTAGATTCTCCTGGGCGGGGTGGGGGCCTCTGAAGACAGGAAGACCAGCCAGGGGGTGGCACTGGGGGGGTATTTATTCACATTGGTTTTTTACGAAAAGAAACCACCACCCCCCGGCTGTGAGGAGGGTGGCGCCTTCATGGCAGGCTTGCAAAAGCAGGTGGGAAGCCTCGACTGACTGGGGTGCCTCTGATTGCTTCCCAAGGCCGGTGCCCCCTTGTGGTTAGTGCTAAGCATTACACAGGAAGTGGGGCAGGGTGCAGGAGGGCCCTGGGCAACTGTCCCACTCACACAGTCGCCTCCCCTGCCTCTCCTCTGGCCCCCGTCGCTCTGCCCTCCAAGACTTGCCCCTCATGCTCCCCAGAGAAGCCCACCGAGGGCAGTTTGATCCTCAAGCCCCCCTCGCCCTGCTCGGAGCCCCCCTCCAGGCCCCCTTGAGCTTTGGGGCTCAGGGCCACCTTGGGGAACCGGGACTTTGGGGACCTCTCCCCTTTGGCGCCCATCTCAGCCGCTTCCAGAGAAGACATCTCCACCCGGGCAGCCGAGGAGACCACGGCCCCAGCAGCCCCCTCCCCAGTGCGCTTCCTGAAGCCCGAGAAGGAGATCTTGGGTGACTTGAACTTGGCCGCCTTGAGGGCCGCCAAGGCTCCCCTGCCGGCCCCCGGGGCTTCGTCCTTGGCCTCCTCTGCCCGCACCAGCTCCAGGTTCAGCTCCAAGTCTGCTCCTGCCATCTTGGGCGGGGAGGAGAGCTCCACCTGCGGCAGGCGGATCTTGCCCAGCTTGGCCCCATTGTGCAGAGAGGCCCCCGCCTGCTCCCCATTGACTTGGGCACCCCCCTCGCCCTTGGAGAAGCCTAGCTTGGGCACCTTCATCTTCAGGGGAGAGCCGTCCTCCAGCTCCCCATTCACTTCAGCACCACCTCCCTTCGCCTTGGGTGAGAGGGAGAGCCCAAAGGTGGGGGGCTTCAGCTTCATCTTGGCCATCCCCCGCTTACTGCCATCTGCCTCCTCCCCCTCCCCCTCCAGGAGCCCCTCTGCCCCTCTGCCCTTGGCCCTCCCCAGCCCAAACGTGGGCCTCTTGACCTTGGCCTCCCCCTCGTGCCCAGGGGGTCCTCCTTCCCCACCTTCTGCTCCCCCTTTGGGCAAAGACAGCCCAAACTTCGGGATTTTCACCTTGTACCTCTTCCCTGCCTCCGCCTCAGGGGTCTCCAAACCTCGGCCCCCCCTCAGCTCCTGCGAGCTGCCATGGCGGAGCTGGGCCTCCTCCACTTGGTACTCTGCATGCGCCTTGAGGCTGGGGGCCGAGAGCTCCACGCCGGGCACGTGGAAGGCTGCTCTCTTCCCCTCCGCCTCGCCTCCGCCTGAGCCCCGCCGGCCTGGAGAGGGAGAGCCATCCCCCTGGGAGCCCAACAGCTCCACAGCTGGCACCTTGATCTGGGGCGCCTTCAGCCTGGCCTCGAACCCTCCCACTTCCACATCCAGATCTGGCAGCTTCCCTGCTTCCCGCCGGGCAGCCTCACTCTTACCCTCCTGGTCCACTGAGAAGCCCACGTCTGGCAGGGCGATCTGTGGCATCTTGAAGGAGAAGTCCGCCCCTTCAGGCGGGGGGCAGAGGGGCTGGGTGTCTGCACCTGCTTTGGAGAGGCCCAGGGACGGGAGCTTGATTTTGAACTTTCCCTCCTCGGGGGACCCCCGGGCCTCCGCTTCCCCCTTGGCAAGGCCAAAGCCAATGGGCACAGAGGGCATCTTGATCCGGGCTGCTTCCTTGGCCTCGGGGCTGAGCGCCTCTGCGCTGCCTCTCAGTTTGGGGGCCTTCAGCTCCAGCTGTGGAACTCGGGGCGAATCCGCCTCTGCTTCTGCTTCCCTGTCCGAGGTGGAGCCCCCAAATTTGGCCAGCCTGATGACCGGGCCCCCAGCTTTGGCGCGTACCCCCTTCCCTGCTTCCGAGCCGACATCCAGCTCCACCTCAGGGGCCTTCACTCGGGGGGCAGAGAACTTGGGCAGCCCCACTGAAGGCATCCGGAACTTGGCTTCTGACCCTTCGGGGCCCACCTCTCCCCCCTCTGCCGTCAGGGGCAGCTCTGTATCTGACAAGCGGCCCTTGGGCAAGGAGAGGTCCACTCTGGGCAACCGGATCTTGGTGCCCAGGAGGGAGGTATCAAGCGTCCCATCCCCACCCTCCTCCCCGAAGCTGAGCCTGTGCCCCCCAAGCAGCTGCACCTCTGCCCCGCCCTCCTCCGCTCTCCCAAGCCTTGGCAGCTCCACCTGCGGCAGCTGGATCTTGGCCTCTGCTGGCTGTGTGGGTTCTTCCACCCCGGCTGTGGGTAAACTCACTTCCAGCTCTAGTTTGGGGGTGGAAATGCCCACGGAGGGTACCCTGGGGATCTTCAGCTCCCCCTCGTATCCGCGGAGGTCGGCCTCCGAAACGTCCACCACCGGCTTCTCCCCTTCACCTCTGCTGCTGGGCATGGAGATCTCTAGAGAGGGCACTTTCACCTTGAGGGTGGGGCTCTCTGCACCCACAGCCAGCCCCACCCCATCCCTGGCACTGATTCTGGGCAGCTCCACCTGGGGAACCTTCACTTCAAGCTCGGGCGGGGCCTGGAGGTGTGCCAGCTTCCCTCGGTCTGCTTCCACCTTGGGGGAGGAGAGCTTCAGCTTGGGCATCTTGGCAAAGGGGCCCCCCTTGGGCTTCTCCTTGGGGCTGCCAGGGGCTTTCTTGGCTTCTGCTTCCATGCCCGCTGTGTCCCTGCGCATGAGGCCGAACGAGGGCATCTTGAACTTGGAGGCTTTGGCCTCCTTTTCGGGCACTTTTGTGCCCAGGTCTCCTGCCAGGGCCTCCCTGCTCCCTCTCAACTTGCCCTCCTGGCTCTCAAATGCCAGGTCCCCTTCCTTGCCTTTGCCCCGGAATTTGGCCAGCGAAAACTTGGGTACTTTCAGCTTGATGTCGGGCACCTCGATGCCAACCTCGGGCAAGGGGGCGGCAGAAGGCTCTTCACTGGGCCACGCAGGGAGGCCGAGGTCCACGTCCACCGCCGGCACTGCGACATCCACTACCGGCAGCTCCACGCCCCCGTGAGCCTCAAGGGCCCTTGCCTTGTGTGCCGTCCCTTCCACATCCACTTTCGATTTGGGAAAGGAAATCCCAAACTTTGGCACTTTCAGCTTGGCTTCCATGCCACCCTCCGCCTCGGGTGCGGAGGCCTCTGGGCTGGCCTTCCAGGCTTTGGGGCCAGGGATGCTGAACTTGGGGAGTGTAAATCTGGGCGCCTTGATACTAGCCTCCGCCTCCAGGGCTTTGCTGCCCTCGAGGGTCATGTCTGGGATCTTGACGGATGGGATTTCGACAGAGGGCATCTTCACTTTGGCCCCCTCCACTTCCAGGCCAACTTTTGGCAAAGGCTGGCCCTTCACAGCCAAGCTGCTCTCTGCCGCTCCTTCCCCTCCCGGCAGTGCCTTCCCCAGAGAAAGGTCCACTTTGGGGATCCTGGCCACCATCCCGCTGACATCAGGGCCCCCCAAGACCCTCTCCCTTGGCTCTGTCTCTGGCAGGCCCCCCTGGCACGTGGGGACACTGATCTCCACCTCCAAGTCTCTGCTCACAGCCTTGGGCGAGGGCACCCTGAACTTGACCTCATTTCCCCGGGGCAGCTGCTCAGAGGCCGCCGGCTCCCTCTCCACCTTTGGCAGATCCAGTTCAAGCCCAACTTTGGGCAAGTCAATGTCCAGTGCCGGCACGGCAGCCGACGGACAGCTCAGGCGAGCGGAAGGGACGGCCACCTCCACCCGCGGCTTCTCCATGGAGATGTCCAACTCTGGCCTGGGCACGGGGGCCTTGGGCAGCTGCATGTCCGGCAGCCTCATTGCCGGCAAGGAGAGGTCCACCTTGGGGACGCTGACCTTCACGCCGGGCTCACCTTCCAGCCTGGGCACCTGGGTGTGCATCTGGGGCAGGGAGTCTGCCTTGGCAGAGAGGTCAAACTTTGGGAGAGACACCTGGGGCAACTGGAACTTGAACCCGGGTGCTTCGGCAACCTCTCCTGACTTTGGCCTCCCGGCGGGGGCTGCCACCTCCACCATGGGCCTGGAAAGCTGCACATCGCCCACTTTGGGGAGAGCGATGTCCAGAGATGGAACCTTCACCTCGGGGAACATGGCCCCCTCTTTGCTCTCTGGCTTGCGTTCCGTCAGGGAGATCCCGAACCCTGGGAGCTGGATCTTGGCGCCTTTGGCTTTCGCCTTGGGGCTTTCATGCCTCCCCATGCTGAGCTCCACCTGGGGCAGCCTGCCTTCTTCTTCTTCCCCTTTCTCCAGGGGGGCTCTGGAGCCCAGCTTGGGCAGGCTGAGCAAAGGCACCTTGGTGGAGACACTTGGGAGCTCCGCTTCAGCCTTCCCCTTGGGCAGGGGCATCTCCAGCTCCACTGAGGGGATCCCCACCTCCAGGCGGGGCAGAGCCACCTCCGCCTTCAGCTTCTCCTCCTCCCGCTCTTCCATTTTGCCCAGGGCCACTTCGACAGCAGGGACCTTGACGCTGGGTGCTTTCAGCTCCGCCTCCTCAGCAGAGACCCCAAACTTGGGGGCCCTGATCTTGAAGCCTTCCCCTTTAGGGGTCATCTCTGGGGCGGCTCTCTCCAGCCCAGGGAAGGACAGATCAACGTCCACCTTGGGGGCTGCCACTTCGGCCGCAGGCAGCTTCAGCCCGGCCTGGAGACCCCCTTCTGGGATCTCCACCCCGCTGACTTTGGGCAGGGAGGCCTCCACCTTGGGCAGGCCAAACTGGGTGGCCTGGACTCTGCCTTTGGGGGACCCTCTGCCGGGCCCAGCTTTGGGCAGTGGCAGGTCGAGCTCCACCTGTGGGGCTTGGAACTCTCCTTCCGCCTTGGCCCCCGCCCTCTTGGTCTTGCCGAAGGGCACGCTGAAGCAGGAGAGGCCGCCTGCTGCTTTCGCCTCCACCGCAGCCTTGGGCAGGCCCACCTCCAGCCAGCCCCCAGCTCCCTTGGCTCTCGCTGCCGCAGCCTCTTTAACCTTCAACCTGGGGAACTTCAGCCTGCGCCGCTTGGTCTCCAGGGAAGACAGGCGAGGAGAGATGTCCGGGCTGGACTCCGAAACGGCCACTTCTCCTGCGCTCTTAGCCTTGCGCAGCTTGGAGAACTTGGGCAGAGAGAACTCCACGTCGACAGGAGCCACGTCCAGCTTGCCGCCAGCCACATCCCCGCTCCAGGACACCCCTGACACCACCTGCAGGTCCTTTGCCTTTGCAGCCGCCGCCGCTGCCTTCTTCTTCTTCTTCTTTTTCTTCAGCGAAGTCAGGCTCTGGATGTTCTGGGAAAAGAGGTGCAAGGGCCGTGTGAGTCTCAAGAGGCGCCCAGAGAGAAGGTGAGGGAAAGGAGCCATGTATATAAAGTGATGCGTGGGATGGAGAAAGGAGATACAGGGGCGTTTCCCTCCCTCCTAACGCTGGAACCCGTGGACACCCAGTGAAAGAGGTTCCTTCTCCCTGCAGCATCAACTGTGGAACAGGATTATTAACTGTTGTTGTTGTTGTTGTTTAGTCGTGTCCGACTCTTTGTGACCCCATGGACCATAGCACGCCAGGCACTCCTGTCTTCCACTGCCTCCCGCAGTTTGGTCAAACTCATGTTCGTAGCTTCGAGAACACTGTCCAGCCACCTCGTCCTCTGTCGTCCCCTTCTCCTAGTGCCCTCAATCTTTCCCAACATCAGGGTCTTTTCCAGGGAGTCTTCTCTTCTCATGAGGTGGCCAAAGTATTGGAGCCTCAGCTTCACGATCTGTCCTTCCAGTGAGCACTCAGGGCTGATTTCCTTCAGAATGGATAGGTTTGATCTTTTTGCAGTCCATGGGACTCTCAAGAGTCTCCTCCAGCACCATAATTCAAAAGCATCAATTCTTCGGCGATCAGCCTTCTTTATGGTCCAGCTCTCACTTTCACTTAGTGATGTATGGAAGTGAGAGCTGGATTATTAACTACAATCCCCCAAATTTGGGATCTCCTCCAAACCTGTGCCAAAGTTCTGCAGTGAAAACCCTGCGCCCCCAAACTGGATCCCATCCCACCTTTTGGGGTTCGTAGTTAATGAAGCCCTGTGGAACTCACTCCCAATTTGGGTGGCTTGATGGCAGAAAGTGAGAAGGAATTAAAGAACCTTTTAAAGAGGGTGAAAGAGGAGAGCACAAAATATGGTCTGAAGCTCAACATCAAAAAAACCAAGATCATGGCCACTGGTCCCATCACCTCCTGGCAAATAGAAGGGGAAGAAATGGAGGCAGTGAGAGATTTTACTTTCTTGGGCTCCTTGATCACTGCAGATGGTGACAGCAGTCACAAAATTCAAAGACGCCTGCTTCTTGGGAGAAAAGCAATGACAAACCTAGACAGCATCTTAAAAAGCAGAGACATCACCTTGCCAACAAAGGTCCATATAGTTAAAGCTATGGTTTCCCCAGTAGTGATGTATGGAAGTAAGAGCTGGACCATAAAGAAGGCTGATCGCCGAAGAATGGATGCTTTTGAATTATGGTGCTGGAGGAGACTCTTGAGAGTCCCATGGACTGCAAGAAGATCAAGCCTATCCATTCTAAAGGAAATCAGCCCTGAGTGCTCCCTGGAAGGACAGATCGTGAAGCTGAGGCTCCAATACTTTGGCCACCTCATGAGAAGAGAAGACTCCCTGGAAAAGACCCTGATGTTGGGAAAGATGGAGAGCACAAGGAGAAGGGGACGACAGAGGACAAGATGGTTGGACAGTGTTCTCGAAGCTACGAACATGAGTTTGACCAAACTGCGGGAGGCAGTGCAAGACAGGAGTGCCTGGCGTGCTATGGTCCATGGGGCCACGAAGAGTCGGACACGACTAAACGACTAAACAACAACAACAAAAGAGAATATAAGAGGAGATCTAGTCCAGTATCCTGTTCTCACAGTGGCCAACCAGAGGCCCATTGTGGGAAACTAGCAGGCAGGATCTGACCACAAGAGCAACTCCTGTGGTTTTCAGCAACTGGGATTCAAAGGCAGAGCAGAGCCATTGTGGCTGCGAGCCTCTGACAGCCCTCTCCTCCTCCATGAATTGGACCATTCCTCTTTTAAAGTAATTTTTTAATTTGCCTCCTGTGGATTAGACAAAGTCACGGGGGAGGAGAGGACTAGCAATGGCTACTAGGCAGGATGGCCAAGTTCAGCATCCCGGTTTTGAGGCAGTGATGCCTCTCAGTACCAGTTCATAGAATATCTATGCCAAACTCTGGGGTGGCACCTTCTCACCCCTGGAGACAGAGCGGGGGGTGCACCCTGTCACTGGGCCAGCACCACATAGCAATACTAGGACCACCTACCAGTTTGGCCATCTTGGCTTTGGGGCCCCTGACTTCAAAGGTGGTGGCTCCAGGCTTGCGGGAGACGTCAGTGCTGGGTACGGTCCGTTTCAGGCAAAAGGAGATCTTGTACGGCTCGGCACACTTGAGGATCTGCAAGGCGTCTTCATACTTGATGTTGTCAAAATAGACTCTGGCACTCAGGAGCTGGTCGCCTACAAGGGGGGGGGGGCAGGGGAAGACGTAGAAGCTGAGCCACAGCCCTGCAGTGCATTCCCTCCTGCTGCCCCTAGCTCTATCTACAGGAAGGGGGCAGGCCAGAAAACAGGGCCCCAGGCCTGAAACTCCAGAGACGCTGTCCGGGGCAACTTTACAGGAGCACAAACTTTGGCTCTGGAATTATTGACACAACTGGCAAGAGTGCCCCTGCCCACATGCAGAGACCATTCCCATCCCTGTTCAGCAGCTGCACCCTTAACCCGTACCAAGGCTGAACCCCGTCCAGGGCTGCCAAGGTCCTGAAGGAGTAGTCCACCAGCAGGGCACAGAGCCGCCAGCTGGCTCCCTTGCCTCTCCCTCCGTCTGGTCTCCTAGGAGCTGTGCACAGGGAGCGAAACTCTCTGTAAAGAAGCTGCCCCCATCTCATAAAGGATAAGGGAGGGGCTGCAGCTGTGCCAACCCAGAGCAGAGAATCACCCCTGCTCTTCAAGGCCCCCCTTCCGCCCTCCCTCCCTTCACTGGCAGTGTGGTGCAGTGGTTAGAGCATTGGACCGGGACCTGGGAATGACCAATGTGGAAACCGCTTGGTCACTCTCAGGCTCACCTCCCTCACAGACAGAGTTGTTGTTGTGACATTTGCTGGGCGAGACCTGGAGGGGCTAACCCACATCGCAGGGTTGTTGTGAGCGTTAAGTGAAGAGGGGGAGAACCACGCAGGCCGCCTTGAGCTCCTTGGAAGGAAAAGGTGGGGCATAAATGCAATAAAGACTAAATCTCCAGGGAGGTTTGGGAGCAGAAGCCCCGGACGGCCACTGCTTCCAGCCTGTGCAGGCAACACTGAGCTAGGAGGGAGCCAGACTCTGGCTTTGCGCAAGGCGGCTGCCCTTTCCCTTCACCAAGAGGGAGCCTCACCTTCACGGAGGCTCAACGCCCGAGCAGCAGGCGAGTCCTTCAGGACGTCCTTGACGAAGAGGCCGCTCTTTCCCCCTCCGGCCACGCTCATCCCGCTGACCCCGGCTTCCGCCTCAGTCTCCACGATGATCTCCAGCAGCTCGGAGGTCTCAATAGTCTTCTCCATGGAGCTCAACTGCGCCTCCATCTTGGCTGGGGCCAGGCGCTCCCCCCTCTCCTCTTCCTCGGCTGCCCCAGCCTCTTCGGAGCTGCGCTGGCTCTCACCTTTCCTCTGCAGGACTCTCTTCAGCTCCTCATGCAGCTTCTCCTTCTGGGCCTGGGAGGAAACCAAGAGAATGTCCACACAGCACACCAGACCAGTTGGGGACCAGTTCGCTGAACCATCACAGCTTTCTCCCAGGGGCTCCTTCTTCTTTTGAGAAGATGATGGAGCTATTTTGCTAGTGGGAGTTTCTTCCTCCCAGCCTGCTTGGAAGAACCATCCACACATACCCCAAACACACACCACCACCACCCAGCAATTCTCCTTTCGCCATCTGGTTTAAACTTTGGTGGAGACTTTTGGGAAAGGAAATCCCAAACTTTGGCAAAGGGTCCTAAACTCCACTCCCCTCTTGGCCAGCCCAGAGCCAGCTTCCCCCTCTCTGCCCCTCCTAAGGGTGATCTCAGATAACCTAAGAGCATAAGACGAGCTGCTGGATCAGGCCAAGAACCCATCTAGTCCAGCCTGCTCTTTTCACCTAAGAATCCAGATAAACTACCTCTGGACCGGGGAGGTTCCATAAGAACATACAAAGAGCCTGGCTGCTGGATGAGGCCAACTGGGGCCTGTCTACTAGACCAGCATCCTGTTCTCACAGCTGGCAACCAGTGGGAAGATCACAAGCAGGATCCGAGCGCAAGAGCCACTGTCTCCTGCAGGTTCGAGAAATGGGCATTCAGAACCATGGCTGCCTCCAACTGTGGAGGGCATGGCATAGCCCTCGTGGCTAGTAGGCAACGATAGCCCTCTCCTCCTCCATGAATATGCACAATCTGACATCCAAGTTGGTGGCAACCGCTGCCTCCTGTGGAAGGGAGTTCCAGAGTTAACTAGGCACTGCATGGAGATGCAAGAGGCAGCAGAAGCTGTTTCTTCCACATCACCACACCTTGGATGGGCAACAGGCTCAGGCACCCGTTGTCACGCAAACTGCCTTCCATCCCACATCTTCAAATGTGTGACCTGCCCCCCCCCCTTCTTGGGGTGTGTGTGTTATGTACTGAGCTGAATCATAGAACGATAGGATCCAGAATCAGCAGTCTGATTGGTCCGCAGGAGCCACCCAATCCAACTCCAGGTGGAAGTGAATCCACAACCTGATTGGCCTGCAGGAGCAGCCAATCAGGCGGCTGGCAGAAGTGAATCCGCAACCTGATTGGCCTGCAGGAGCAGCCAATAAGGCTGCTGGCAGAAGTCAATCCACAAACTGATTGGCCCACAGGTGTAGCACTGAAGTAGCCAATCACGCAAAGCCCATTGTGTAAATAATGTATATAAGCAGATGGTTTTGGGAAAAGGGCATTCTTCTTCTCTTCTTCTCCTTGATGACTACGAGCTGAATAAAGAGCATGAAATTCACTCTCTACTCCGAGAATATTTCAGGGGGGCACAGCCCTACCTGCCTCCTCCACCCTCAGAACGTGCCTCCCTGTCTGCCTACCCCCCGCCCCACCCTCTTCCCGACTTACGGCTCGGTCTGCGTCACCAGCTTCCTCGGGGGACAGGTGCGGGGGGCTGCCTGCGGGGGGCTGCAGATGCTCATTCCCTTTGGAGCCGGCTGTCTGGAAAGCAGGAGAGAAGCAGGAGGTGGGGGAGGCATCTCTGCCAGCCCACAGGGACCCCAAAGGCCCAGCTGGGAATGGGGTACAGCCGGGGGGGTCTGGCCTCTGTAGTAGACAACACCAGTGGCA
Organism: Zootoca vivipara; assembly: GCF_965207765.1. NCBI lineage: Eukaryota > Metazoa > Chordata > Lepidosauria > Squamata > Lacertidae > Zootoca > Zootoca vivipara. The sequence goes on along the minus strand of NC_142589.1, from coordinate 83,589,853 downwards.
ACACGGGCACAATCGGTCTGGGCTGGGGAGGAGCTGAAGGGGCACAGGGTTTTGTAGCCTCCAAGAGACAGGCGCAACGAGGGAACAGGCTCTCTCAGAAGGTAGTGGACGCTTCTTCGTTGGGGTTTTTTAAGGAGAGGTCTGGTGGGATTCTGCAGCTGTGATATGATAGCCATGTTCAAATATATAAAAGGATGTCATATAGAGGAGGGTGAAAGGTTGTTTTCTGCTGCTCCAGAGAAGCGGACACGGAGCAATGGATTCAAACTACAAGAAAGAAGATTCCACCTAAACATTAGGAAGAACTTCCTGACAGTAAGAGCTGTTCAACAGTGGAATTTGCTACCAAGGAGTGTGGTGGAGTCCCCTTCTTTGGAGGTCTTTAAGCAGAGGCTTGACAGCCATATGTCAAGAATGCTTTGATGGTGTTTCCTGCTTGGCACGGGGTTGGACTGGATGGCCCTTGTGGTCTCTTCCAACTCTTCTATGATTCTATGATTCCTGCACTGCAGGTGGTGGGGCTAGATGACCCTTGGGGTGCTCTGCAAACTATGCAGTTCTATTATTGTAAGTAAAGCTGCTGCTTTTACTGCGACAGAGCAACACAGGCCCCAACCACTTCTGGAAGTAAGCACACCTGAGTTACACTTAGGACCACAGAACTGTAGAGTTGGAAGGGACATCCTGCAATGCAGAAATCACAACTTAAACACACGGCTTTGTAAGACACCCATTCCCACCTAGAGATCTGCTGGCAGGAGTCATGGAGGAGCAGGGAACCAGCAAGAGCCCACCAGGGAGGGTGCTGACCTGCAAAACGTCCAGAGAGGCGATTGCCAGGCCCAGAGAACCAGTGGGAGAACCCTGGGCCTGGGAGGACTGAGTTCAAGTCCTAACCCAGTGATGGATCAGTGGCTGGAGTGTCGGACTACGACCTGGGGGACCAGGGTTCAAATCCCCATTGAGCCACGCAGCTCAATGGGTGGCCTTGGGCCGGTCATTGCCTCTTAGCCTATCCTACCTCACGGGGTTGTTGTGGGGATTAAATGAGGAGGGGGAGAACCACGTGTGTCGCCTTGGGATAGAAAGTGGGATAGAAATGCAGCAGAGAGGCAGGCAGGCAGGTAGGTACTGCAGGCAGGCAGGCAGGTAGACTTGGGGCAGGGCCATCAATCCACCTGCTGCCTATCTGGAAAATGGGCACAGGGTTGTGTCCACAGTCCAAGAGCTGCACTGGAAGTGTCATTTGAGGGGGGGGGGTCCACCTGCAGGAGTGCAATTCCCAGGCTTCCTTGAAGAGGGTTTCTGGTGTGGGGCTGACCCAGAATTCAGACGGGGGGGGGCACAGCTTGAGGGTTGGGGCTGCAATAGTGGTGATGGAGGAGGAGGAGCAGGTGCCGAGGTACTTACAGCTGCTTGCTGCCTTGTCCTGAACACGTGGCTCTCTGGAACCTGGCCCTCTGCAGCTGCGGAGGGGGAAATGTTATTATTTTCTTTGTTACCATTTATTATATTTGTATACTGAAGATCGCGGTATGGTTCACAACATAAAAATGCAAAATGATAACACAAAATACATAATAAAACAAACACAAACCAATATAACCCCATTCCCACAACACATTTAAAAGGGTATTGAATGGGGAGAAGAGGGATGTTTTTGCCTGCTGCCTAAAGGTGTATAATGAAGGCGCCAGGTGAACCTCCCTGAGGAGAGCATTCCACAGACGGGGAGCCACTCCAGGGAAGGCCCTGCTCTCGTGTTGCCACCCTCCTGACGTCTTGAGGAGGAGGCATACGAAGGAGGGCCTCAGAAGATGATCTCAGGGTCTGGGTAGGTTCATATGGAAAGAGGCGGTCCTTGAGGTATTGCGGTCCTGAGCCGTTTAAGGCTTCGTAGGTCAAAACCAGCACTCTGAATTCGGCCAGGAAACTAAGCCAGCGCAGTTGGACCAGGATCAGTGTCATATGCTCAAACAGTGTTGTCCCAGTGAGCTGCCGAGCTGCCAAATTCTGTGCCAGCTGAAGTTCAGAAATCACTCTACATATAAAGCATTGCAGTAATCTAACATTGAGGTTACTAGAGCATAGACAACTGTAGTTAGGCTCTCCCTGTCCAGATGGGGGCACAGCTGGGCCACCAGCCGAAGCCGATGGAAGGTACTCTGGGCCACTGAGGCCACCTGAGCCTCAAGCAACAGCAGAGGATCCAGAAGGACCACCAAGCAGTAGCCTGGCTCTTTCTAAGTTTTTATGGAACCTCCAGGTCCAGGGGTAGTCTATCTAGAGCCCTGGGTCCCTAGGGGTATTTGACCGCAGTGAGAACAGGATGCTGGACTAGCCAGGCTCTTCTGTGTTTCATCCCCATTGGCCTCAGCATCTGGGATGGAGAAAGGAAAGCCACCTCTGGAGAGGGAGGCATGGCCCCCTAGGCTTCCACAGACGGGCCCCCTCCTCCTCTCCCACCATTCCTTCTTGCTGCCCTCCTTTCCCTGCCCAAGAAGACTCCAGCCGACACTTGCTCCCTCCATTGGTGAAATCCCGGGCTGCCCTGGAGGGGTGGCATTTCATTCCCACGCCCGGACTCCGAGGACCCACGCCACGCCGTTCCCCAAAAGGTCAAGACGCGATGCCGCACATTCCCAGGCCAGAGGGACAAAGGGGCGCAGCGTCTTGGCCAACCCCTCACGGGCATCGCTAGCATTCCTGGAGCCGTTCCCAAACACCTCCCCCTCCTCGGCGACTGCCCCCTGGAGCTCTAGCTGGCATCTCCCTGGAGAAACCCAAGGCAGCAGGAGCCCCAGGGCCGAAAGCAGACTCTGAGCTTCTCCACACTTCAAATCTCCGTCTCTGGATGCTCTTTCAAGCTGACGCGCAACCAATGGCAATTTGGGTTTCCCACAGACTGACGTTTGCTCCGATTCAGCAGTAAAGAGTGGGTTTCCGCAGGGAAAACTCTGGAGCACGAACAAGAACATTCAGACATGGAGATTTAAAGGGCAGACCTAGGCCTGGAAAGTGCAAAGGATTGTTAAGTGTGAGTAAGCCCCCTGACAGGTCCTCACACTCACAGCCAGAGTATTAAACTGTGTGTGTGTGTGTGTGTGTGTGTCGAAACAAAATAAAAAAATTCCTTCTAGTAGCACCTTAAAAGGTAAAGGGACCCCTGACCATTAGGTCCAGTCGCGACCGACTCTGGGGTTGCGCACTCATCTCGCATTATCGGCCGAGGGAGCCGGCATATAGCTTCCAGGTCATGTGGCCAGCATGACAAAGCCACTTCTGGCAAACCAGAGCAGCACATGGAAACGCCGTTTACCTTCCCGCTGTAGCGGTTCCTATTTATCTACTTGCATTTTGACGTGCTTTCGAACTGCTAGGTTGGCAGGAGCTGGGACCAAGCAACGGGAGCTCACCCCGTCACAGGGATTCGAACCACCGACCTTCTTGATCAGCAAGCCCTAGGCTCAGTGGTTTAACCACAGCGCCACCTGGGTCCCTAGTAGCACCTTAGAGACCAACTAAGTTTGAGCTTTCGTGTGCATGCAAACGTGTGTGTGTGCGTGCACGCGCGCGCTCTGGATTCACACCCCACAATGTGTGCTTCTGGCTAAAGAAGTGGGACTCATAAGCATAAGATAAGAATTTGGGTGGCTTTCAAAGAGAATTAAGACAAATTCATGGAGGAAAAGGCTATGGAGGTAAAGGTAAAAAGGTAAATCCCCTGGACGGTTAAGTCCAGACAAAGGCAACTATGGGGTTGCGGTGCTCATCTTGCTTTCAGGCCGAGGGAGCCAGCGTGACAGCTTTCTGAGTCATGTAGCCAGCATGACCAAACCGCTTCTGGCACAATGGGACATCGTGACAGAAACGAGAGCGCACGGAAATGCCGTTTACCTTCCCGCTGCAACGGTACCTATTGATCTACTTGCACCGGCGTGCTTTCAAAGTACAGTACTAGGTTGGCAGGAGCTGGGAAAGAGCAACGGGAGCTCACCCCATCGTGGGGATTCAAACTACTGACCTTCCGATCAGCAAGCTCAGTGGTTGAGACCATAGCTCCACCCAGGATGGAAATTTCAGGAGGGGAGAGGGCTGCTCTGGTGCTCAGATTCCGCTTGCTGGTTTCCCACACAAACCTAGCTGGCCACTGTGAGAACAGGATGCTGGACTAGATGGGCCACTGGCCTGATCCAGCAGGCTTTTCTTCTGTTCTGATGTTTCCTTCACTTCTTTCCACTCCCTTGATCACTTTGGCGGCCCTTTTCTGAACCTCTTCCAACTCCACAATATCCCTTTTGAGGTGAGCTGACCAGAACTGTTCAGGTGCAAGCAGCAGGTGTTCTGCCTGGGGGCCCCTGGGGCCCCCTCCTTTCCTGCTCTGCTCCCTCCAACCTCTGAATACAAAACGCAGTGGAGAGAGATCTGCTCCCACTCCGAGCCCAAGACAAAGAGGGGCCTGTTCAGGTCTCACTCTCTCTCTCCCACCTCCCTCGGCTGCAGCGTCACCAGCCATGCATCGTGGCGAGAGCGTGGGAGAATGCCAGGCATTCTGTAGGCTCAGCAAAGCCAGAGTTGCGGGCAGCGAGGGGCAGTGGGGAGAGAGAGGCAGGCCAGGCCTGGGCCAGGAATGCTGCAAAGCAGCCAGGAGACAGGGCCCAGTGTCCCAGGGAGCTCTCCTCCCTGCTCTGGAGCCTGAGCCAACCTGCGGGGTCAGACTAGATGATTCTGAAGGTCCCCTGCAGGAATGCAGAAAAGGCTTCATGCAAATGACTGAGGTATTCCAGAAGGCCTACCTCAAAGCCAAAGTGAGGGAAGCCCATTCACACACCTCCTTCAAACCCCACTTGCGGCTATTTCTCAATGGCACTACACTCCTTCCTTCCTTCCTTCCTTCCTTCCTTCCTTCCTTCCTTCCTTCCTTCCTTCCTTCCTTCCTTCCTTCCTTCCTTCCTTCCTTCTGTGCAAAGCTTGAGCCAACCTCTCTGCCATTCCTTCTGTCTCTTCCCCCCACCTCCTTGAGCCCCCCCCCTCTGGCCAGCTTCACACATGCAAGCACAGTTCTGGGCACCATAGTTCAAGAAGGATACTGACAAGCTGGAATGTGTCCAGAAGAGGGCAACCAAAATGGTCAAAGGCCTGGAAACGATGCCTTATGAGGAACGGCTTAGGGAGCTGGGTATGTTTAGCCTAGAGAAGAGAAGGTTAAGGGGTGATATGATAGCCATGTTCAAATATATTAAAGGATGCCATATAGAGGAGGGTGAAAGGTTGTTTTCTGCTGCTCCAGAGAAGCGGACACGGAGCAATGGATTCAAACTACAAGAAAGAAGATTCCACCTAAACATTAGGAAGAACTTCCTGACAGTAAGAGCTGTTCGGCAGTGGAATTTGCAGCCAAGGAGTGTGGTGGAGTCTCCTTCTTTGGAGGTCTTTAAGCAGAGGCTTGACAGCCATCTGTCAGGAATGCTTTGATGGTGTTTCCTGCTTGGCAGGGGGTTGGACTGGATGGCCCTTGTGGTCTCTTCCAACTCTTTGATTCTATGATTCTACATCACTTAACTCCCCAATGCTGGCAGAGGAGCGCAGGAACCAGCAACTAGAGCCAAGCTGTTTCTGTGAACATGAAACCAGAGCAAAGCTTCTCCTACTATGGGCCTTTACCCTTTGCCCCAACCCCACCTCCAAAAAAACAGGGAAGGAAACTGGCTTGTACTTTGGGGCCAATTCACAAGGTGTGGGACAGAGGGACATAAGAACGTTATTATATTTATTCCATTTAAATGCAGACCTTCGTCCGCATAAGCAGAGCCTGCTGGATCAGGCCAATGGCCCGTCTAGTTGAGCATCCCCTGCTAACAGTGGCTGAGCAGTTGCCTGTGGGAAATCTCCTGGGGGAAGAGTTTGACAGAGGGAGGAAAATTTCACTGTCTCCACTTTCTCCGTGCCAGGCATAATTTTATAAACTGCTATCATGCCACTTCTTACTTGACTTTTCTCTAAATTAAAAAGGCCCAAATGCTGCTTCCTTTTCTCATGGGGGAAGACACTCCACCCCCTGGAATGGTTGTGTTAATTTATTCCCCCCCCTCACCCTAAGGTCCCAGGGGTGTCAGCGAAGGCTCAAAGAGTCAGCAGGAGGCCAAGCGAGGGAAGGGGGGGTGCGTGGAGTCAAGGGCCAGCCCCTCCCAAGCACCCCCTTCCTCCTGAGGAGGGGGTGCTTCTGCCATCCACACAGGGAAGGAAACCGCCCTGCCTCTGCCCCCCCCCCCCAGGACGAAGAGAAGCTCCTTCTTGGAATGCACTTCCTCACTCTGTTATTCAGCACATTTCAGAAACAGAAGGAAGAAAATGGGGGCAGGCGGCGGCGGGTGTGTGCGTGTGTCCCGAGAACGCAAAAGGCAAAAACAGCAAGATCCACTTGACAATTGAATGGACTGTTGGAAGGTGGTGGGCTCTCCTTCCTTGGAGGTTTTGAAGCAGAGGTTGGATGGCCATCGGTCAGGGTTTTTTTAGCCATGGCTCCTACATTGCAGGGGGTTGGACTGGATGGCCCTTGGGGGTCCCTTCCAGCAGTTATATGGTTCTATAATTGCAGTAAGCAGGTAGGTAGCCGTGTTGGTCTGATGCAGTTGAAATATAAATATTATATATATATATATATATATATATATATATATATATATATATATATATATAAGTCCAGTAGCACCTTAGAGATGCTTTCATGCATGCACACAAAAGCTTATACCAAGAATAAACTTAGTTGGTCTCTAAGGTGCTACTGGACAATTTAGTTAGTTAGTTAGTTAGTTAGTTAGTTAGTTAGTTAGTTAGTTAGTTATATTTCAGGCATCCCCAAACTGCAGCCCTCCAGATGTTTTGGCCTACAACTCCCATGATCCTTAGCTAACAGGACTAGTGGTCAGGGATGATGGGAACTGTAGTCCAAAACATCTGGAGGGCCGAAGTTTGGGGATGCCTGTTATATTTCAACTGCAGTAAGCAAAGTTGCACAGAGAATGGTGGGTGGAGGAAGGAAGATATTGATGGGGCAAAAGAGAAGGAGAGAGACCTTTTTTTGGGGGGGGAGAGCTGGGAACCTAGGTCAGGGAACAGCACAGCCCTCACTGCAGGGAGGTGATCATCCAGAAGGGGGAAATGGGGCAGGCATCACTTTGCCCCTCCATCACAAGTGTGGCGTAGTGGTTAGAGCATTGGACTAGGACCCAGAAGAGAGCAGAGTTCAAATCCCACCCACCCCATGGCCATGAAGTTCCCTGTGTGTGCCCTTGGGGCTAATCAGTCAGCATAGCCTACATTGTAGGGTTGCAGCGGGATACAGTGAGAAGGGGGAAGAACTCTGTCCAGGCTATTTTGAGCTCCTTGGAGGAAAGGATAGGATCTAAGTGCAACGAAGAAACAAACAAGGCCCCTACACTGCTCACAGGCATCCCATGTGACTCTCCCCCATTGTCCCCCTGTCATCCCTTGGGGGGGGGGGCAAGGACTGCCCCTCTTTTCTAACTCATGCTGTCAAGCACCACCTGCACCGCACTGATGCCTTCATTCTAATAAATATCATTGATCTAACTTTTATTGATAGTGAAGAAGGCACTCTGCACATCCTCAGAGGAGCTGTATTTCTAAACGGAGCACATGCCCTGAAAGTGCCATGCTTAAGTTTTAAACAATGGGCAGCTGCAGGTTGAAGAATGTCTGCCCTTCCCTTCTCCGGACCACGGGGCAGGCCAGGAGAAGGATTCTGGAGACAGCTGGGAAGCAAAGAGCCTCAGTCAGGAGAAGCAGCGTTAGCCAAACCATGGTGAAGTGAGGGAGCACAGGCCCTTTCACCTTGTGAACCAGCAATGCCCGATTTCCTAATCTAGCAGCAGAAAAAACTGCTGGAGTAACAGGTAAACCAGAGGCCCCAACCTCAGCTGTCCCGCGAACCAAAGAAGAGCCTGCTGGATCAGGCCAGTGGTCCACCAAGTCCAGCATCCTGTTCTCACAGGGGGCAGTCAGATGCCTCTTGGAAATGCACAAGCAGGATCCGAGCAACTTGGAAATGCAGAAGCAGGATCCGAGCAACTTGGAAAGCAGGATCTGAGCAACTTGGAAATGCACAAGCAGGATCCTGCAGTTCCCAGCGAATGTCAGAAACTCAGATATATGAGCTAGGCGCCAAATGGCTTCATGGACCAAGGTTGCAGTCACCAAAATTGAATGTCTAGTTGCCATTTGGGGATAAGACGGCTCTCAAGTCTTACTTTTCAAATGATGGAGTGAGTGATTCTCAGTTAAAGAAGAAGAAGAGTTTGGATTTGATATCCCGCTTTATCACTACCCGAAGGAGTCTCAAAGCGGCTAACAATCTCCTTTCCCTTCCTCCCCCACAACAAACACTCTGTGAGGTGAGTGGGGCTGAGAGACTTCAGAGAAGTGCGACTAGCCCAAGGTCACCCAGCAGCTGCATGTGGAGGAGCAGGGAAGCGAACCCGGTTCCCCAGATTACGAGTCTACCACTCTTAACCACTACACCACACTGGCTCTCATCCGGCTAGTTCATATGACAACCTTGAGCTCAGTTCAGAATGCTGAGAACTTCAAAGAAGAAAAGTCCCTTGATCCAGGGGTAGTCTGCATGTATATTGGACGATTCCGTCCTTTTTCTTAATGGGGACACAGACCATTCACGACGTGAGAATATTCTTCCCAACTGTGAGCAGGGCAGCGGGAGAAGACAAGCAACAATAATTCACTACAACATCGTTCATTGCTCCTGCTCAGGCTGCTAGAAAAAGCATTTTGGTGCTTGAAATTCATTCTGATTGTGCAGATAAAATATAACGGATAGCATTCTACAGGATGGGGTATTAGTGTGTGAAAACAGTCCAGATCCAATGATCCCCAGATGGTGATGATGTCAGGTGCCATCCTGACAGCGCCCAGGCATCTTCACTTGGTCACAAGTGGCCGATAGCCAGGTGCAAATTGTGCCTGGCCTCTGACTAATTTCAAACACTGTTCCCAGCAACTGAAATTCAGCAGCATTGCCTCTTCCAACTGTGGAGGGCAGAGCACAGCCCTTGTGAGCTCCATCCTCTTTTAAAGCCATCCAAGCTGGTGGCCACCACCGCCTCCTGTGGCAGTGAGTTCCATAGTTTGACTAGGCACTGTGTGAAGAAGGACTTTATTTTCTCTCTCCTGAATCTGTCCAGCGTCCAGCTTCCAATTCTGGGCCTGGATGAGAATTTGGGGCCCTGGTCTGGATGGCCCATTCTCGCCAGCTCCAGGCAAAGCTCCTCCTTCCTGGGAGAGAACAGGTGGCCCTCTATTTCGCAAGGTAAGCGTGTCGCTATGGTTGCCCTAACTTTGGGGCAGGGAAACACAGATCCCGCCTGAAACCCGAGGCTGTCAGTAATCCTTGAGTTCTAGTTACAGGTAGGTAGCCGTGTTGGTCTGAGTCGAAGCAAAATAAAAAAAATTTAAGGTGCTACTGAAGGAATTTTTTAGTAATCCCTGAGAAATCAGTTTGATAGGAGGAGGCAAAATATAGTTTTGTTCCTTGGCTGCAAGTGACGCACTTTCAGGCGCCATTCCAAGGCTGTATTCCTGGAAAGCCCCTCTGAAGCCCCTCCCATGGGTCAGCGTTGGGGGTGGGAAGGCAGATAACATCTCCACCAAAGGATTTCCTGCAGCAATCCTGCTTCAGCAGCCAGACCTCAACCAGGCACCCTGCAAACGCCACAAGGGGGGGGGGCTGAACTACAGTACTCAGCAGCCACACCCTCACGGAAACTACAATTCCCAGGACTCTGCAGGCCAAGCCATGAAAGTTCAAGGCTGCTTCCAAGGCCCAAGCAAGAGAGTGTTTCTGCCTAGGAGTTAATCGTGGGAATTGGAACCTGCCTTGCCTGAAAGGTACAATCTAAAGAGTTCAGGAACGTAAGGACATAAGATCTGCCTCCTGGATCAGGCCAAGGGCCCAGAAGGGAGGCTCAAAGGGGGTGTGTGGGTGTGGGTGTGTGTTCAGGTTTCCCAGTCAAGCCAGTAACAGCACTGCTACCGCAACATGCACATTGCCAAAGAAGATGGCAAGTGAAAAAATCAGCAGAAGCTCCCCTGATCAAGTTTGCAGATGACACCAAATTGGGAGGGGTGGCTAATACCCCAGAGGACAGGATCACACTTCAAAATGACCTTAACAGATTAGACAACTGGGCCAAAGCAAACAAGATGAATTTTAACAAGGAGAAATGTAAAGTACTACACTTGGGCAAAAAAAATGAAAGGCACAAATACAAGATGGGTGACACCTGGCTTGAGAGCAGTACATGTGAAAAGGATCTAGGAGTCTTGGTAGACCACAAACTTGACATGAGTCAACAGTGTGATGCAGCAGCTAAAAAAACCAATGCAATTCTGGGCTGCATCAATAGGAGTATAGCATCTAGATCAAGGGAAGTTATAGTACCACTGTATTCTGCTCCGGTCAGACCTCACCTGGAGTACTGTGTCCAGTTCTGGGCACCACAGTTCAAGGAGGATACTGACAAGCTGGAACGTGTCCAGAAGAGGGCAACCAAAATGGTCAAAGGCCTGGAAACGATGCCTTATGAGGAACGGCTTAGGGATGTATGTTTAGCCTGGAGAAGAGAAGGTTAAGGGGTGATATGATAGCCATGTTCAAATATATAAAAGGATGTCATATAGAGGAGGGAGAAAGATTGTTTTCTGCTGCTCCAGAGAAGCGGACATGGAGCAATGGATTCAAGCTACAAGAAAGAAGATTCCACCTCAACATTAGGAAGAACTTCCTGACAGTAAGAGCTGTTCGGCAGTGGAATTTGCTACCAAGGAGTGTGGTGGAGTCTCCTTCTTTGGAGGTCTTTAAGCAGAGGCTTGACAGGCATATGTCAAGAATGCTTTGATGGTGTTTCCTGCTTGGCAGGGGGTTGGACTGGATGGCCCTTGTGGTCTCTTCCAACTCTATGATTCTATGATTCTATGAACCTCCCACACAGACCCCAGATCCTTGTTAAGGAGAACGGGCCACTTACACTCCACGTTATCCCCTTCTTGTCTCAGCACCCCTTTTCTCAAGCCCTTCGCTCAAGTCTCCTCCATCTGTCCTGCTGGCTGATCCCCATTTCTTCTTCTGCTGCTGCTGCTCCTTCAACTGCCTCTGGGCTCCCAGACCCTTTGGGATCTCTTCCAAGGTTACAAAAGAACATTTTCTCAGATTGGATCCAATCCAATCATGATTTCTTAGAGCCATCCTTAGGATCCCCCCCCCCTTCTGTAGCGGGGGCAGTCATGAGATTAGAGGTTGGTTGGCAAGCATTCCGGTATGTGGCCTTGAAGGCAAAACTCTGGCTATGGCTCAAGCTATGCTTCAACCAGGTGGGCATGGCCCCCTTGATATTGAGGGATGATTTCCAATCATGGTGGGAAAAGGAGATCATAAATGAAGTGCAGGCCTGCGGATTGTCACATCTTTTCCTGGAGTCTATGACATTTAGTCAAGCCAGAGCTGTGGTCTCTCAAAGACTGAGTGACATTCCTAGACAAGAGGACATCCCTTGTGAAACCTGGGATGTTCTTGGGGGATCAGATATTTCAGATTACACCAGCCCCTGATCTTGCGGAAATCCACTGTGTGGAATACCGTAGACTCCTCACAGCTGCTAGGTTAAATGTCCTGGAATCAGAGGTTTTGTTGGGAAGGTACAGGGGAGTCCCATATGCCCAGAGAACTTGTCATTGTGCCCTGGGAGTGGTTGAGTCAACTGAACATATTATTTTGATCTGCCCATTCTATGCAGATCTTGGACAAAAACTCATAGCTCCACACCTAGGCCAAATTAGCCCTGCAGCCAGAGAAAGACAGGTTTTGTTTTTGCTGAACAAGTTTACTGGAACAACAGCCTCCTTGGTGGCCAAATTTCTTTTTCTGGCCCTTAAGCGTCGTAAAGTCAAAATTGACAGCATTGGCATGGGTCTAAATGTATAGCCTACTTCTTATTGTCGGTTTAAGTTCCTTTAGATGTTTTACTTTTTGTATGGATAAATGTTTATTTCTGACTGAAGGTCGAATAAAATCTGATTGATTTATAAAAAAAGAACACCAGAAGAACCTGCTGGATCAGGCCAAAGGGGCCCCTCTAGTCCAGCATCCTGTTCTCACCCTCAAAGGGTTTCAAATACAACAGGTTTCCAGCAAGTGAGATTCAGAAGCATCGCTGTCTCTGACCATCCTGGCTAGGAGTCATCGATAGCCCTCTTCTCTATTAATCCTGCAGCCCAGCATGCAGCTCTCATGAGAAGGACAGCTCGCTGGATCTGGCCAAAGGCCCGCTCAGATAATAAGATCAAAAGAGCCTGCTTGGATCCTGCCTGCACTTGGATCCTGCTTGCAGGTTCCCCGCAGGGCCTGATCCAGAGGCGGATTTAGGGGGCATAGAGTCATGGGGGTACTGCAACTATTATTTAGGATAGAGAGCGAAAGGTGGGCAGGGAACACCGAATTTTGTTGCTGCACAGGGCACTGCTGAAATTTGAGACTCCACGGTCCACCACAACTTCTGTTCTTATGGACCTCGGGGTGCTTCGGGGTCCATGTGGAGCTGCCAGAGGAACAAGCGGCTTCCCTGACAGGAAGTGACGCTTCTCTGCAGCTCCCGTCCAGAGCTCAGCGGTTGCCCAAACAGCAAACGAAGCCAGGAGAGTCAGCGAAGGGGAAAACAAGGCCGCCACAGTTGCCGTCCCTTTGGCTCCAGAGCTCCTGATCCAATTAAGGCAGGAAAGAGCCGCTTGCTCTTCTGGTGGCAGCCTTTAATTGGGAGCAGCTCTCCAGTTCCAGGAGGAGCTGCCGCTGCTTGGAACAAGGCCGGGCCCCTGGCCCACATGGGCCGCATCCTGCTGAGCTCAGGGGCAGGAAGGAGTGCTGGAGAGAGAAAGCTATAATCATCATCACCAGGGCTGCTAGACGGACTGCCCCAGCCTGCAATGGTCTCTGGCCAACAATGCAGGGAAGGAAAACGATGCCAGCGCTTTCACTCTCTCCTCCGCCCTCAGTTTGGGGGGGGGGGCTGAAACAGCCAAGACCTGAGACTGTCCCTCCTCTGCCTCTGGAAGCTCTCCTCTCAGGGGGCCGGGTAGCCTGCTTGGGGCCACCCTCACGGCTGTGACACAGATACCCCAGAGCTGCTTGTTAAGGTTTTGGGCCTGGGGAATGCAATGTCAAGTGTGCCTCTGAGCATGTGTACAGAGTGCCTTTCCCCCAGCCCCACTGCCAGCCAAAAGGACACCCACATCTACATTGGCTCCCAGTACATTTCCGAGCACAATTCAAAGTGTTGGTGCTGACCTTTAAAGCCCTAAATGGCCTCGGTCCAGTATACCTGAAGGAGCGTCTCCACCCCCATCGTTCTGCCCGGACACTGAGGTCCAGCACCGAGGGCCTTCTGGCGGTTCCCTCGTTGCGAGAAGCCAAGTTGCAGGGAACTAGGCAGAGGGCCTTCTCGGTGGTGGCGCCTGCCCTGTGGAACGCCCTCCCAACAGATGTCAAAGAGGAAAACAACTACCAGACTTTTAGAAGACATCTGAAGGCAGCCTTGTTCAGGGAGGCTTTTAATGTTTAATAGATTACTGTGTTTTATTTTTCTGTTGGAAGCCGCCCAGAGTGGCTGGGGAAACCCAGCCAGATGGGCGGGGTATAAATAATAAATTATTATTATTATTATAATCCAAGGTCGGCCATGGCTTGCAGGAAGGGCAGAGCCCCCAAACCTCGCTTTTCAGCAGCTGTTTGATGCCACGCCCCAGAAAGGAGTCATTGGCAAAGTGCTCTAAACATAAAATTAAAAGTCTCCCTGCCAGGGAGAGTTTTCTGCTGCTGCAGCAGCAACATTGGCAGCCTCTGAGCCAGAGCTCTTGGCTGAAGGGCAGCCAGAGGAACGGCTGGCTTGTCATCTGCCCTGCAGCCTCACCCGTTGCTGGCCCATCATGGAGGAAGAGGGCTGAATGTGGCCTTCCCCTTAGGGCATCTGGTTGGCCACTGGGAGAACAGTGCTGGGCGAATTTTGCCCCCCTTGGGCCTGATCCAGCCGCCGGGCTCTTCTTGTGCTCTTATGGAACCTCCAGCTCCAGAGGCAGTCTATTTAGATTCCCAGGTTCTTAGTGTTTGGTCACTGTGAGAACAGGATGGACTGCATGGACCACTGGCCTCATCCAGGTGTTCCTCATGAGCTCAGGCCAGCTGACCTGGATGCCAGTTACCCCCCACTTTATCCTCACAACAACCCGATGAGGTAGGCTAAAGAGAGAGGGAGAGAAATGGGCCTGAAGGGTGAGGTGAATGGCTGAGGAAAGATTTGAACTCTGATCTTGCCAGCCAGAGCCCACCACTCTAACCATTAGTGCCAAAGTCCTCACTTCCCCTCCCCCCAGGCGCAGCCAGATGCCCCCCCCAAGGCACACAGGGACACTGAGAAGGTCTGAAGGCCAAGAAAGGGGGGGGGGTTCTTGATCCAGGCTTCCTGTCCTGCTAGCTGAGGAAATGAACAGCGTTTCCTTTGAGTCAGGGCTCTGCTGAGGCCTTGCCAGGAACGCAGGAAGTCAGAAACGAAAAGAAGGTGTGCAGGCAGCGTCCCACCTCGGCCTGACTGACCCCAACCAGAAGCTTCTTCTTCTTCTTCTTCTTTGGCAATCCATCGTAGTCGAGTAAGATTGTCTTCCATAAACACGGCCTTAACAGTGAGTCCGTGACTGTGGAGGCCAATTCTGGATCCACACGTCCTTCCACGGTGGGGACATAGGTTTCCAGGTGGGAGTTGATCACGGTGTGGATTTGCCAAGCGTGCCTTCCTCTTAGCACGTTTCTCCCTTGTGTCCTGAGTTCAAGTGTCTTCCAAGCCCATGACACCTTTGGTAAAGGCTGTTCTCCAACTGGAGTGCTGCTTGTAGGCACCAGAGTTTCTCAGTTGTTGGTGTTTATACTACTTTTTTTTTAGATTTGCCTTGAGAGAGAATTTAAACCTCTTTTGTTCGGAATGGAGAAGTTGCTTTGGAGGACGATAATCAGGCATCTGAACCACATGACCAGTCCAACGAAGTTAATGTTGAAGAATTATTGCTTTGATACTGGTCATTTTTGCTTCTTCCATTATACTGGTATTAGTTCACCTGTATTGCCCAGTGATGTGTAGACTTTTTCAGAGACACCGTTGATGGAATATTTTGAGGAGTTGGAGATGGCGTTTGTAAGTGGTCCATGTTTCAGAAGCGTACAGTAAGGCTGGTAGCACAATAGCTTTGTAAAGAAGCATTTTGGTTTCCCTGCGAATGTCCCGGTCCTCAAACACTCTGCACTTCAGTCGGGAGAAAGCTGCACTCGCAGAGCTCAGGCGATGCTGGATTTGGCATCAATGTTGGCCCTTGTGGATAACTGCCCAGGTAGGAGAAGTGATCAACACTTTCCAACGTTACAGCACTGAATTGGATTTGTGGCACTGCAGAGGGGTTGTTTGTACTTGTTGGTGCAGCACTTTGGTTTTGGGGGTGTTGAGCAATAGACCAAAGGTTTTCGTAAGCTTCTGTGAAGATATTTAGGATGGTTTGGAGGTCATCCTCTGAGCATGCACACACTACGTTGTCCTCAGCATACTGAAGCTCTATGACAGACGTTACAGTAACCTTACTCTTTGCTTTCAGCCTGCTCAGATTGAAGAGCTTTCTATCGTTTGATATATGACAGGGGTAGGCAAGCCTTCTCAATCCGGCCCGCAGACAGTCCGGGACTCAGCGTGTTTTTACATGAGTAGAATGTGTCCTTTTATTTAAAATGCATCTCTGGGTTATTTGTGGGGCCTGCCTGGTGTTTTTACATGAGTAGAATGTGTCCTTTTATTTAAAACGCATCTCTGAGTTATTTGTGGGGCTTAGGAATTCGTTCATTCTTTTCTTCAAAATATAGTCTGCCCACCACATGGTCTGAGGGACGGTGGACCAGCCCACGGCTGAAAAAGGTTGCTGACCCCTGATATATTATTTCTACCCCAGTGGGGAGTTTCCCTTCAACAATGTGTAGGATCATGGCAATGAAAATAATAAATAGGCTTGGGCCGATAATACATCCCTGTTTAACACCTGATCCCACTGTGAATGGTTCACTTTGAGAGCCATTGTTATCTGCAATTTTTGCTGTCATACTATCACGGAGGAGCCGATGGATGTTCACAAATTTATCTGGGCAGCCAATTTTCAGGAGGACAGTCCGCAGGGCATTACAATTTACAGTGTCGACACCAACATAGCACCAACACAGCCACCCTGGGGTCCAGGGACAGGAAGACTCGAGGGTGGTCCATTTTCAGGCTCTTCAGACTGGGCAGGGGGCACAATTTGGGCTTTGGGGATCCACTAACCTGGCACAAAAGGTGCACCTTTAGAATTCTGAGTCCAGGGATATGGATCTGAATGGAGCCTACAATCCTTGCACACAAAAAATCCCAGGGACAGAATCACCCGGAAGGCTGCAGGAAGCAGCAACCTCAAATGGCCACAAATTCACACAACCCCCACACCCCAACAAACTTTGAATCTAATGTGTTTGCATTTGAGAGCGAGGCATCTGGACCCAGGACCATCTGGGTTCACACATGGCTTCCGTACTGAATCAGCTTCGACCACCCTGATGGAGGACCTGTGTTGCGAAAGGGGCAGGGAGATGGAGGCCAACTCAGTGGGGTGGGTATTGGAGGGGCCATATTGCAGCACTTCTGTCTCTCTCCCCAGGGTCGTAACCAGAGAGTAGCAATAGGTGAGGGGTCCTCGGCCCCCTGGCACCTGTGCCTTGGGGGTATTATCCTCTCCGAAATCCAGCATCTGTGAGTGCAGTTTTCTCCTGACTGAAGCGCAGAGTGTTTGAGGACTGGGACATTTGCAGGGAAACCAAAATGCTTGTTTACAAAGCTATTATACTACCAACCTTACTGTATGCTTGTGAAACATGGAGCACTTATAAATGCCATCTCCAGCTCCTCAAAAGATTCCATCAACAGGGTCTCCGAAAAATTCTACACGTCACTTGGGAAGACAGGCGAACTAATACCAGTGTACTGGAAGAAGCAAAGATCACTAGTGTTGAAGCAATGATTCTTCAACATCAGATTCGTTGGACTGGTCATGTTGTGCGGATGCCTGATGATTGTCTTCCAAAGCAACTACTCTATTCCAAACTTAAAAATGGTAAGCATAATGCTGGTGGTCAACAAAAGAGGTTTAAAGACTGTCTCAAGGCAAATCTTAAAAAATGTAGTATAAACACTGAAAACTGGGAAACACTGGCCTATGAGTGCTCCAATTGGAGAACAGCCTTTACCAAAGGTGTCATGGACTTTGAAGACGTTCGAACTCAGGACGCAAGGGAAAAATGTGCTAAGAGGAAGGCACGCTTGGCAAATCCACACCGTGCTCAACTCCCACCCGGAAACCAAGGTCTCCACTGTGGAAGGACGTGTGGATCCAGAATTGGCCTCTACAGTCACTTACAGACTCATTATTAAAACCATGTTTATGGAAGACAATCTTACTTGGCTACAAGGGATCGCCAAAGAAGAAGAAGAAAGAATCTCAAGGCTAGATTACTGCAATGCACTCTATGTGGGGCTGCCCTGGGGACTGGTTCAGAAGCTCCCGGTGCAGAATGCTGCAGCCAGATTGCTGACAGGAGCCTCTGTGCAAGGACATTGTTAAAACAGCTGCACTGGCTCCCCATCTCCTACTGAGCCAAGTTCAAAGTCTTCCTATTAAGTTACGAAGCACTGAACAATTTAGGCCTAGGATACCTTAGGGACCAATCCTGGCTCCATCACTGAGATCATCTGCAGGAGCGTCATTGGTCATTCCTGAGTTGGTGAGGAGCATCTGACAATGAAAAACTGAGCCTTTCAGCCCAATCCTGTGGAACACTCTGCCACTAGACAAAGTGTCACTAAACTAGGCACTCTGCCACTAAACATTTCTATCTCACCAGGTTTATGCAGGCAAACAGGAACACAGTTTTCCACAATAGCTAGCTGATCTCTGATTACAACATGTTTATATGGTTTTCTGTACAAATGGTTGTAAATTGCTCTGATTTCTTTTTAGGAGTTTTTATTAAAAAAAACACACCAAAACACTAAATGAGCTTCAATAGAGCCAGGCTTCAAATGGGGGTGAAAATACCCCCAAACCCCTCTCCACTCTATCCTGTCAAGGGAAGAGCAGAGAGCACCCCAATTATGGGGAGGATCAGACCAGGCCAAGAAATTCCCTCCAAACTGCCCTGCCCCATCACAGGACAAGCTCCCCACTGCCGGAAGGACCCTGTTTGGACTATACTAGCCAGGCAGCCAAACTACCTCCCAATCGGGCAGGCCAAGCCGCGGCGCCCTTATCTCTGACCGGCCCTTGCTGGGGGGGCTTTGAGGGGCTCTGTCCTCTTGCCCAAGGAGAGCAGCTGCTGCTTTAGAGAAGACCCCCACCCCCCAGATCGCTGGGCATACAAGAAGGCACTGCCTGAAAACCAATCCTGTGCAAGACTAGCGTGTGGGGGGACGGGACACGGAGCACTGCCCCCCAAGAGGTGACAGACCTATTGCTCCGAGGCTGCTAAGTCCCGGTCTGGGGGGGGGGTGTCCCTGCAGGCTGCAGTTTGGGATGATTTAGTGAGGGGGGAGCGGAATAAGAGGGGGTTAGAAAGGGGCAAAGCAGGCGCAACACCCAGGATGCCCCCACCAAGAAAGTGGCTTCCGAGGGGGTGGGATGTTAGGAACAGCAGGTCCCCCATCGCAGCTCCCATCCCGGCCGCCCTGGGCGGCCAGCCAGGCTCCTGGGGCTGCCGGTTCGAATCCCGAGCCGGGACTGAGCCTGGAGGAAGCAGGGGCTCCCGGGTGCCCGCTTGGCGAAGAGGCATCCCCAAGAGAGCGACGGCGCGGCTGCCGCTGCTGCTGCTTACCCGGTCCGGCTCCCGCTCCCGCTCCCGCTCCGGCGCTGCGCTCGCTTGGGCCGGTCTGGGCGGGCGCGGCCGGGGCGCGGGGCCCGGGCGCTGCCGGGCAGCAGGAAGGGGGCGGCTCCGGCCGGCCCTCCAGCCCGTGGGCGCCCAGCTGGGCCGGTGCCGGGCGGGAGGAGGGTCAAGGCAGTCCCGGCCCCGCCCGGGGAGGGGCCGCCGCCGCGCAGGAAGCCGCCCCCAAGAGCGCGGCCAGGCGGAGGGGCAGCCGCGGCGCTCTGCACGCGCTCAGAGGATCGGAGGCTGCAGAGGCAAGAAAGAGGCAGCCTGCAAAAGGAACGACGGGCCGGGTCCCGGTCACTCTTTGAAGGCGTTTTGCCCCCACCCACATTATCAATTGAAAAATATGAAGAGGGGCGCGCGACGCCTCCTAGCCTAGCGCCCCTCCCCCCGAGTGGGCTACTTACTTCTCAGGCTTGGAAGGTCCTGACTCCCCGCACTTCTCATTTGCCCGTCTCCACGTGCGGTCGAGGGGTGCCAGAGAGCCCGCACCACAGCGGGGGTCACTGGGCTTGATGCCAATCCCCTTCCAACAGTCCCTTGGGGCTTGGCTCTGCCGGAGAGCGAGCCCTGCAGCAGGATCCCATCCCCTCGCCCCTAAGGATGCCCCGACCCCGACCCCTCCTGCGCCCTCTCCCCCACAGGTATCTTCCCAAGCTCTGGGAGCAGAAGGGGGTTGGTCCCCCATTTCCGCCTGGTGACTGGAAAGAAAACCGGGAGGTGCCTTATGCCATGCCAGATAATAACACCCATCACTGACTGGCAGCAGCTGTCCAGAAGATCATGCTGGGGTGGGAGGGAGATCTCTCCAGCCAGCCCCACCTGGATGCTGCCCTCCGGAAACTGAACACGGGACCTCCTAGGAGCCAGTCAGGCGCCCTGCCCTTGGGATCACCCTTTCCTGAGATCAGGAAGGAGGGTTGTCTCCAGGAGATTTTTCTCCCCCCATCCCCACCTGACAAGGAAGTTAACGCTGCGATCGACAGAGAAGAGTTGTTATTTCCCAGAGAACAGTAACCAGCCAGTCTTAAGTAGACATAGCACATAAGAAAAGAGGGACGGGGAGGGAGATGGAAAAAATGTAACCTTCTGTCTGGAAAGTTACAGTTCTTATTAGAACTGGCTGAGATGGAAATGCTTTATGCAGCATAATCTGCTTTAGCTGCTTTTAATTCTGAATTTTAAATGGTTGTAACCCACCCTGAGAGCTACTGGTGAAGGGCTGGTAATAAATGTAATAAATTATTATTATTTCAGCCTGCCCCCCCCCATGTACATTTCCGTCAGCAGCCACTTTGCAGGCTCCAAAAACTCCCAGCTCCTTTGTGGGTCAAGACACACATTCTTCATATAAGTTGAATAGGAGACACCACAATGCATGTTGTACAACACACAGAGAGCCCCTCGCCTTCCTTTCAGGCCAGTCTTTGCCTCCGAGCCCAGCCTGAAGGAGGCATTCAGGGGCAACGGGTAGGGGCAACTCCAGGGGAGCAAACCCCCCCCCACTTTCCCTTCTCCCAAGTCTGCTACCTCCCCACCCTGCCCCCCAATTCCACCTTACCATAACTGGCTGCTGGGGACCAGGAGACCCCAAACACCCGGGCAAAGCACTCGCACATCTCTGCCTTGCTCTCCAGAACCCCAAGCTTCGTCCCACAGGGAAGCACCCACAGCACTGGGGCGGGGGTCGATGCCGTGTGCCGAGCTGCCAAGCACAGCGAAATGCCGCCCAGCCCCCCAACACACACTGAGGCATGAAAAGGGAGTCAGCCAGCAGGATTAGTGCAAGGCCACCATCAGCAGTTTGGGCAGCCTCTGAAAAGCATCCCCGCATTGTTGGACTCAGTGGACACCCGGCACAGACAAAAGGGAGGCCCCCCCACCCATGTCCCGTCTGCCCCTGGACGGGCCGCTCGGATGGGAGGGCAGTGAGCCAGAGGAAGCCATCCGAGCGCCGGCCTCTTTGTCCCCTGCGAAGTCCAGCAGTTTTAGACCTCCCTGAGACCCAGACTCCTGGGCCACCCAGTGGAGCAACAGTCCAGTCCCAGAGGTTTGGGCGATTTAGTTGTTTGAGTTAGAAATGTATACATCACTTGACTGTAAGAAGAAACCTCAAAGAGCTTTGCGAAGAGAGGAGAACATAAGGAGAGCCTGCTGGGTGGTGGGCTCTCCTTCCTTGGAGGCTCTTAAGCAGATATTGGACGGCCACCTGTCGTGGATGCTTTATTTGAGGTTTCTGCATTGCAGGGGGTTGGACTAGATGACCCCCTGGACCCCTCCTGATTCTACAGTTCCATGATTCTGTGGATCAGGCCAATGTTCCCAGCACCCTGTTCTCACACTGACCAACCAGATACCCCCAATGGAGGAGTGTGCCTTTGGGGGTGAAGTCAAACCACTGGAGAGTTACGGCACCTGCTGTGGCTGTAGAGACCGATAGGGGAGAGGTGTTTGGTTGCAGCCGGGATAGAGGAAGGCACCTGGTTGTGTTGCTGCAGATGCGCCAGGGCATTTCTTCTCTCTGTCCTCCCAGCAGTCATTCCTCCTCTGGTCACTGCTGTGGATACACGACCTGATTGCTCCATGAATTTTTCTAAAAGAACATTTAAACATTCAAAGATCACAAGCATGCATCAGAAATGGAACTTTTGGTGTTCAGTAAAGGAGAGAGTCCGTGTGGTGTTAAAAAAATGTACAGTAGTATAAACAGCAGCAATTGGGAAACACTGGCCTGCGAGTGTTTCAATTGGAGAACAGCCTTGACCAAAGGTGTCATGGGCTTTGAAGACACTCGAACTCAGGACGCAAGGGAGAAACGTGCTAAGAGGAAGGCACATTTGGCAGATCCACACCGTGATCAACTCCCGTGCAGAAACCCATGTCCCCACAGTGGAAGGAAGTGTTGATCCAGAATTGGCCTCCACAGTCACTTACAGACTCACTGTTAAAACTGTGTTTATGGAAGACAATCTTACTCGGCTACGAGGGATAGCAGAAGGAGAAGGAGAAGGAGAAGGAGAAGGAGAAGGAGAAGGAGAAGGAGAAGAAGAAGAAGAAGAAGAAGAAGAAGAAGAAGAAGAAGAAGAAGAAGAAGAGGAAGAGGAAGAGTATGTCAGATGAGGACCTGGGAGACATGGGTTCAAATCCCCACTCAGCCATGAAACTCACTGGGTGACCTTGGGCCAGTCACTCACTCTTAGCCGGACCTACCTCGCAGGGGTGTCGTGAGGATAAATTGGGGAGGGGAAAAGAATGTATGCTGTCTTGCACTCCTTGGAGGAAAGATGGGATATAAATGCAACAAATTCATTCATTCATTCATTCATGGAGGAGAAGGCTGCAATGATGTTCCACTACCAGTTGTTGGCAATCACAGGTGGGCAGGATCCTGCTTGTGGGCTTCTTCCTATTGGGGCATCTGGTTGGCTGCTGTGAGAAGAGGGTGGTGGACTCAAGGGGCCTCCGGCCTGATCCAGCAGCCTCTTTTTCTGTTCTTATGTAGCATTTTGCAGCCCGTCTCAATCGCCAGACATGGACATTGTCAGAACTATGGACTAGCCAGGGGTCAGCAAACTTTTTCAGCAGGGGGCCGGTCCACTGTCCCTCAGACCTTGTGGGGGGCCAGACTATATTTTGAAAAAAATATATGAATGAATTCCTATGCCCCACAAATAACCCAGAGATGCATTTTAAATAAAAGGACACATTCTACTCATGTAAAAACACCAGGCTGGCCGCACAAATAACCCAGAGATGCATTTTAAATAAAAGGACACATTCTAATGTAAAAACATGCGGATTCCCGGACTCTCCGCGGGCCGGATTTAGAAGGCGATTGGGCCACATCCGGCCCCCAGGCCTTAGTTTGGGGACCCCTGGACTAGCCACAGTGCAAGATTTGATTATTTGGAAAGAGGGGTGGCCGCTGTATGCTAATCGTAGAATCACAGAATGGTATGAGTTGGAAGGGACCCCAAGGATCATCTAGGCCTTGCAATGCAGGAATCGCCGCTAGTCAGCAAGGAAGTTCTGGAAACTGGCAACCACTGAAAAAGATGCAAGTTGGAAGGAGGGGTTGGGAGTTTGGTGGAACTGCAGGCCCCCTTGCACCCCATGGGTTGGGCCTGGCCTCCCAACAGCAGTGATTTATCCAGCACAAGCCACCCCCTGGACAGCTCCAGGACTTGGAGGGGGCTGAGTCAGTGTCCACAGTTGGGAGCAGAGCGCAGGAAGAGGCACCCAGACTCTCTGGGCCAAGGGTGAAAAGTAAGCCTGTTCCCAAGATAGCACAGGGAGCCGGAGCTATATTTGAGCCCTATTTGGAATAAGACTCCGGCGCTCCTTGCATCCGCCCCCCCCCTTCATGGCAGCAGGTCAAGCACCAGGAGGATCCAGAATAAACACCGGACATCCTCATCAGAGGGGACTTCCTTGAGGTGACGGAGAGAGCCAGAGGCCACGCCTGCCCGCCCCGCAGGAGAGCACAAGAGAATCCTGGACTGCATCAGGCCAATGGCCCCTCCAGTCCAGCCTCCTCTTCTCCCAGTGGCCGACCAGAAGCAAGAAGGATCCGAGCACAAGAGCCACTCTCCCCTCCTGTGGTCTCCAGCAACTAGGATGCAGAAGCACGATTCAAAGTGTTGGTGCTAACCTTTAAAGCCCTAAACGGCTTCGGTCCAGTATGCCTAAAGGAGCGTCTCCACCCCCATCATTCTGCCCGGACTGAGGTCCAGTGCCGAGGGCCTTCTGGCGGTTCCCTCACTACGAGAAGCCAAGTTACAGGGAACCAGGCAGAAGACTGTATGCTTGTGAAATATGGACCACTTATAAACACCATCTCCAACTCCTTGAAAGATTCCATCAATGGTGTCTCCGAAAAATCTTACACATCACTTGGGACGACAGGCGAACTAATATCAGTGTACTGGAAGAAGCAAAGATCACCAGTGTTGAAGCAATGATTCTTCAACATCAACTTCGTTGGACTGGTCATGTTGTACGGATGCCTGATGATCGTCTTCCAAAGCAACTATTCTGAACTTAAAAATGGAAAGCGTAATGCTGGTGGTCAACAAAAGAGGTTTAAAGACTGTCTCAAGGAAAATCTTTAAAAATGTAGTATAAACACTGACAACCGGGAAACACTGGCCTCCAGTTGGAGAACAGCCTTGACCAAAGGTGTCATGGGCTTTGAAGAAACTCAATCTCAGGACGCAAGGGAGAAATGTGCTAAGAGGAAGGCATGCTTGGCAAATCCACACCGTGATCAACTCCCGCCTGGAAACCAATGTCCCCACTGTAGAAGGATGTGTGGATCCAGAATTGGCCTCCACGGTCACTTACGGACTCACTGTTAAAACCGTGTTTATGGAAGACAATCTTACTCGGCTACGAGTGATCGGCAAAGAAGAAGACTCTTGAGAACCCCCTGAAAAAAAGCACTGAGCCTAGCCAGAGGGGCTGGGAGTCCTCCATGGTCCTCTCTTCCTCCTCCATGAATTTGTTTCTAAAGCCATCCATCACGGCCTCCTGCAGGCATTCATTGATTTCCATTTGCGAGGGCATCCCAGGCTCTCTCAATGCTGGGAAGCAGCGTCAGTCATGACTTTGTGGGGTAACTTAGACTCTCCCAACATGTTGCAGATGAAAAGAGTAACTGTCTTGCAACCTTCTCTCTTCTGGTCCCAAAAGGACTACGTATGGCCTAAATCCCACCTGCCTCATCCTGGCAGCAACCCCCAAGCACATGGATGGAAGTTTTGATCCATTTACTCTGCTTGTGATGGCCTGTCCTACACCAGCTTCAGAAACCCAAGAGGCATTTCCGTTAGAAGTGTGCATGTACACAAAAGCTCATAACAATAACAAAGTTAGTTGGTTATGAGTGCTACTGGAAGGAATCTTTTTATTTTGTTTCGACTACGGCAGACCAACACGGCTACCTACCTGTATCTAGGAAAAGCATGGCCACCTCCCACAATGGGTGGTTATTAGCAGTGCCCCTACAAGCTAAACAAGCTCTAGCTCTCGGAGGGGGGGGGCAAAAAATTTAAAGGGAAAAAAATGGATGTACATTTCCAAAATATAAGATAATAAGCAAATAAAATAAAACCTACATACAACAGTGTTTTGTGTTGTGGAGGCTCCTACGAGGTAAGTCATGGGCCCCGCCTGCTACGGTAGCCTGCTCCCTAAAATACCACTATCAAAATGCTTCAAGCCCCATGTTGGGTAATAATAATAATAATAATAATAATAATAATATATTACTTATACCCCACCCATTTGGTCAGGCCTCCCCAGCCACTCTGGGCAGCTTCCCACAGGCTATTAAAAACACAATAAAACATCAAACCTTAAAAACTTCCCTAAACAGGGCTGCCTTCAGGAGTTGGGCTAGATGGCCTCGTGGTCCCTGCCAGCTCTACAACTCCATGAATCTAAATTGGCCTCTGCTCCATGGAGACGCGTGTTCGAGAGAGATGGACCATGTCCCCTTGCTAATTTACAGCGCCCTTTGAAGAGCGTAAGAAGAGCCTACAGGATTAAGCCCCTGGCCCAGCTAGTCCCGCCTCTTGCTCTCACAGTGGCCAACCAGATACCTCACTGGGAACCCAGCAACCAGGAGGGCTGCCTCAGACTCCTGCGGGAGTGAGTTCCGTAGTTTAACTATGCAGCGCATGAAGAAGGACTTTCTTTTATCTGTCCTGAAGATGTGAAGGAAGTGATGCTCCTCAGTGTTGTTTTTTCCCGGGGGGGGGGGAAGAGAGGGATGATGCATACCCCTAACCATTTTGTGAATCTTTGTACTTTTGTCCATTAACTGTATTTATGTTTCCCGATTTGAACTATAAAAATGGTGATTGTTTTGAGTCAAAATGAGAGTGTTTTTTTTTTTAGAAAAAAAGCATTGCTCCCTCTAGTTCGGATTAAGTCTTACTTCTAGTCCAGATCGAGTGCAGAGAGGGCTCAGCACCGACCCAGCACTGCCCTCTTGTGGCTTGTTCCATAAACGCCGTTCCGGAGCTAGGCATCCCATCCCTCCTGTCTTTGCCCGCCCTGCCCCTCTCTCTGGCTGCCCTTCTGTTATTACTCCTCCATTCCTCTACTCCCGAGGAGCTCTGGAAGAAACAGGTGCCCCTCTTGCTCCTGGAAGAGGCTCTGAGCCTTTAACAGGTCCATAGCACTGCCCTATGAAAGCGTCATTCAGAAAGCGTCATTCAGAATTGCCGTTTGCACGACCCACGAAAGAAGACCACCGCAATAATACTGTACTCGAAACAGTAACAAACTGATTTATTCAAAGTCCAGTTGAATCTATTTACTTTAATTCCACCAAACGAATGGTCTTGATCTGGTGGTGCCATCTTTGCAAAGTCTGAGAGGCTGGGCAGAGAGGGCTCCGTTTTTGTTTTTAAATAGCTTTTATTTTTTTATCTATGTCCTTTTAAATTGTGATTGATATGAATGTGTATTCTGTTTTAGATTTTATGATCTATGTGGAAATTGTTTTCCATTTGGCTGTGTACTTTTTGATGTGTTTTGTTTATTGTTTATGACTTTTTATGTTGGTAATCGTGTAAATCTTGTCATGTTGTAAACCGCCTTGAGCATTGTTTTAACTATGAAAAGGCGGCATACACATAAAATGATGAATCAATGAATGTACACCTCCAGCTCCCCCTTTGCCCCCCCCATGCCTCTTAGCATCTCCCCAGGGAATCCCACCGCCCCCCAAGAGAACCACTCCTATAGTACAGGGGTGACCAACTCCCAAGAGACTGTGATCTACTCACAGAGTTAAAAACTGGCAGTGATCTACCCCCTTTTGGGGGGTTCAGGTCAAAGTTGTTGAGGTTTTTTTTTACGAAGGAAAGCCCTTTTTTGGGGGGGGGTTCATGTAAAAGTTGTTGAGCTTCTTTAGTTAGGAAGGAAGCGATAATGAGCTTTTTTTTAGGAAGAAAAGCCGTTTTTGGTGGTTCAGGTCATTTTAGGGGTGCAGGGCAAAGTTGTTGATGTTTTTTGGGGGGAGCCAAAGTTTTTTAGCTTCGGGGGGGGGAGCCACTGATCTACCGGTGATCTACCACAGACATCCAGTGATCTAGCGGTAGATCACGATCTAACTGTTGGACATGCCTGCTATAGTACATTCATCTTTCAGGTGCCCCAAGGACGGAGCGGGATGGATCAGCAGGGGCACTGGAAAAGGGGTCAGAAAAGTTGGGCAGCCAGGTGTATGAAGGCGCCTTCCTTTCCCTTTTTTCCCAGGTCCTGCCTCTATCCTCTATGCCCGCCCCCAAACCAGCGGGCGATTAAGGCAGGATGAGTCGGCCTCTCCACAGGAATCTAGGGCAACGGGGCAGGACCCATGGGGTGGGGGCAGATGCCAAGGGAACATGAGTCAGGCCAGCAGAGTCGACATCATTTCCTCCCTCCGCTTCCTGCCCAGCCCCAGACTTCAAAACACCTGCCCCAACATACGGCTCCTTGCCGTTCAATGCTGAAGTCTCCACCTGCCAGAGCATCACCCCCACCTTGAAAGGACGGGGAGACTCATATTCGCAGACAGCCCTGTTCAGGGAAGCTTTTCAAAATTTGATGGATTATTGTATTTAATATTTTGTTGGAAGCTGCCCAGAGTAGAGTGGCTGGGGAAACCCAGCCAGATGGGTGGGGTATAAATAATAAATTATTTTATTAATTTTTATTATTTATATTACTTCCCCTTGAGAAGTGGACATTCCACGCCCGCCCCCCACACGCCAGCGTTCACCTGACTCTGTGCTAAAGCCCCTTGCTCAGCACAGCAGTTATGGGGCACCCTCTCCACACACCCCCACGTCCTCTTTCAGTCCACAGAATTGGGACCTGACCCTGGAAGGGCAGAGTGGCTTCCTCGTTCCCTGGTCTCCGATCTCACAGCGGGGATTCGAGGGTGAGACCACCTTCAGCTGTAGCCCCACCTATTGGGAGAGCCCCCCCCCCCCCCGAGGCGCAGAGGATAAGTGCATAGTTAGAAAGCAAAGTGGGATGGAAAGAGACTTTCCCTCTTTTATTTGCACACCGCAGGATTCCCTCCCTGGGGGAACCCACCAAACCCCTTTGGAGAACTTCAGAAACTCCCTTATCCCCTGGCTTTTGATGACCGATGTCATGGTTCTTAATTGCTGTTGTATTATTTCCAGCTTTTGAAGGAGGAGCTCTCATGGAGAACACTAGCAATGGTTACATGGCCAAGCTCTGCCTCCACGGCCAGGGGCAGCAATGCTTCTGAATCCCAGTCGCTAGAGTCAGGAGGGGAGAGTTGCTCTTGCGTTCGAATCCTGCTTGGTTTCACATCATGGGACTCTGGTCAGCCATTGTGAAAACAGGATGCTGGACAAGGTGGACCACTGACCTGATCCCACAGGCTGTTCTTATTATTATAATTATAATCTTATTATTTATACCCCTACCCATCTGGCTGGGTTTCCCCAGCTACTCTGGGTGGTTCCCAACAGAAGAATAAAATCAGAATAAAACTACAAACATTAAAAACTTCTCTAAACAGGGCTGCCTTCAGGCCTAAAGACAGTCTATCACGATTCTTAGGAGTATTGAACTGCTGTGAGAACAGGATGCAAAACTGATCCAGCAAGCTGTTTCTTCTTATGAAAGCTACTGGGGAGGGGAGAGAATGCAATTTTGAATGCAGGATAGGAATGATTGAAGAAAGAGGGTGGCGTAACGGTCAGTGCCAGACTAGTAGAACCTGGGAGACAAGGGTTTGAATCCCACGGCTATGAAGCTCACTGGGTGTCCTTGGGCCAGGTGCTGTGTCTCAGTCAAACCTACCTCACAGGACTGTCCTGGGGGTAAAATGAGGAGGGGGAAAGTCCCGTGGAGAAAAAAGTGGGATAGAAACGCAACAGGCACAGTGTGATGCATGCCCGCAGATACAAAGCAACAGTGTTCTGTGTTGCCTACAAATGGGCCAGGCGTGTGCCCAGCCTTTGAGGGTCCCCTTCCCAAAAACCGCTCAGGGCTCTTTTGGAAAAAGACATTTAGAATGATGGGAGGAGCAGCTAAAGTTCTCTTTAACGACTTTTGCTATGCCATAAATCAGGCGTCCCCAAACTGCAGCCCTCCAGATGTTTTGGCCTACAACTCCCACGATCCCTAGCTAACAGGACCAGTGGTCAGGGATGATGGGAATTGTAGTCCAAAACATCTGGAGGGAGCCAAAGTTTGGGGATGCCTGCCATAAATCATTGCCCATCACACAATACAAAGACACTCCTGGGCTCAGGTGAGGCAAACTGATGGAGGAGCCTCACCCCCCCCCCAATGCCAATTAACAGAGCCTCCACATACAGGGGCGATATACCTGCAGGTGCCAGGTGTTGTAGGCAAATGAACCCCCCCCCTGCTGTCTTTGTAGCCTTGGTTGAGTGGGGGCTTCCTGGCGGCAGCTGGCTGGCAACTGTGCAAAAGACGTACTGGGGGAGGGGTTGGCACTGAGCTTGGTCTGAGTGAGCATTTCATGGAAGGGCCTGGAGGAGACAAATGCTATGGGATCCCAGCAGAAAAACCTGTTGCAGCCCAAGACCCACCCAGTTCTGGACACCACAACTTAAGACAGATATTGACGAGCCAGAAGGTGGTCAGAAGAGGGTGACCAAGATGATCGAGGGTTTGGAAACCAGGCCAGATGAGGAACGGTTGAGGGAGTTAATCATAAGAGTTGGAAGGGACCAAAAGGGCCATCTCAGCCTGGAGAAGAGAAGACTGAAGCGTTCACCTGACAGCCATCTTCAAATATCCAAAGGGCTGCCCCATGGAAGACAGAACAAGCTTGTTTTCTGCTGCCCCAGAGGGCGGTACCGGAACCCATGGCTTCAAATTGCAAGAAAGGAGCTTCCAGTTGAACATTAGGAAGAACTTTCTGGAGGTATGAGCTGTTGGGCAGTAGAAGGGCCTCCCTTGGAAGGCGCTGGCCTTTCCTCCATTGGAGTTTTTAAAGCAGAGGTTGGATGACCATTGGTCAGGGATTCCAGGGGGTTAGACTGGATGACCCTCGGGGGTCCCTTCCTACTAGGGTTCTACCTTTTCAGGTCCCTCAAGTGAAATGCACACACACACACACAGAGAGAGAGAAAGATAAATTTGGTCATTTAAAAAGTGATATGACACATAAACAGTACATGGGATTGCCATGTTTTGAGTCCTCGGCACTCAGACAATAAATTACCCTCCCAGACTCACAACCGTTTGCCGCTGAAGGCAGCTCTCAATACACCAAACATTTGTGTGTGAGCGCACATATGCAAGGATGCAGGTGCAAGGCAGCTCCGGGTCCTGCCTTTCTTGCCCTTGCCACCCAGAGGAGTCAGCCGAGGGGTGGAGGAGGAAATGGAATGACTGCATTCTGGAGAAGGCGGGGCGAGCTCAGCAAACAGGCCCTTCAGGACGACCGAGACTCAGGTGCTTCTCCTTTGCAAACAAGTCAGTCAACACCTCAGTCAAAATCTGACCCATTGGGGTTTTTTTGGGGGGGGAGAAGCCCCCCACAAATGGAAAATCCCATCCCCCTGCCCCTGGGAAGCAGGAGAGCCATTCCTGCCTTTAAAAGCCGTTGCAGAACCTTGTTGTATCAGATACAGTGGTACCTCGGTTTATGAACGTAATCTGTTCCGGAAGTCCGTTCTTAAACCGAAACTGTTTTTAAACCAAGGCCCTAATGAGGCCTCCCACCTCCGGTGCCCTTCCACCATTCAGCTTCCGATCGTAGACCGAGGTAAAGTTCGCAAACCAGGACACTACTTCCGGTTTTGCGGAGTTCGTAAACCAACTCGTTCGTAAACAGGACTGTTCTTAAACCAAGGTACCACTGCAATCTGTTTGAGCCTCTCGGAGGTGCCCAGATTCTCACGGAAAGCCGGACTCTGACCTCCAGGCATGTCAGGGGGGCCGCAGAGCCCGTTCCTTTGTGCGATTATCTCATACAGGAAGTTGAGGGAACAGCTTCTCAGAAGATGTAAACGGGGCCATTTTGCATCTTCATGCAAGGCTCTGGCTTTTTTGATGCAGTCGGTCTACCTGGAGGAAAACTCTCGAGCTGAATACAGCCTGATGCTAACTGCAATGCCCCCATTTCCCTATGTTGCCCACTTGCGACCCACCCACCAGAGGTGCCCCCACCCCAAGGTGAAACTCGGCTCCTACAGGAACATCCACTCTCCCCCCCCACCTCTCCCCACTGCCCCGGTCACAGCTCCTGTGCCTCCACCAGCATGTCCATGAGATAATCGAGGTCCGCCAAGCCTGGCCGCTCGTCCTCCGAGCTGGGAAAGGCCTCCTTGAAGCTGGGGAGGCTGGTGGGCGACCACAGCTCACAGTCGTACATGGTGGTGTCAATGTCTTCAAAGATGCCCTCCAGGCCGTCCTCCAGCAGGTAGGTGCTGGGGCCCAGGGTGTCCAGCAGCGGGGTGGAGGAGCACGGCTGCGACGTCCGTTCCGGCTCCGAGCAGAGCAGGCCTCCCTCGGGCTGGGCGGTGGGCGGGTGCACGGCATCCCCAAACCCTTCCAGGCCACTGAGGTCCTCCAGGATGGTGGAGAAGACCGAGAGGTCCATGCTGGAGAGGAGCAGCTCGTCCACGTGGGGGGCGAGAGAAGGCGGTGGCGGAGGCAGCCTCCTGCCAGGGTCCTGGAGGGCACAGGGCAGGGCGCCCCCAGGGCTCTCCCTGCAGACGGAGCTGCCAGCGGCGGCTGCAGGAGGGTCTGGCTGCTGGAAGAGGGCCCCCGCGGCCGGCTGCATCTCGTCCTGGATGCGCCGCAGGGTGTTTGCCACAAGCACCAGGTGCCGCAGGTTGGGCTCGCTGTGCTGGAGGCTCTGGTGCAGCTTGGAGACAGAGAGGCTGAAGAGGGAGCTGGTGGGGCCCGCAGACGGGGCGGCCTCGTCCCCCTCGATCCGCTTCCGCTTCGTGCCCTTGGCCAGCATCTTTCTGGAGAAGGGAAGAGAAGAGGGGAAGGGGGTCAGGAGGACTCTGTAGGGGAATATGCAAGGCCCAAGGCAGCAGATGGCACAGTCTCCCCAGCGTGGCAGCAGGAGTAGCAGCCCCTCCCCTTGAAACCCTGCCCACCTGGGCAGGGAGGCCCTGCCCCTTCCAGTGCAAAGCCTCCCCCCCCCCAAACACACACACCAGGCAAAAACTGGAGCAGGAGGAGCCTCACCAGCTCACCTGCCCCATTGGTTTCATAAACCCACCCCCAGTGCCCCCTACCCTGTCAGAAGCAAGATCCAGAAGAGAGGTCTGCACCAAGGAAGATAATAAATAGCACAACAAAAGTCAAAGCAGTAACAATCAATCGCACGTCCATTCAGAAACCGCCTGAAACTTATTTAGCATCAGTCTTTCTCAAGTTTGGGTCCCCAGCTGTTGCTGGATTTTCAACTCCCATCATTCCTATCAGGATCCAAGGTCAGGGATGATGGGAATTGTAGCCGAACAACGGCTTGAGAAAGGCGGGTAAAATGGATTCAGCAAAACTGGTGAACGGGGTCCAGCGATGCCAGAGTCTGTTACCCCTCCAGTGCCCCCTGCCACCCTCTTGCCTCTTAACTCCCCTCCCCCCCTGGTAAATCCCACCCCACCCCCAGGGGCCACTTTGAGAGCCTTGATCTAGATCAGCCTTTGCTAGCCAGCTGCCTTCCTGATGCTCTGGACTACAACTCCCATCAGCCCCCACCAGCCCAGCAGCATGACAGAGCGGCTGATGGATAGGAAAAAGTATCTGGGGGATCCCAGGACTCTGGGGAGAGTCCTGTATACCCGATATTCCAGCTGTATTCCATATTACTGCATTTTTTACAGGGCTGGTTTGAAAACGTCATTTATTGTTTAAGTATCTGTACCGATCTATAATTTTTTTTAAAAAAAAATGTCTGTGTGAGATGCTTCAAGAGGCCTGAAAAGCGGGGATTAAATTAGGAAATGAAATAATTAAACACACACACAAGCTGTGAGGCTACAGTGGTACCTCGGTTTACAAACACAATTGGTTCCGGAAGTCTGTACATAACCTGAAGCGTACTTAACCTGAAGCGAACTTTCCCATTGAAAGTAATGGAAAGTGGATTAATCTGTTCCAGACAGGTTCGCGGAGTACTGTGGTAAGAATTTTAGCAGATTTTTGCTTATTACAGTATTTTGCTTATTTTTGCTTATTACAGAACTGAAAATACTCAAACCAAGGCGTACTTAAACCGAGGTATGACTGTATTTGGAAGCTGGTTGTTGATTTTTAACCCCCCCCCCAAACAACAACAACAACGCAACACTATTTTTGGTTTTGGTGTGAAAATATCCAAGGCTCTGATCCAAGAAGTGCCCCCCCCCGCCCTCGCAGTTTATGGGGTGGATCCGATGCGAACCCTACTCAGAGGAGACCCACTGACGTTTAAAGAACACGGCCAAGTGAGGTCCGTTAATGTCAATGGGGCTACTCTGGAGTAAAGCCTACATACGGCGCCCATTAAGAAGAAAGGTATCTGAGTGAAGCTGTGAGCCGGGAAGGATCTCCACTTTGGACCCATCTCTCCGCCAGCTTGCAAGGAGGGTCGGATCCTTCCCCGCAGTTGAGGTGAGGGCGGGGTTGCCGGGGGGATCCACCTCCCGCCGCCAGGATGGGTGGGGTTCGCGGCGCCCAGGCCCCACCCGCGCAGGGCTTCCGTTCTGGATCCGGCCGCTCTGTACGCAGCGCTCCGCCCAGCTGGGCTCCGGGATCCAACTGCCCTGGAAGAGGGCAAGATCCGGAGCCCCCCCCCCGCCTCAGGAGATCCCTCCTCCCAAGTAACCGCCCTCCCCCAAACTCTCTGGGACGGGATCGGCCAAGTCTCGCCTGGCCCGGATCCCCGGCTCCCGTCCCGCATCTGCCCCGCGGTCGCATTTTGGGAAGCCCTCGCGCCCGCTGGTGTCCGTCCGGGCGGGGGCGCGCAGCTTCCTCCCAGTCGCGGGAGCGGAGAGTGACTCATGCGGAGGCGGCGGAGGCAGCTTGGAGACAGAGTCCCCGGCCGGCCGGGCAGCTCAGTCCCGGAAGCCGCCGCCCCCGGGATCCAGCCAGGATCCTACGGAGCGGCGGCCCAGCGAGGGACCCCCGAGACCCCTCGATTTACATACCCGGCTCTTCAGGGGCCAATCAGCGGGGTCTGGAACGCGGAGCACAGCCAATCAGGCGCCGGCATGCTTCCTCTCCGCGCTCCGGGCTGGAATCCCGCCGTCGCTGCCGGGAGTGAAGGAGACATTCGCCCTGCGGGGGCGGGGGGAAGGCGCCGGCGCTGGCCAATGGTAAGGCACGCAAGGCGCCTCATCTGCATACAAGGGGGCGGCGCCGGTCACGACTCATCGTTGCGGGGAAGGGGGCGTGGCGGGTTGGAACAAACAAGCCACAGGCCCCTCCCCTCCCCGCGCTGATTGGCTGCGGCGCAGAGGAGCCGGCCGTAGTCGCTCCGGATGCGAGACGTTCAGACGAGCGCGGAGAGGAAGGGGCGGGAAGAGGCTTTTGAAACGGAAACCGAAATGTCTCCTCACTTTTTGCTTAAAATATAAAGCTATAAAATTATCACTTTGTAGACCCATATGAAGGATTTTGTTTTACAGTCAAGCCGTGAATAAATTTTATTAACTAAATGAAAATTTCCAGTTTAAAAATAGCGCCCCCCCTTTTCCCCGGCGGGAGCTGTGGCTGTAAGGAAAGCTCTGAAAATGGTCCGCTACTAACGAGCCGGAGAACCCCACAAAATCATGCAAGTCAAGGGGGTCCAACCTTCAGAACACACGTGAGACGGCCCAGGCTACCAAGGGCATGCACAACCGGAAAGCTACCAAGCACTTGAAGGATGTGACCCTAAAAAAACAGTGTGTTCCCTTCCGTTGTTACGATGGTGGCGTTGACAGATGTGCCCAGGCCAAGCCGTGGAGCTGGGCCAGCCATCCCCAAACTCGGCCCTCCAGATGTTTTGGGACTACAACTCCCATCATCCCTAGCTAACAGGACCAGTGGTCAGGGATGATGGGAATTGTAGTCCCAAAACATCTGGAGGGCCGAGTTTGGGGGTGCCTGGGCTGGGCACAGGGGTGGGGGGGGGAAAAAGAGTGCTGAGTTCCTCCTGCACATGCTTAAAATGCTGAGAGCAATGCTGAACTCAAGGGTCTAGGTGTGGACTCTGGTTATTGAGCACATTCAAGTTAACAAAGCTCGCAAAATGCACAGGCGAACCTACAGGGCTCATGGTCACATTAACCCAGGGGTCAGCACCCTTTTTCAGCCGCGGGCCGCTCCACCAACCCTCAGACCTTGTGGGGTAGGGGGTAGACTATATTTGGGGGGGGGTGAACGAATTCCTATGCCCCCACAAATGCATTTTAAATAAAAGCACTCATGTAAAAACACCAGGCAGGCCCCACAAATAACCCAGAGATGCACACATTCTACTCACGTAAAAACACGCTGATTCCCGGATCGTCCGCGGGCCGGATTGAGAAGGCGACTGGGCCACATACGGCCCCTGGCTCTTAGGTAGCCTACCCCTGCATGAGGTCTCCTTGCCACATTGAGATGATCCTGTTATAAAATCATATGGGGGGGGTTGCAGGACACCATTACTAATGAACAGAGAGGGGTGACCGAACCTGACAGCTGCAGTTACCCAGAATCCCTCGCAACACCACCTTCTTCGCCTCTGCTCCACTCCAGAGACCCACACCCCTCCTGCTCGGATGCAACCCTGCCCTAAGGATCAGCATATGCAAACATCTCCCAACGATGCCATAAACTCACACATTCCCCCTCTCCACCTCCCCTCCGCCCAGAACAAAACAATGTTTCCAGAAGAAGGGGGGGGGGAAAGCCGCCCAAAATCCAAAGCGACACTTTTCTACTCAAGTTAATAATACAGCCTATTATATGTTCTCTCACCATGAAATCTCTATCCGCTGCCTCTGTATTAGAATTGCTGTTTTATATCTTAGAACTGTATATGTCAGGACTGCTACCTTTTAATTAGAAATCCCTGTATTAGATATGTCTTCCAGGTATATTTTTTGTATGAACCCTGTATGACCCCAACCCACCTGAACTTTGCCCTACTGCCACCCTATACCCATTCAAGGACACATGGACAACAGAAGGATTAACTGGGACAGTTTATTCAAACCTCCAGAAGTGTCACCCTTTACATAATCCCAGGGATCATCCTTGCGTGACCTGGGGGAAAACACCTGCCGGGCGGACTTCCACTCCACGGAAATCGCCAGGAACTGGCCCACCTCTGCACCCATCTCGACTGATTGCCCCTCCTGCCAAACAAAGGGAAACCCATCAACAACGGGAGGAGAACGATTGACATCTCACCACATGAAGAAATACCGGGTAGTCGTCTCTGCACCCAGTTAATCCCATCACCACCCATCCTCCTTGTCCTTCCCCTCCCTCCCAGTAAAGGGATTTTCACGTGGGGACAGGAGGGTATAAGAGGGAGCTTCACCATTTCCCGGGGTCCTTCCTATATTCTTTGAGGCAGGAACCCTACAGCTGTAGTTCTTTCTTTTCTGTAATAAAAGGATCAGTTTGTTTTTCCTGACAGCATGGTGTGGTCTCTGTCATTTTCCCGGCGGAGCTGAACTTAGTGCAAATTTTGGAGCTTCCGACCCGTGTCTGTCCTTCTTAAAAGGCAACGCATTTTGGGGTACATTTTTCATAACAATCCTCACAGAGAAGGAGCAAATTGTCCCTAAGCCAGAAGGGGAAATTGCTCAAAAGAAGAAGATATCTCAAAAGAAATAATAATAATAATAACAACAACAACAACAACAACAATAGTGCCCCCAAACCAAGAATGAATTGGAACGCAAAGCAAAGTGAGGAGTTATGGAAAGAAGCGCCAACTGTGCCCTGAAACCCCTTAAAAGCTCTAAACTGCAACTAAAAGCAACTCTTAACACGCTTGGAAGAAACTCTGCACATGCCTCGAGGCATCCCTAAAGGAAGCCCAGACTGTGGAGCAGGGGCAATACGCCACACCAAGAGCACCTCTTGTCCTTGAAGAAATCTGACCTTTTCTTTCAGGGGCAGGGAGCCCCCAAGGTCCTCCAGACGGCCCTGCAGCTGCACTCCACCTCCCATCAGCTCCTTAGGACCTACTGAAGATTGAGCAACCCCAAAGGGTTTGGTTATGACCTTTTTGTGTGTTTGAAAGAGCTCCAGGTGATACAAGCAGCCCACTTCCTTTTTAGTCCAAGGGGCCAGACTAGATGACCCTTGGGGGACCCCTTCCAACTCTACAATTCTGTGGCTGGGGCCAAGACCTGCCATGGGGTTTTCCAGCTGAGAAGGGGTGCTGCAGACCGAGCTCCCACCTCCCAAGCTTTCTAGCGTTGTACCCCCCACCCCCACCCTATTCCATCATTTGTAGGAAAGAAGTAGCAGCCAGCTAAGGGGAAGGGGTATCCCTGCCTGCTGAAAAGGAGCCCCCTCCAAAAGCCAAAAAAAATGGGGGGGGGAGCTTTTGTCACAGGGCTTTATAAAAACCCACAGGCAGAGTTCCTGGCATGATTAATGTCTATGTCACATTCTGCTAAACAAAAGTAAAGCGGACTGTATTGCCAGAGTGGTGCACGCTCTAGTTATCTCCCGCTTGGACTACTGCAATGCACTCTACGTGGGACTACCTTTGAAGGTGACCTGGAAACTGCAACTTATCCAGAATGCGGCAGTTAGACTGATGACGGGGAGCAGCCGCCGAGACTACATAACACCGGTTTTGAAAGACCTACATTGGCTCCCAGTACGTTTCCGAGCACAATTCAAAGTGTTGGTGCTGACCTTTAAAGCCCTAAACGGCCTCGGCCCAGTATACCTGACGGAGCGTCTCCACCCCCACTGTTCTGCCTGGACACTGAGGTCCAGCTCCAAGGGCTTTCTGGCAGTTCCCTCGTTGCAAGAAGCCAAGTTACAGGGAACCAGGCTGAGGGCCTTCTCGGTAGTGGCACCCGCCCTGTGAAACGCCCTCTCACCAGATGTCAAAGAGAAAACCAACTACCTGACATTTAGAAAACATCTGAAGGCAGCCCTGTTTAGGGAAGTTTTTAATGTGTGACATTTTAATGTATTTTAATCTTTGTTGGAAGCCGCCCAGAGTGGCTGGGTACAAATAAGATATTATTATTATTATTATTATGACCTGAATCATCTAAATCAGTGATTCCCAATTAACTAATTACTGAGGACCCCCTATTTTTCAAAAGCCAAGCCACAGACCCTCTACGTTTGAAAATACTACTATGGTAGTTACTTCTGCAAAGCAATGTGGGGTAGCCCCCTAATAAGCAAAGGATTTTAGGTTGGTACTAAAAAACAGACTAGGGCTGAGCAATATCTGGATTTCAACATTGTGATGTATCAGTAGCTAAACATCACGATGTTCCGATATATCACAGTGTCTGAAGTTAGAGATCAGGCTTGCGGCTGAGGGAAGCAGCACCAGGGAGATCAGGCGGGGGGGGGGGAGGGAGCGGAGTCACCTCCAGGGTTTGGGAGGGGATGGGGGGGACATCACGCCACCTTCAGTGGGGCAGCCAGCAAAGATGCTCGTCCTCTGTGGCTGCTGGTGGTTTGCTGCTAAGAAAAACTGCCTCCGGCCAGGGGAATGTAGTGCCATGGCGAATGACAAACAGTTAGTTGGGGGGGAGGCAAGGGATGGGGTAATGGACCCCCCCCCGGTGTGTTCTGCAGATCCCCAGGGGTCCCCGGACCCTTAATGGGGAACCACTGATCTAAATCATCCTCTCCTAAGCCCCCTCCCCCCAGCATCATTGGGCTACCTGCAGTCCCAGCTGGCATAAGTCATACGATGCTGAGACAGGCAGACAGTGGGAGGATGTACAGTGTTACTTCGGTTCTCAAACTTAATCCGTTCCGGAAGTCTGTTCCAAAACCAAACCGTTCCAAAACCAAGGCGTGCTTTCCCTTAGAAAAAGGAATGCAAAACAGATTAATCCGTTCCACTTTTAAAAACAACTCCTAAAGCAGAAATTTAACATGATTTTTCTCTCTCTAACGAGACCATTGATCCATAAAATGAAAGCAATAATCAATGTACTGTACTATAAAATAAAAAAGACAGTATGGTAGATGATGAAAATAAAATTTATTTTTTTCCCTTACTTGCTCTGATGTTTGGAGGGGGGACTTTTCTCCATTTCCACAGTTCACACAATCAATCAATCAGCTGAACTGGGTTCCACACAGTCACAAAAGCAAATGAACCGAAAAAGCCTCAAAAACCAAAATAAATAGCAAAACCAAAAGCGCCGAATACAGTGGTACCTTGGCTCTCAAATTTAATCCATTCCGGAAGTCTGTTTGACTTCGGAAACGTTCAAAAACCAAGGCGCGGCTTCTGATTGTTGCAGGTGCCTCGGAAACAATAGCCAACAGCCACATCGGACATTCGGCTTTTGAAAAACATTCAAAAACCCGAACACTCACTTCTGGGTTTTGGGGACCAAGGGGTTTGAGAACCAAGGTACCACTGTAGTCCAAAAAATCCTGGAGGGCACCAGTTTGAAGAAGGCTAGTCTGAAAAATACACAAATAGGACTCTATGACAGATTAGAAACAGGTTTTTTTTAAACATTCTGTGGCGGATCCTTCAATGCCGAGAGATGGTGAGAGGGGCAGAAATATTTTATTTTGCGTTTCTCAACATGGCTTCTGTTCTGCCCCCTCTCCCTCTTGCTTGGGATGTTCAGGAGTGGGCAGTTTCTTTCCCTCTCCTCCTTTCAGGGCTCTCAGGCTGGACAGGAAGCTTTGGCAACACCCAGAGGATCACAAGCGGGGAAAAGCATGTGACGTAAAGGCAAGTTAAGAAACGAAACTGAACTGTTGCTTGCCTAGGATCCAGGAAACGTCCTGCCAGCCAGCCTGCCTGGAAAAGCCCTTTTACCCACAAAATGTGCATGTGGCGGTTGGGTGACACCTCCAGAGTGAAAGGGGCATTCTGCAAGTGCTCAGAGGCACTGCTGTTGCTGTACATAGTCCAGGGCTTGGCTGGCAGAGTCTGAGAGCCCTTCTGTTCTCATTGAGCCCAGTTGCTTTCATGGAATAAATGGAAAGTGTCACTGTTAAGAAAGCCTGGTATAATGCAGCTGCCAGAGAAAACTCAGGTCCTCACCTTGAGCGGAGGCAGGAATTTTAGTCCCTCAAGACACAAGCTGCATTCATGTCAGCTACCTTCACCACCTACCAACCCAGGAGTTCGAAAGCATACCAGTGCAAGTAGATAGATAGGTACCGCTCTGGCGGGAAGGTAAATGGCGTTTCCGTGCACTGCTCTGGTGTCAGCGGCTTAGTTATGCTGGCCACATGACCCGGAAAAACTGTCTGCGGAGCGGACAAATGCCAGCTCCCTTGGCCTGTAAAACGAGATGAGCACCACAACCCCAGAGTCGTTCGTGACTGGATTTAACTGTCAGGGGTCCCTTTACCTTGACCTTCAATTTAATGCCCCTTCGGTGGGTGAAAGGAGCAGAATGCTAGAAGCAGCCTCTTGCGAGGGCATTTATAGCGTAGAAATTCACCTGTGCTGGGGTGCGGCACATGCAAGAGCCAGGAGGAAAGTTATCCACCAATAGGAGTTCTCAGCAATTCAGTTGCTCACCTCTCCTTCCTCCTTAAAATCTAAGCACCATAACAGCATACAGTGTGCAGAGGAGGGCAGCCAAGATGATCAAGGGTCTGTAAACCAACCCTGATGAGGAACGGTTGCAGGATCTGGGTATGTGTAGCAATGGAAAAGGGGAAATTGAGAGGAGATATGGTAACCAGAAGCTTTCTTATTGGGTATAGTGGGTAAAGAGATACTGAGACAAGATAAAAAAAAGTTCTTATATGCAACAACTGCAGCAAGAACTTTGTTAGCCCAAAGAGGGAAACAATAGGAGTTACCAACATAAAAAGAGTGGCAGATGAAAATGATGGACTTTGCAGAACTGGCGAAACTGACGGGAAGAATCCGGAACCAGTGAGACCAAGCATTCCAAAAGGACTGGAACAAATTTATATTATATTTGAAAGACAACTGTAAGCAATTACCATCACTAGCAGGGTTATCAGAAGATTTGTAAGTTGAAATTACTACCTATTCAGGTTGAGTAATATAATATCTTAGGCAGGCACCCCCAAACTGTGGCCCTCCAGATGTTTTGGCCTACAACTCCCATGATCCCTAGCTAACAGGACCAGTGGTCGGGGAAGATGGGAATTGTAGTCCAAAACATCTGGAGGGCCAAAGTTTGGGGATGCCTGATCTTAGGTAATGATATAACAAGAATAGGAAAGGAAGTGAAATGCAAAGATGTAGAATTTAAGTTTGTATATCACTAGATTGGGGGTGGGGGGGAGTCGATAGGCTCAGCTGGGCCAGAGAGTTATAATAAGAAGATATGATGTTACATAATGTAATTATATGTAAAACTAATAAAAATTATTATAAAAAAAGAAAAAGAGAGGAGATATGGTAGCCATCTTAAAATATCTAGAAGGCTACCCCATGGAAGAGGGAACAAGCTTGTTTTCTGCTGCTCTGGAGGGCAGGACCCAAACCAATTGATTCAAATTGCAGGAAAGGAGATTCCCACTAAACATTAGGAAGAACGTTCTGACAGTAATACCTGTTTAACAGTACTTTAA
Organism: Zootoca vivipara; assembly: GCF_965207765.1. NCBI lineage: Eukaryota > Metazoa > Chordata > Lepidosauria > Squamata > Lacertidae > Zootoca > Zootoca vivipara. Next base: position 83,548,068 of record NC_142589.1, on the reverse strand, counting down.
AACATAGGCAAGTTGAAATGCTAAAACAGATTAAATTTGCTTCAAGTTTTTAAGCATCTGGACAGGCTTGTCCAAGCAAGAATGGTTTTCGCAGGTGCCAAAAGAAATGTAGCGAGCACAGCTGCTTGATCTTAATAGGCAGGCCGCAGAGAGTTCCAAAGTGCAGGTGCTGCCACACTAAATGATCTTAGAAATCCGGTGGCATCTGTAGTTGTGCCAGTTCTGCCAAGTGGTCAAATGTGGGGTCAGGCAATCTTGCAAGGAGACAGTAGAAAGGGCTCGCTTGAAAGGCGGTGGACTCATCTTCCGGGGGCCGGGCATCTGTCAGGGATGCTTCAGCTTTACTGGGCCAAAGCAAACAAGATGAATTTTAACAAGGAGAAATGTAAAGTACTACACTTGGGCAAAAAATATGAAAGGCACAAATACAGGATGGGAGACACCTGGCTTGAGAGCAGTACATGTGAAAAGGATCTAGGAGTCTTGGTAGACCACAAACTTAACATGAGTCAACAGTGTGATGCAGCAGCTAAAAAAGCCAATGCAATTCTGGGCTGCATCAATAGGAGTATAGCATCTAGATCTAGGGAAGTAATAGTACCACTGTATTCTGCTCTGGTCAGACCTCACCTGGAGTACTGTGTCCAGTTCTGGGCACCACAGTTCAAGAAGGATACTGACAAGCTGGAACGTGTCCAGAGGAGGGCAACCAAAATGGTCAAAGGCCTGGAAACAATGCCTTATGAGGAACGGCTTAGGGAGCTGGGTATGTTTAGCCTGGAGAAGAGAAGGTTAAGGGGTGAAATGATAGCCATGTTCAAATATATTAAAGGATGCCATATAGAGGAGGGTGAAAGGTTGCTTTCTGCTGCTCCAGAGAAGCGGACACGGAGCAATGGATTCAAGCTACAAGAAAGAAGATTCCACCTAAACATTAGGAAGAACTTCCTGACAGTAAGAGCTGTTCGGCAGTGGAATTTGCTGCCAAGAAGTGTGGTGGAGTCTCCTTCTTTGGAGGTCTTTAAGCAGAGGCTTGACAGCCATATGTCAATAATGCTTTGATGGTGTTTCCTGCTTGGCAGGGGGTTGGACTGGATGGCCCTTGTGGTCTCTTCCAACTCTATGATTCTATGATTCAGCTGTGATTCCTGCATTGCAGGAGGTTGGACTAGATGCCCCTTGGAGACCCCTTCCAACTCTACAGTTCTATAATCCCTCCAGCCCTCAAACAGCTGGCTCTCAGGACTTCGAGCAACTGCCGATTCCAGGCCTTTGGGATTGGGGCCAAGTTTGCAAACACAGCCCCCATTTCTTTCCTCAGGTGTTTCCTCCCCCTCCAGTCTTAAGACTGTCCCACAGAAAAAACGATAGAGTTAATAAGAAATCAATCAACAAAGTTAAAAAAGAATGGGAATGTTTTAATAATTACTTAACAAAACAAGGTTCCAAATAATAAGACTTGGCTGAGTCTTGAATAATTTCACAGGTAGTGAAATATTTTCCTCTTCATTCCAATATGAGGATAAACAATTAAATACAGGGCAAAAAATAGGAATACAGTACTCGAACCTAAAATGTAATGAGGTAGAAGGAAGTCAACAACATAATAAATTGAAAAGGGATTCAATCCAAATCGAAGGTTATAATGTACAAAAAAACACTATTATTCGTTTGAATTATATGAAGTATTACTTTACAAGAGATAGGTATTTTCATTGTCTAAGTTGTCATTTTGAATTTTTTTCTTAGATACCGTATTTATTGTATTGTATGCTCGCCTTCCTCCCAGCACCGAGAAGGGCGGCGCGTCAGCAGCCTCGCCTAGCCAATCCCCCTCCGCGTTTTTCAAGGCGGCGGCTGGATTGGCTGATCCGACCGATTCGCACGGGCGCTGGGGATTGGCCGCCCAAGAGCAGGCTGCGGAAGGCGGCACAGTCAAGCGACGGACTTCGGCGCGCGTGCGTGAGGGAGGAGAAGCGAGAGACCGGCCCGTCTTTTCCTCGTTCTCAGACTGACAGATGAACAAAGAAGTCACTAAGCAGGTTATCAAGACTCGAGAACATCCTGTGAAAGGTACATGGTCTGAACACCCCGATGTGAGGGTAGTTTTTGTGATGGATGCAGATGAACACCCTCCCTTGCATTGTGAAGACTCTCGTATGAAATACGACCACAGCAAGAAACTGTCAGGAGCAAGTGCAGATATTGAACAGCTTTATCGAGCAGTGCCACAGCTTGCAAATTTGTTCAGAATTAAGGGGAAAATTGGTGAAGGTACGTTTAGTTCTGTTTACCTGGCCATAGCCCAGCTACCAGGAGGCCATGAAGAAAAAGTGGCTTTGAAGCATTTGATTCCTACCAATCATCCTGTACGAATTGCTGCTGAAATTCAGTGTCTTGTAATAGCAGGGGGGCAAGATAATGTCATGGGAGTTAGGTACTGTTTTAGAAAAAACGATCATGTGGTTATTGTTATGCCATACTTGGAAAACGAATCCTTTTTGGACATCTTGAACTCTCTCTCCTTTGAAGAAGTAAGAGATTATATGTTTAATCTCTTCAAAGCTTTGAAGCGTATTCATTACTTTGGCATTGTTCACCGTGATGTCAAACCCAGTAACTTCTTGTACAACAGGCAAATGAAACGGTATGCCCTGGTCGACTTTGGTTTGGCGCAAGGAACTCCTGACACAAAAATAGAACTTCTCAAAGTTATCCAGTCGGAAGCCCAGCAGGAGGGGCCTGAGAGCCTTCATGTTCAACGCTCTGTCTTTGGGGAGAGGAATTTCAATGTCCGCAGTTCTGCGTCTCAAGGCAATTCCAAACTCATAAAGCAGCCTAGGGTGACAGATATTGCAGCTAGAAAATTACTGGCGAAGAAGACAACTTCAGCTGTGACTAATGGCTTAGTGAAGAAAACTGCCAGCAGTTATCCAACTAACATGACCTGTGACTGTTATGGAAAAGATAGAGTCTGCAGTGTTTGTCTTTCAAGGTGTCAGCAGGTTGCTCAAAGGGCTGGTACACCAGGATTCAGAGCACCAGAAGTGTTAACCAAGTTTCCAAATCAAACGACAGCAATTGACATGTGGTCTGCAGGAATCATATTCCTTTCTCTGCTGAGTGGCCGGTATCCATTTTACAAAGCAAGTGATGATTTAACAGCTTTGGCACAGATTATGACTATTCGTGGATCCAGGGAAACAATTCAAGCTGCTAAAACATTTGGTAAATCAATACTGTGTAGTAAAAATATCCCAGCGCAGGATTTACGAATGCTCTGTGAAAGGCTGAGAGGAAGCAAAACCAGCTTTGACATCTCGACAGGTGATGGGCAGATCAACCTTTCTCAGGAACCTCCGTTACAAGCTGAAATCTTCAACATTTCAGAGCCTGCACTTCAGACATCTAAAAAGCACCTACAGTATCAGAAGCCAAATTGTCATGAACGTGATGGCCTGGTTATTAGAACTTCTGAAAAGCCAGCTGATCTGGAATGGGACAAAGTCCCTGATGAGGCCTATGATCTTCTGGATAAACTGCTAGACCTAAATCCTGCTACAAGAATAACTGCAAAGGATGCCTTGCTTCATCCTTTCTTCAAAAATATTAAGCAGTGAAAAGATGCTCGGCTCTGTACCACCAGAAGCATTGGAAGTCACAGTTTCCTTATCTTTTAACGAAATCAAAATCCTTAGAGGGACATTGTTTCCTCTAAATTGCTTCATAGCTACATCCAACTTGAGGAAACAAAACAAACAAAAACCTTGTCAGCTATTAAACATACTGAAGTCCAAATCAAAGGCAGACTGGAACAAATGTTTCCCCATGCTCTTACACCATACATTTCTAAATGATTTTAATTTTGTCGTGTCGCTGATGGTGCAATCTGCAGATGCACTGAACCTCCATGAACCAGCTTGCAACCCACAGTGGTCCCAGTCTGGCCTTGGAACGATACCTGCATGGGCTTCCTTTGGGCTGCCTTGTTCTTGACTTCTAGGAGCACCGCTTCTTCTTAATCAGCTCCTAATACCTGTACAAATGTGCCTTTACTACCGGTATGTGAAGGGTGCTAATGTGAGACTGTGATAGAGAAAAGATTCCCGCTGTACTTCTAGCCTCGCAGACCGATAAGTATACTTGAAAACTTGTCCTAGTCATCAAAACACTTTGGAGGAAGAAACAGACAATTCTGAAGTTTTGAGAGCCCACAACAGTAGTTTCTAAGGGCTTCGGACTGCAGCTTTTGAATGCATGCATTTTAGGTGGAACGAGAAGCAGCTGTAAACATGGTTACTCTAGTGCAGGCATTCCCAAACTGCGGCCCTCCAGATGTTTTGGCCTACAACTCCCGTGATCCCTAGCTAACAGGACCAGTGGTCAGGGAAGATGGGAATTGTAGTCCAAAACATCTGGAGGGCTGAAGTTTGGGGATGCCTGCTCTAGTGTGTCCTAGCCAACTTAAAAGACCCACGTTTCCCTTCTTTCCAGGAGCTGGCAGGTGGGGAGTGATGCCCCTGCAGATGCGGCCTCCCAGCCTCAGCCTTTCTGTCGCTTACTGGAACATTTCGGGCAGAATGGTGGTCAGGACAGGGCAGTGCCAGCACCCCGGTGGAGCCAACCTGCCACTCCTGCTGGTGCAGCCATGCCACTCTGTGCTTGCTGCTCCCTTGCCTCACCCACATCAGCATTACTGATGCCAGCTGGCCAGATCCGCAGTGTTGCCCCTCCCTGCCAGCCGTTCCTGTTCCCTATCCATGTCACTATCAAGACTGAACAATTTTCATATAATTAAATGGCCATTCAGCCTAATAAGGCTTAGTGCTTGCCGTAAAGATTTGCCCACCCCGCCCCCCGAATTTTTGGAGTTTAAGGAAAATATGGATTGTGTTCTTGTACTCTTTGAAAACTTCCACCTTTCCTCCCTGCTCTGCTAGCATTTGAGATGGGTACCAGTTGCTCCGCACTGTGTGCCATAATATCTACATATGCAAGACCTGTGTATTTGTCTGCTTGTCAAGCACTAGCTTACGTTATTTTGTATATGTACGATTGTCGGAACAATTTGATTTTCCTAGAATGACCAAAAGTAAACTTATTCCTTCAGTAGCACCTTAAAGACCAACTAAGTTTTTGTTTTGGTATGAGCTTTTGTGAGCTTCAGGTATCTGAAGAAGTGTGCATGCACATGAAAGCTCATACCAAAAGTTGGTCTTTAAGGTGCTACTGAAGGAATTTTTTTATTTTGCTTCGACTCAGACCAACACGGCTACCTACCTGTAACCAAAAGTAAACTTATATTTCATACACTAAAAAAAAGAAAAAAAAGATATTGTATCGTATAACTACATGAGTATATAAATCTTAGATTTGTAAATAATTTCATTATATATAAGTCAAGATCTATATCAGTCTAAGAATATCTGAAGAAGTGTGCATGCACACGAAAGCTCATACCTATGACAAACTTAGTTGGTCTCTAAGGTGCTACTGGAATGATTTTTTTTAAAGAATAATCATTGTAAGATTGCTTATTTTTTATGTATGCCTTTTTCTGTTTGTTTGCTTTTATGTATGTTTTTGCTAATGAAAAAACAAATTAAAAAAAAAGACGGCCCCACAGAAAGAGAGCTCTGTTCCTGCCCCACAGCCTGTGGGGTTTCTGAAAGATGAAGCCTCCCACCCCCAGCTCTGAATCCAATCTGCTGGAAATGGCAGGAGGGGAGTCGCCACTGCACTTGGGTCCTGCTTCTCCACTTCCCGTCATGGGTCTATGGTCGGCCACTGGGATGCTGGACTTTGGCCTGACCCAACACTCCCAGGTTCCTATGCTGACTGGATCTGGGTTGGTGAAGGAGGGCAGAGGGCAAAGGTGCAGGGCAAGGTTCCGGAGGTGCTCAGTTTCAGCTCTGAGCCACATGCCAGCAGGAGGCCAGGCTCCCCCCCACCCCCACTGCCTTTCTTGGCTGGAGGAGATTTTTGGGGAGTAGAAAGGGAGCTGCTCTACAGAAAACCTTTTGCCACCCAGCCTCCCAAGGTCTCACTCAAGGACTCCAGGAAAGAGAGCCACAACAAGATTACTGGGGGAGGGGGAACAATTTATTTGCAGACAAAAACAGGAACTTTACAAAAAAGTTACTTGCATAGACTATGGCTCTGGTGCCAGAACCTCTTTCGTTGCTAAAACATGCCAGGGACCAGGAGGGTGAATGACGTCGAGTCTGGAGCGAGAAGAGATGTAGGGAGACTGAATGTAGAATGTCTCTCTCTTCCTGGCACATTCAGGGCATGAATTTAGGCACAAGGATAAGTCAGAGGTGCCATGTATTGTACATATTGCACTTAAGAGGATTTCATATCACATTTTCCAAGGAACTAGCTGTATAAAGTCTTCTGGCACCATAGAAGTGAATGTATTTTAAAGCACTTTTGGCCCTCCAGATGTTGTTAAACTACCTCTCCCATCAACCCTAGCAAGCACAGTCAATGACTAGGGATTATGGGAGTTGTAGTCCTGCAATATCTAGAGCAGGTTTCTTCAACCTCAGCCCTCCAGATGTTTTTTGCCTACAACTCCCTAGCTAGCAGGAGCAGTGGTCAGGGATGATACAAATTGTAATCTCAAAACATCTGGAGGGCCGAGGTTGCGGAAGCCTGCTCTAGGGGGCCTACAGCTGATGCCAGAATGTGTTTGTCCTTAAGGTGGCATATGAAGGAAAGCCAGGCTGTTCCTCGTATTCACAGCTGGGGATGGAAGGAGAGGCATCTCACCCTGGAAGTTGCCCAGGAGCACACACCCCAGTCCTTTGCCTTCCCCTTTAACATATCAGGCAATAATTTACTACATTTATAAATAACTTATTACAGACATCAGCACTGACCTGAGAGCTTAACTTTTTTGGTTAGGTTTTAAAGAAGGAATGCAATATTGTGATATCTGCACCGCAGCGGGGTTGGGCTAGATGATCCATGGGGTCCCTTTCCAACCCAACAATTCTGCGATTCTATCAAAGCAACACAGCTTGTCTTCTTCAAGTATTTATCGAAGGTGGGTAATTCAGAAGTCTAGAAGGGACACTTGCAGCCTGATATTGCCAGTTCACTGTGGGGCTCCCAATCCATGACAGATTTTAATTTGCATCATGCTCACTGGAACAGGACTAGCGAGCCAAATCAGCCCACTCCAGGGCACCAAGTCAGAGGCTGGGCAAATGGTCCAAATGTCTGCCAAGGCAGGAATGAAGCTCAATAAGTTTCTTTCTGGGGTAGCCAGAGAAATGCAGAGATTAACAGATCATGGGTGCTCCCCAAATTCAAGATCCCAGGAAGAATGGCTCTTGGCACATCAGCAGTACATTTCCAGGGCAGACGACCACAATGCGCATGTGTTTGGGGAACCACAAAGCAGGTCTAGCCAAGCGTCAGAAGGCGGCGGTGGCAGCAGCAGCCCCATTGCTGGGATGCAGCCCCAGTTTGAAGAGGTAGTCAAGATGCAATTCCAGGGCTGCTTCAGCCAACTGGCCACATGCAGCTTGGAAGAGGTAGCAAAGGAGTCGTCCCCCCCCTGAATTGAGCCGGCAAGAGGAAAGGCTGGCAAAATATACCCACCAGGGGTGGCAGCAGCAACTTTGCTTCAAGGAAAATGGGCTTGAGTACAGAAAGAGAGTTGGACTCCAACTCCCATCAGCCACAGCTAATGGTCAGGGAATGATGGGAGTTGGAGTCCAACAACGTCAGGAGGGCCCGAGGTTCCCAATCCCTGAACTAGGGAGAAGCCACCCCACCCCACCTGAGACAATGCTTGCCCTGCTCCCAAACCCCTCCCTCCCTGGCTACTGAGAGTCTACCTGTCAGAGCTCTGACAGTGTGGGGTGGAGACAAGAGGCCAGGGCATTGACCCAGGAGAGGGGGCTGGTGATTTATGGGGTTTGGCGGTGCCCATGAGGCAGGAGCCAGAGCAGAATAAGAGGAAGGGTCAGAGACGGAGATGGGCGGGCAGGACGTGTCAGAGGAAGAGGCTGTTAAGGTGAAGGACGGGCCCATCAAATCCCCACCATCTCCTTCCCCCGTGGTCTCCTAGAACCAGGAGGGGCTTGAAGAGCAAGAATGCTTTCCATGGAGGAGAAGCTTCCAGTTGTGCCCACAGTTGCTGCTACCACCTCGCAGGGCTCAGACCTGGCGAGTTGCTGAAAGGGCACACTTTTGTCCATAAAGTTAACTCTCAGGCCTGGGCCCTCTTTGGCTGGGGCAACGACAAACGTTTCCGCTACTCTAATAGACAGGATTTATTGCACTTGCAGCAAATGAGAGTTTAGTCACTTGTTTGCACCCTTTCAAGTAGAATGGAAAATGTCATATTGCAAGGTTAAAAAAGCTAGTTGATTTAGTCCTGCAAAACCCACGGAAGTTGTGACCAATTGACCCATAAATTTAATGATGGCAGAACCTTGAAATCCGTGGGACCCGGAGTGGAGCCTTTCAGGAGAGGAGGAGGAGCTCCTGGTCGTAATGGTCGAGGCTCCCCATCCTGCTGCTCGCATCCTGACCGGGAAGAGGCGGTGCTTCAGCCTGGGGGGCGTCCTCAGCGGCAGCCTGGCCTGCCATGCCGATAACCGTGGGCTGCCCATTGCTCGGCGAATCCCACAGGATGCTCTCAAACTCTGACATGTCAATGTCCGCGAAGAAATCCTCTGCAGGGATGTTGCTCACATAGCTGGAGGCCAAGATCTCGAAGCTGCCAGGCAAGGGATCGCGGGGTTGCTCCTCGTGGCAGGGGGCACCCCAGGCCCCAGCCTCCTGCACTGGGCTGGCAGCTGCACTTTCAGAGGGCCAGGCGGAATCGGTTCTGGGGCCAGCCAGAGACAGGCAGGCGTCATTGCCAACCTCCTGTTGCTGCAGACTTTCCCAAAAATACAGGACTTCACTAGCAGTGCAGAGGAAGGAATCCAGGAGTGGGTCAGCAAGGCTGTCTTCACTGGTCACCTGTCCTGCATCTTGACAGGGGCTGGAGAAGGCAGGTGGTGCCCACATGCTGATGCCCACATCAGCTGCTCTTGCCTGAGCATTGCCCACGGCACTCAGAGGCTCATCTGTTGGCTGCATTGGCAGAAACGCTGTGCCTTCGCTCTCTGCTGGGGGACCCTGGCTTGTCTCTTGCCACGGTGGGGCACCCTGGGGTGCTGCCAGCCCGAGGCCCGTTTCCTGGCTCCCTCGTCTGGGGTCTTGGAGGTGCAGGATGGTGTTCTTGAGGAGGACGCTCTTGTGCAAGTCTCGCACGTAGGGCTTGATCACCGTGGCGTATTTCCCCTGTGCCGCGCGCAGGAAAGAGCAGCGCTTGTGGTCTGGGATGTGGCAGCAGCGGCGCTGCCTCCTGGCAGAAGCCCCGTCCTGCTCGAGGCGCTGGCATCTCAAGCTGCTGGGAGCCATTGTCTCCCTGGAGAGAGGGGGGAAGAAGGCACAAGTCAGGATGGAGCCAAGCAAGGTCAGGGCTCAGGAGACGGGGAGGCAAACCACACTGGCCACAGCACAGAGGTGGCGACGGTGTGCCAAGTGGTGGATCTTGTAGGCGGAGTGGGCCCTAAGCAGAAGGGGTGGTTCTCCCAGTGCTGCTACTAGCCACGATGGAGGCAGCCATGCTTCTGAATGCCAGCTGCTGGAAACTGCAGGAGGAGAGAGTTGCTCTCATGCTCAGATCCTGCTTGCCAGTTTCCCAGAAAAGGCACCTGGTTGGCCACTGTGAGACCAGGATGCTGGGTTAGATGGGCCATTGGTCTGATCCAGAGGACACATTCTTCTTAGGTTCTTATGGAACCTCCAGGCCCATCTAGATGCCTAGGCTCTTAGGGGTATTTTGCCACTGTGAGAACGGGATGCTGGGGTAGATGGCCTGATCCAGGCATAGGCAACCTTGGCTCTCCAGATGTTTTGGAACCACAACTCCCATGATCCCTGACCACTGGCCCTGTTAGCTAGGGATCATGAGAGTTGTAGTTCCAAAACATCTGGAGAGCCAAGGTTGCCTATGCCTGGCCTGATCCAACAATCATGTTCTTTTCTTGTTCTCACAGTGACCCACCAGATGCCCAATTGAAAGAAGCCCACAAGCAGACCTTAAGTACAACAGTGACCCCCCCCCTTTGGATTTCCCCCAGCAACTGGCACTCAAGAGGCATGAACTGCCTCCAGCACTGGAGGGTAGTAGAACACAGCCATCCTGGCTAGTAGCCCTCAGAAGCCCTCTCCTCCTCCATGAGTTTGTCCAATCCTCTTTGAAAGCCATCTAAATTGATGGCCATCCCTGCCTCCTGTGGCAGGGAGTTCCATAGTTTAATTCTGGGCTATATGAAGAACCCCTTACTTTTATCTGCCCTGAATCCTCCAACATTGGAGGTCAACAAATTCCAACTTTTTCGTGCAGTCCCCGTTTTCTCCACAATCCTGCACCTTCCTGCCCCCACCAAGGAAACTGGGAGACACAGACCAGGAGAGCCCAGTGTTTACCCCTCACGTGCAGATGGTAGAGTGTTGAATGGATGTGATCCCTGGAGGGGAAGGTTGTTTTTTAGGGTTTTTTTTTTAGGCTTAGGGGTTTGGTTTCTTATTTGGGGCTCAGACTGAGTGGAGACCTTGCCCTCAGTTTCTTGGGGAAACTCCTGCTTTTTGTGACTAGGCAGGTCCCAAAAGGAGCAGAGGTTTCGAAGTGGTGCCTGGATGGGTGGCTCCGGTTCCTAAAGGAGCCCTGGACTCAAAAAGGTGGCCAATTCCTGCAGGCCTAAACTGTGCCGCCGCCCCCCCCCCCAATAGCCAGGTAGCTGCCCAGGGTTCCCTCTCCATTGCGAAGTTGCTTCCTGGAGAATGATCCTCCCCTGTCCGCTCACGAGCCTCTGCCCATGACTCACCCCCGCCCCGAGCCATTCACACACCCAGGCCGGAGTTTTCGCCACCTCTCCCCTCCCCAGCCAGGAAATGGACGTGCAAACTCCAGCTAGCAGGATAGGTAAAGGGCGCGCAAAGGACACGCCTGCTCTCCCTGCAGAGATGGGGGCGCGAGACGGAAAATTGGGGAGTGGGGGGGGGCTGGCTGGGGAAACAAGCCTCAGCTCAGCCTAAATCCGAAGTCCGCGAGCCTCGCCGCGGACTAGAGAACTACCCCGGATTAAGTCATGGGAAAACCACGGGCACACTCTCCAGGGCTGCGAGGCGAGCCCTTTTCGGGGGTCTCCTCGCCAAGGTCATCTTACCCCGGAGTCAGCGAGCCAAAGGTTGCAGATCCCCTCGCTCTTTGCCCAGGAGGAGAAGGAGGGGCTGCTTACCTGGCCGGAGCCTCTGCCGAGCTGCGGGAGCGCCGAGTAGAAAACGCGGCACGTTTCGGGATTCTGTTCCGCGGCGATCTGCGTTCCCAGCAGCGGCTGGGGGCCAGCTCCGCGCCCATTGGTGGGCTGGTCGGGAAGCAGGCCCTCTCATTGGCCGGGGAGAGACCCTCACCTGGCTGGCAAGGTCCAGGTGCCGCCTCTTGCGCTCCAGCGGCGCTGCTTCGCTCCGGCTTCCAGGTGGCGCTGCAGCCTCCCTCGTAGGTCTCAAGTCCAGCGCCGACGCCACCCGGACGCCTGGGTTCATTGGAGCCCTGTGAGCAGCGCCGGATTGACGTATAAGCTAAACAAACTCTAGTTTAGGGCCCCGCTCTCTTGGCCCCCCCCCAAAAAAATATAAAGGGGAAAAAACCCCTGGATGAACATTTCCAAAATGTAAGATAAAAAAACAAATAAAATAAAACCTGTATCCAGCAACAGTGTTTAGTGTTGTGTCCGCTCCTAGGATGTAAGTCATGGGGGCCCTGCCTGCTAGCCTGCTCCCTAAAATATCACTTGTTTGCTCATTTCTATATATATAGGGTGCCCACATTCTGCATGGACTGGTTGCATGGCAACACGGGTAAAGGGCTTCTGATACCTATGAGGTCCATAAATTACCAAATAGCATATATTCAACACAACAAACAGCGACCATTTGTTGTTGACAAAGGACAGCTGGACATAGAAGGGGCCCCATTACCTTCAGGAGCTTAGGGCCTCATGAAACCTAAATCTAGCCCTCCCTGTGGGGGGGGAATCTAGTTCCACAAGTTTAACAGGCTGCTTGGAATTCCAGAGGGGCCGTGGGATAAGGAATGACCATAATAAAAAGAGGAGGCATCTTCCCACAGTGCAAATTCAATTAAATCCCCACCATGAGAGGTGAATTGCAGTTGATCAAAAAGCCTGTGCATTTGCGTTGAATAAAGGCAATGGCCGAAACAGGTATTTAAACCCAACCTGCACACTCCCCCCCATTATACCTCTGTGTACTGCAACGGGTTGGAGCCTTCAACCCAACAGTTCTGCAATTCTAGGCACCTGCTGGCAGAAACCAACCCTTTCATGCTTCGGATAAAGTGTCTCCTAGGCCAGGGGCTCAGTTTAGCTTTCCAAGGTCTTCAGCCCAAACCCGTAAGAGGAAGGGATGCAGGCCTAGGAACGAAGGAACTCTCTCCCAAGCCCCAAGCCCCAGCACTGGGGCCTCAGGTGCCCCTGTGTGTTTGTGTACTTATCATGTGGATCCAGTTGAAAGGCAGGTGATCCTCCAGGGCAGGCAGCCCACCCACCCACCTCCCCGTCCCAAACTCTCCCCACCCCTCCTCTGGCTAATGGCCTGTCCCAGAGACATGCTTGACCAGGAAAGCAGGAGGCTCAGATGGGGAGCAGCTGCAGGGCTGCTAAACAACACAAAAGCAAGAATCATAGGATTCTCTAGTTGGAAGGGACCCAAAGGGTCACTAGCCCACCTCCTTGCAATGCTAAGTTAATTCTCCCAAATACGTACTACAGTGGTACCTTGGTTCTCAAACATAATCCATTCCGGAAGTCTATACCCAAAACCAAAGCGTTCTACGGTAAAACCAAGGCACGTTTTCCCATAGGAAGTAATGCAAAACAGAATTATCTGCTCCAGACTTCTAAAAACCACCCCTAAAACGGAAATTTAACATGAATTTTACTATCTAACACAGGGGCAAGCACACATTCTACTTATGCAAAAACATGCTGATTCCCGGATGTGGCGGATTTGAAACTGTTATGTTATGTTTTTGTTTCGCAACTGACCTATTGAAGGGTTAACCCAGACTCCTGGTTAACTGACAGCAACATTCCATGGGAGGCGTGGCCTGCATGGGGTTTAAATGGAAAGGGGAACAGTTATGTCAGTTGGCGGTTGGGGGTTTTTTGTGGGGGAGCTTGGGTGGTTGTGGAGAAGGTAGATTTTAGAGTAGATGAAGTAGTGGATAGGTATTCTGTTATTTGATTACCAAGAACGTTACCTGTGAAATTAAGTTTGTACCAATGTTACCAGAAAGCAACCATTAAGATTCAAGCCAATAAATATCCATCTTTAAAGTGTCACATTAGTAATCGTCTATTTCATTTTCCAGCTAAGGTACCCAGGAACCCAGGTGGTGGGGAACTCTTTTAAACTGTCAAAACTTCCTTTTAGAGGAGAAAGGTTAGTTTGTGGCTGAGAGTGCACCAAGAAAGGGGGGGGGCTAAAGGAGGAGACAGGTTCTGAGTGATAATAAAGTTACCTCAGGAAGGAGGCTAGCTTTACAGTAAGGGAGGTTCTAGTGAAGGGAAACCCTTATCTGAGCGCACATAGGAACAGTCTTATTTATAGCCCCAAGTCTATATAGGTACCTGGTCACGTTTAGGCTGGAAGAGGACTCTCTTTTATTTTTGAAAACCCACAAGTGCTAGAGGGTTTAAAGAAAGGCTAGAGGGATAAGTGGGAGGTTTTATTTACCTCAGAAATCCCTGCTAGTGCTTTTAATAATTGAGAGGTCAGAGTTATAAGACGCAAAGTGAGAGGGACTTTCGTCGCACCGGACTATCTGCGGGTCGGATTTAAAAGGCAATTGGGCTGCATCTGGCCCCGGGGCCTTAGGTTGCCTACTCCTGATCTAACAAGACCATTGATCCACAAAATGAAAGCAATAAACAATGTAATGCAGTCACACAATCAATCAATCAGTAGCTGAACTGGGTTCCACAAAGTCACAAAAACAAAACAAAAAGAGCCACAAATACAAAAAACAAAATAAATAGCGAAAACAGACAGACCTCAGCATAATACTCAAATCGGAAGCGTAACACTCAAAATGGAGCATGTTCAGCTTCTGAGAAAAGTTCGCAAACTGGAACACTTCTAGGTTTGCAGTGTTTGGGTTCCAAGTTGTTTGAGTACCAAGGCGTTGGAGAACCAAGGCACCACTGTAGTTGCTGACACCTGCAGGAGGGAGAGCTGCCCTTGTGCTCAGCTCCCGCTTGTGGGTGTCCTGCGATGGGCATGGGGCTGGCCACTTTGAGAACAGGATGCTCGACTAGATGGCTATTGGCTTGATCCGGCAGGCTTGTCTCATGTTCTTAAGCCTCACAGGCCGCAAGTAGAAGGCGAGAGCCTTACCCACTTTCTCTGCCCACTCAGCCTTGCCGTCTGAAGTAACAGAGTGCTGCACCGCTTTCAAGGGTAACACAGGTGTAGAAGTTGCATCCAGACAACTCTTATCTGGCTCCAAGTGGTAACATCAGAACCCGAAGGATTGAAATAGGTCAAAATATACTTTTTATTTGACTAACTTTTGTTAACAAGTACGTAAGCTTTCCCGTTACACAGAACTCTTCAGCAAGGAAGAGGGAAGGAGGTTCCGCAGCCATAGAGAGAGAGAGCAAGGTTACTCATTAACATTAATGCAAATACTTTATGATTTAGCCACTCCCATTCCAAACCACTCTGCAATGGCTAGTAATCTTACCCTTTAAAACATCTATCAATCCTTTTTCAGCTAAATAACGTCTTACAATACAAAAACCTCACTGCTGCTGTTCTGCCTAATAGTTCTGTGCACTCCTGAAGCTTACACATCCCTGACCCCAATAAGAGACCTCTTGCACCAAGCAAGCAGCATCTCGCTCACCCCTAGGGACCCCCTAGCCTTGTTCCCTTCTCTTGGGATGTGGCGGGGAGAACACAGCAGCTCAGAATCACTGCACAAGGACAGCAGCAGGGGGAGAGCGGGAAGAAGCACAGCCGCTGTTTAACACAGGAAAACACAGGCAAGCAGCAACACCAGTCAAGGCGCCTTTGTGGCACGGAGGGTGCTGGGTGGGCAGCTCACCCCCCTCCATGGCTCATGTTAAGGGGAGAAAGGCACTCATTATAGCACACGAGGCAGAGAGAGGGTTGGGTGGATGGAGGGGGCGGCATCAGCAATGGAGAATTTCCCTTTTGTCAGTGGGATGAGGCTTCATCATTGAACTTCGGAGAGAGACAGAGAGAGGGAGGCCGGCCTCATTCCTTAGGGTAATGCCTGGAGAGGTAGACGTTCTTCCCATCGTACTCGGAGGTGGCCAGGCACTTGAGGAAGAAATGCCCGAGGTCGTGCTTGGAGATGACTCTGGAGCCGCTGGACGTGTCCACCGTCACGGTGTAGTCGCCTGTGAGCGGCTGGTCACCTGGAGGAGGAGGAAGAGAGCCCAGGTGAGCTGGCCCCAGGGAATGGAGCCTGTGAGGGATCTCCCCCCAAAGACCCCGGAGGCAACAGCGGGTACAGAAATCCCACCCACCCCCCAACGCAAATTAGGCTTAGGGAGCTGGGTATGTTTAGCCTGGAGAAGAGAAGGTTAAGGGGTGATATGATAGCCATGTTCAAATATATAAAAGGATGTCATATGGAGGAGGGAGAAAGATTGTTTTCTGCTGCTCCAGAGAAGCGGACACGGAGCCATGGATTCAAACTTCAAGAAAGAAGATTCCACCTAAACATTAGGAAGAACTTCCTGACAGTAAGAGCTGTTCGGCAGTGGAATTTGCTACCAAGGAGTGTGGTGGAGTCTCCTTCTTTGGAGGTCTTTAAGCAGAGGCTTGACAGGCATATGTCAAGAATGCTTTGATGGTGTTTCCTGCTTGGCAGGGGGTTGGACTGGATGGCCCTCGTGGTCTCTTCCAACTCTATGATTCTACGATTCTATGAAATTTTCCTTCCCCTCCTGCGCCTTCCTAGTTTCTTTGATGAATAAAAACAGGCGTGTAGTTTCAACGGTCACGGTGTTTCTTTTCATCTGTGTCCCGTGCTGCCACATTTTTCAGGGTTCCCCTGGTTTTTAAAAACATTTGGGGGTCAAGCTTCCTTGGTTGGGAACACAGAACCAGTGTGGTGCGGCGGTTAGAGTGCCAGACCAGGACCTGGGAGAGGAGGGTTCAAATCCCCCCACTCAGCCGTGAACAGAGCTCAATGGGTGACCTTGGGGGCCTCTCAGCCTCGCCTGCCTTGCAGGGTTGTTGGGGGGATTAAGTGAGATGCAAACCCCCTTGAGCTCCTTGGAGGGAACATGGCGGGATAGAAAGGGAAGAAAGAAAAGAAATGCCGATGGCCAGAGGGGTGCCTTAGACAGACACCCACCCACACCAAGGAGGAAGAGCTGCTCTCCACCTCAACACCTGGGCAGGGAAGCTGCGGAGCCCACCCTCCGACCCCCTCCCCACAGCCCAGAGACGCACCCGCGATATGGGGGGGCATGACGTAGACGCAGTCCAGCCCCGACTCCTTCAGGATCTGCTGCATCCGGATGTGGTCCTCTGTCACTGGGCGCAGCTTGGCCGGCACCTTGTCCAGGTCCCACATCAGGAAGGCTGCAAGCAAGGCCAGAAAAGGACAATGGAGAGCTGGGCGGCAGGATCAGACCCTGCAGCAAGTGCCCCCCCCGTCTCTCTCCCAGGGCGGGGGACAGAGGCCAAGGCTGCTCTCCACCCTGCACCCCCAGTCAGGGAAGGCTCAAGAGCTGCGGGGCAGAGAGGGAGAGTTTGCACCTGATCTTGGAGACCTGAGTTGAAACCCCACCTGGGCAAGAGTCATCCGCAAACGGGGAATGGAAAGAAGGGCAGAGGTGTGACTGTAAGAATTTGTAAGAGGCTTTGAAAATCTAAATTCAGGTAGGTAGCCGTGTTGGTCTGACGCAGTTGAAATAAATAAAAAAGTTTAAAAAATTGTTCAGTAGCACCTTAGAGACCAACTAAGTTTGTTCTTGGTATAAGCTTTCGTGTGCATGTGAGTATATGAAGAAGTGTGCATGCACATGAAAGCTTATACCCAGAACAAACTTAGTTGGTCTCTAAGGTGCTACTGGACATTTTAAAAAAAACCTTTTTTATTTATTTTGAAAATCTAAGTAATACTCAATGCTTTGGGAATCTTTAAGGGGATCTTAGAGACCCTAACCCAGCTGTCTCCAAACTCCATCCCCCCCCCATTGACCACTCAAACATTGGTCTTGGTGAAGATTTTTCTGCCTCTTGCAGTGTTTGCAATGTGCTGTGCTAGATGCTGGTGAACTGTATGTCTACAGACACACCACAGACCACCTAGGTGAAGGCTGTGGACTCTTGTTAGGGAACCCCAACCTTTAACACAGTCACCCCATCATATTGCGACTAAACTGCTGGCCCTGGCTCCTCTATGTATCTCATTGAAGAGTTGCAAGTTGCTGGCATCCGCCCTCGCTCTAACTATTAGGCACACTTGGCTTATCTCCTCTCTATGGCCCACTTGACCCCTGGGCTGGCGTCACAGGAAGACAATGCCAATCTGCCTTTGGGCATTTTCCCTGCAGGATGCAAGCAGAGAAAGGCGCCCCGAGATCTCCCCCTTACACAGGGGTTACGTTCCAGGCCCCACACACATAAGCAACATGCACCTACGTGGGACGAGGGTGATTTAAGAGGTATCGGAAAGACCTTTGCCTCCAGAGCACCAGAAAGGGCAGAGAGCAGCTCGTCTGAGCCCAAGGCAAGACAGCTTCCCACACAACAGCTGTTGAGTGAGGCAGTGAGACAGCACCAAGAGATCCCAGGAGCCATTTCGGAGCCCATAATTTCTTTTTTCTTTTAAACGTTTTTTCTGGACTTTTGGCTCACTGACGGCGTCTTTCCAGCTCTCTCCCACCATCTGATTTGATCAATTTCCTGTGCGGTCACATGCAAAAGTGTGGTTTTTTTTAATGTGTGTGTGGGGGTGCCTGTATTTTAAAAGATTTGGTTTTTAAAATATTGCTTTAATTCCTTTTTAACAATTGCCTTTTATACATGCTTAACTTTCTGTATCTCCTCTCTCTGGTTTTAATTTGCATAAGGTGCCAATCCAGGAAAAAGTCAGGAGATAAATAAACATCCTATTAGTATCTGTCATATTTTGGGCGCCATCTCCAACTCCTTGAAAGATTCCATCAACGGCGTCTCCGGAAAATTTTACACATCACTTGGGAAGACAGGCAAACCAATATCAGTGTACTGGAAGAAGCAAAGATCGCCCGTGTTGAAGCAATGATTCTTCAACATCAACTTCGTTGGACTGGTCATGTTGTGCAGATGCCTGATGATCATCTTCCAAAGCAACTACTGTATTCCAAAGTTATAAATGATAAGCGTAATGCTGGTGGTCAACAAAAGAGGTTTAAAGACTCTACAAGGCAAATGTAAAAAAGGTAGTATAAACACCGACAACTGGGAAACACTGGCCTGCGAGCGCTCCAGTTGGAGAACAGCCTTTACCAAAGGTGTCATGGGCTTTGAAGATGCTCGATCTCAGGACACAAGGGAGAAACATGCTAAGAGGAAGGAACGCTTGGCAAATCCACACCGTGATCAACTCTTGCCCGGAAACCAATGTCCCCACTGTGGAAGGACGTGTGGATCCAGAATTGGCCTCCACAGTCACTTGTGGACTCACTGTTCAAACAGTGTTTATGGAAGGCAATCTTACTCGGCTACGAGGGATCGCCAAAGAAGAAGAAAGATTTTGGGTGGGAACTGAACGGGACTTTCTGGAGGCCAAGCACGTGTCCTGCCATGGAGCTATCCTTCTACACACACACACACACAGCCCTGTTGGCTTAGAGACGTCCTGCCTGGAGCAGCTGACCTGAGAGACAAACCACCACTTTGCGGATGCCGTGGGATTTCATGGCCGCCACAATGTTCCGGGTTCCTTCAGACATCATGGTGGTGGGACCTGATGGGAGGGAGAGAGAAGAAGGAGAAGAATCAGCTGAGGGTTGCGGGAGGGGGCAGGGCAGGCGGGGGGAGGGAGGGGGGCAGCTTCGCTTACTGAGGTCATTGCGGGTGCCCAGGATAACGATCACGGCATCCTGCCCCTTCACGGCTCGGTCGACGTCCTCCGGGTTCAGGACGTCTCCCACCACCACCTGCGCTGGGTGGGGCTCCGGGGGCAGCCGGACCGGGTCCCGCACCAGCACCGTCACCTGGTAGCCTGGAAAGAGAGGCAGGATGAGGCCTGTGGGGTAGGAGGCAGCCAGGAAGGGGGCAGGAGGAGCCCAGGACTCCTGGCCTCCACTGTCAAGCTCTGGAGGGGCAGTGGGAAGGAAGAACAGAAGGAAAGCCGTAGAATCATAGAATTGTAGAGTTGGAAGAGACCCTGAGGATTGCCTAGTCCAGGCAGGTCCAATTCTCTAGAGACTGTGATCTACTCCCAGTATAATGAAACTGGCAGTGATCTACCCACAGGGTGGATAAAATCAATGATTTTTTTAAAAAAATAAAAAAAAAATCGGATTTTTTTATTTAAATCAGTTTTTTTTATTTAAATCAGATTTTTTTAAATAAAATGCTTTTTGAGGAAAATATATTACCATCCAAAGGTTATTCCATCATGAAATAAAGATTAGGTTTTTTTAATTATGTAGAATAAGGTTGTATATGTTTAATTTTTTTGGTAAATAAATTCCATTAATCCATTCACAATGTCATGCTCTTCCAGAGGTTTTTGTAAGATTATTGGGCAGTTTCTCTGCCTACAAGATATTATCACAGATGCTTGGTTTACTTTTGCAGTTCTCAAAACTGAATTTGACTCAGCAGAGATCACATGCCTCTTCCTCACAGCAAAAATGTTATAACATGAACAGAGTTGAGAAATAGACCTTAATCCTATTGTTCTACAAACCTATGAATACAGAAACAACCCCTTCAGTGCTAAGTTTCCAGAAGTTCAGTGAACAGAATAGAAACAACATTTTTCTGATTGTTTGGAGTGGACAGTATTTAAGTTTTTCATGTGTAGGCTGGGCTGACAGTCTAAGTTTCTTAAAATATATATATTTTGTTTTTGTTTAGCCA
Source organism: Zootoca vivipara (assembly GCF_965207765.1). Classification (NCBI taxonomy): domain Eukaryota; kingdom Metazoa; phylum Chordata; class Lepidosauria; order Squamata; family Lacertidae; genus Zootoca; species Zootoca vivipara. Next base: position 83,527,851 of record NC_142589.1, on the reverse strand, counting down.
GATTAGTTAACAAACATGGATGTTTGTTTAAACAAATAACATATGCTGTAATGTTATTGTTTCAGTTGAATAAATCTATTTAATTTGTTATTATTAATGTAATGATTATTTTTCTCCTTCCTAAGTACAACAGAAAAGTTGTCCAAATACAGTATGAATGATTAACCTATTAAACTGGGGATAAAAAAACTAATATGAAAAGTTGTTATTCTAAAAATCTTCATCTACTTGCATATTAAAGTTGTACCAGCAAGAATTAGTCTTTATGTAGAAAACTATGATTTAAATCAAGCCTTACTGACTAGTGATTTAAATCGTGATTTAAATCAGATTGATTTAAATCAAATCTACCCTGTCTACCCATTGTCAAGCTTTTTGCGGGGAGAGTTGCCCAGAGTTGCTGAGCATTTTTTGGGGAAGGATTGGCAAAACTTCTTCAGCTTCTGTGCAAGGGGGGGGGGAGGATATTCACAAAATCGCTCATGCAACAGCCTGCCGCCCTCCCTGATTCCCCCACTCTGCCCCCGCCCCTGGGAATATAAGTTTTCTCAGCTGCGGCAGCGATGCAACATAGGGCAGCAATCCATCAGGCGAACACTTTTTTTAATTGCTGCAATTGACCTGGAACACACCCGCGATCTACCTGTCGATTGCGGTCGACCAGCTGAACATGTCTGGTCTAGTCTAACTCCCTGCTAAGCAGGACTATGCAGCTGTCTCATACAGGGACTGAATCTGCAGCCTTGATGTTATCGGCACCAGACTCCATCCAACGGGAGAGTCGAGACTTCACCAGGAAGGCCTCCTTCCACCTGCCTTGCCTCACCCTCCAGTTTCCGCTTCTCAATTTGTTTTGTATTATTTTATGCACTGCTACTTGCCGTTGTTCTTATTGATTATAGTTTAGAAATTATTTACTGTAATTGTTAAAGAGTGAATTTCTGTTTAATTTTTACAAGCTGATAATATTCTATTCCAATGGGTTGTTGAATGTTACTTTATTTGATATAAGTTGCTTATTTTAAAGATAAGTTTCATTATCGCATTTTGGTATTGGATTAGATGGTTATAAGGTCTACATTCTTTGTTTTTGCAGCTTGTAAACGACCTTGGGTATTGTAAAATAGAAAGACAGTATACAAATTGTAGTGTAGTGGGTCTTCAGTGATTTCAGCTCAGTGCAAATAAGAAACAGGAGGTGAGGATCTGGCACAACATCTCTTTACTTCAAAGAACAGGTAAGAGCCAGAACGCCGGGAATGGAGAAAACTGGGGCTTGTATAGTAACAGAGAACTAGCAGGGGATACATTTTGGCGGGAACCAATGGCAAGGATTCCCTCCGGCGGAAACCAATCCGGCAGTGGATCCAAATCCTGCACTCTGAACCAGCAAATGATAGACGTTCCCGCTGGAACTTGTACATTCAAATAAACTCTGTAATACACTACAATAAACTCTATATTACAGTACATACTTGGCTGTGCTATTACTTTAATACACAACACAAATTAAAAGTGAAGTGAAATGAAATCCAGTCCTGCTGAACCAGGCCAGTGCCCCCCCCCAAGTCCAGCCTCCTGTTCTCACAGGGGGGCCCCCAGGTGCCTCTGGGACACCTCCTGCAAGCCAGGCCAGATTGAGGTTTGATGAGGCCCTCAGCTCCTGAAGGGAATGGGGCCATTTCTATGTCCAGCTGTCCCTTGCCAACAACAAATGGTCACTGTTTTTGGTGTTGAATATATGCTAGATGGTCATTTATGGACTGAATAGGTAACTCAAGCCATTTGCACATGTTGCCCTGCAATCAGTCCATGCAGAATGTCGGCACCCTATATATAGAAAGGAGCAAACCAGGGATTTTTTTTAGAGAGCAGGCTAGCAGGCGGGGCCCATGACTTACATCATAGGAGCCTACACAACACAAAACACTGTAGGTTTTATTTTATTTGTTTTTGATCTTTTGTTTTGGAAACGTTCTCCCCCTCCCTTTAATTTTTTTTTGGGCCCCCAAGAGAGTGGGGCCCTAAGCTAGAGCTTGTTTAGCTTATACGTAAATCCGGCACTGGAGGATCCTAGCAGCAGAGCCCTCTCTCCTTCCAGCAGCTGGGACTGAGAAACGCTGCAGCCTCCCCTCTGGAGGCCGAGAGCAGCCGCCCTGGCAAGGAGGAGCCCTGGGCAAGGCAGCCCCCTCCACTTCTGCCCGCCCTTAGCTGATCTCCAGTCCAAGATGCAGGGGAAAGGAAGAGGCGATTCCCCTCTTTCTCCCTCTCATTTCCCTTTTTCTGCCTTCCAGGGACCGGCTCTGCTTGTGAACTGCTCAGGCAGGAAGTTGCTCCATCCCGGGGTGTAGCATGGGGGAGTCATGTCCCCAGGCACACAATTTTTGAGGGCAAACCAGCCGCCCCCAGCCCAGTGCTCCTCTCTGCCTGCCAAGCATGGGAATAACCAGGGGGACAGCTGCTCCTCGGATAAAGTAAAACAATAGAAATACTAAACTAACTGACCAATCATATTGATCCCCCCCCCACAATCCTGACTATGCTCATGCTCCCAAGGGCCATGTTGGCCAGCCAGGTTCCCCCTGCAGGGGTTGGCAGGCAGCTCTGGATGGCCCCATTTTGCTCCGGTGGGGGTGGGGTCACTTTGGCGGCAAGGGGGGGCACCAGCCCCCCCCTGCCCGGCACCAGCCCACCCACCCTGGGCACCAGAAACTGACGCTATGCCACTTGCTCCATCCTCCATTTTGTTCCTTGCCCACTTTTCTTTAACCCTGCAGGAGAGACTGAGCTTATTTAAGGAAGAGCTATATCCTCTTTGAATCAGCAGAAGCATTTTCTCTGTCCTTCCCCTGCAGTGCTCCTTTCTCCTTTTGGCACCTGACGGCCCCCCTAGTCACGCTAAAAGCAGGAAGGCAGCAGCCGGGGATTTTGACAGACAGTCAGAAAGAGCCACAAGCCCCACCTTTAAGCTATTCGCTCCTCAAATCCCTTCTTGCTTAGCTAGAAAAACTCTGGTTGGGAATTGGTCCATAGATTGTAAAAGACAACAACAAATATTGCACCTATGCATTTAGTTTTTATATTGCTTGTGCTGTTTTTAAAGTAGTATGTCCTTATTGCTCTGCTTAGTCCTACTTTCTTGACTTTGCTATTTAACCATGCTGGCATCTTCCCCCGGGCTTGCTTCGCCCCTTCCAGCCCGCACTCTGCTCTCCAGACAGGTTTTCCCAGTTGCATTAAGGGTTTTCACCCCTCTTCCCACACACACTGCCTCTCAACTTTCTTTCAGCTAATCCTCTTATTTCTTTCCTGAGAATTTTTTTCCTTTCATCAGGCTGAATTCAACATCTTAAATCAGTATTAAATTAGGAGTCTCTGCCTCTCCTCTCCTTGGTCCCCAGGACTATTGATTGCAAAGAGCCATTGTTATGTGTATGTCAGCATTTTGGAAAGTAGCCGAGGGCAAAGGCCGAATCCTGCTGCATGTGCTGTGCCAGGCCAAAGAGGAAGGCTGGGGCCCTTGCCCCAGGGTGACCCCACAGGCTGTGCTGGTGGGGCAGCGCTTTCAAGGGGAAGTGGGAAAGAGAACAGGAAGGTGGGAGGGGAGGGCGGCAGGACAAGATCTGAACCAACAAATTCAAATCGCAAGCAAGGAAGAACTTTCTGAGGGCTGGATGACCCTCTGCCAGGGATTCCTGGCTGAGAGTCCTGCACTGCAGGTGGCTGGGCTGGTGGATCCTTGGGGGTCCCTTCCAACTCTATGATTCTATGGTCCCATGAGGGTAAGCAAGAGGATCAAGGGTTTGGAAACTAAGTCTTATTGGTGAGGAATAGTTGAGGGCTTGGGGATGTTCAGAGTGGAGAACAGAAGATGGAGGGGAGCAAGGGAGGAGCCAAACCAAGGACTCAAATGACAGGCAGGGAGATTCCGTCTCAGCATCAGGAAGAACTTTCTGACAGCAGAACAGACTCCCTCCAGAAGTGGTGGACTCTCCTTCCTCGGAGGCTTTTAAGCAGAGGTTGGGTGGCCACATGCCATTGAAGAAGAAGAGTTTGGATTTGATATCCCGCTTTATCACTACCCTAAGGAGTGTCAAAGCCGCTAACGTTCTCCTTTCCCTTCCTCCCCCACAGCAAACACTCTGTGAGGTGAGTGGGGCTGAGAGACTTCAGAGAAGTGTGACTATTAGCCCAAGGTCACCCAGCAGCTGCATGTGGAGGAACAGGAAAGATTCTGAGCCTACCGCTCTTAACCACTACACCACACTGGCTCTCATTGAGATTCCTGCATTGCGCGGGGTTGGACTAGATGACCCTGGGACCCTTCCGACTCTACCATTCTATGATTCTTGGCCCACCTGATCACCCCAAGCATTAGCTTCTCGGAGATGGATTCCTCCCCAAAATAGTTCCCACAATTGTGGCAACCCAGGCTGGCCAGAGGAGCTTCCCCTGGCTGTCCTGGCACAAGCATTGGAACTGCGGCAGCAGGACCTCTTGGCAGCCACCCAGAGGATCGAGCGGAGGGAGCCCTGGCTGAGGGTTTCTGTCAAGAGAATATCAGGTTGAGCAAGATCCGATCAAGTCCAGGCAAGGTCTCCCCACCCACCTGCTGCTGTTGTTTGGGTTGTTGCCGTGCTGCAAAGGGAGCTTCTGCAGAATCCCAAGTTATTTGGGGTCCTTTTGGGCAGTGCGGCCACTGAAGGCCAAAAGGAGCGAGGCAGTGGGGGGTGGCCCAGTTGGTCAGCCCAGGGGCCAAGGAAGGGGACTTAAACTGGACACTCTCCTGGCCCAGGACACAAGGCCTTCCCATCCAGGGTTGTCGTTGCTGCACGAAGGAGCTCAGCCTTGCCTGGAAAACAAAAGTTCGCCCGCAAAGGCCCAGGCTCCTCTTGCGGCAGGGGCCGAATGTGCTCCTCCTCCCGGCCCTCCAGTAACACCAACAGCAGCAAGTCCCACCCGTCTCCTGGCCACTCCCGATAACAACCCCACCTTCTTCTTATCTCTCAGCGCACAAGGTGGGCGGGAACAGCTGGCTGGTTAAGGGGGTGGGGAAAGAAAAGAATTCTATTAGGAATACTGGGAAGCAGTGTGGCATAGTGGTTAGTGTGTCAGACAAGGACCTGGGAGATACACCAGAGTTCAACTCCTTCCCCACTCCTACTCAGCCACGAAGCTCAACTGGCACCCAGCCCCTGCTTCTCTCAGCCTTAGCCTACCTCACAGGGTTGTTGTGGGGATTAAATGAGGGGTGGGAGGGGTGGGAGAATCCTGCACACCACACTGAGCTCTTTTGAGGAATAAGTGGGGATATAAATGCAGTAAGGAAAGGATTGAATCCTGGGGGCTTTCCCCCAGTTGCAGGAGCACAGAGTCCAAGCCACCCAGTGGGTGCGCAAGGGGCAGCGACCGCCTCCCATCTCAGCCAAGAGGGCGCTTCTCTCTCTTTCCCCGACAAAGCCTACCCTGCAGGGCTCTCGCCAGGAGGACAAAAGCGGCGCAGCAATTTGGAAATTATTAACAACAGTTGGGGAGTTTGGAGGAGCCGGTTCGCGCTCTCCGCCCCGGCGCGAGTCGGCTGCAGCTGAGCTCCAACCAGCGGGGGCCGTGGACGGCTTCTGCCCGGCCCGTGGGCGGCAGGGTCCACCCACGGGCGCCCCGTGGGGCGGCAACAGGGCCACGTCGCCAGGCTGGGGGGCTGTGCAGGCGGGACGAGGTTTCCTCTCTCCGCCGCCCTCCCCCGCCCCCCGTGGAGAGAGAGAGACATGACAGCGCCCCCCCCCCCCCCGCTCCCCGTCCTCTCACCAGCCTCGACGGCTTGCGCCAGGGTAGCCAGGCCAGTCATGCCGGTGGCGCCGAAGATGGCGATCCTTTTGCAGGCTGCGGCCATGCCGGACTCCTTCTCTTTTCGGAACCGTCGGCCGTCCGCCTCCGCCCGCCCAGCCCCGCCAGCGGCCAGCCCTTCCGCCCGGAGCTCCGCCCGGGGAGGCAGGACGGGAGAGGCCGGGGGCGGCGCGTCGCTCGCTCGCTGAGCCTGGGGGCCGGGGCTCCCTCGACGGGCGCTACGGGAGTTAAAGAAAACGGGGCTCCCTGAAACAAGCCCCCTGGCCAGCTTTCTGCCTCGGCGTTGCTCTTGTGCTTTCAGACGGCTGTCATAAGAAATGCCAAGCAAGGGGGAGAAGCCCGCCTCTCTCTCCAGATCGCATGAGCCGGTGCGCAAAGCACAGGAGCACAGCTGGAGGGGGGAAGTTGGCGACCCTCTCCTCGCCCCCAAAATGCGGGGGTGAGGAGGTGAGTGTGAGCCCCCGCGAGGGCTGCTGGGAGATCCGCCCCACCATGCAAAGCGAGCCTAGCGCCGGTGGGTGGGGCGCGTTTCGCCAGCTTGCGGGTTCCGCGCTCGTGTGAAGCGTGACAGGCGCGGCTCGCTGGGCTTGGCGCCGGCCTCTCGGCAGCGGGGCGGCGGGCACGCCCTCCTCCACTGCCCCCTTCTCCCAAAAGGGACTCCCGGGCTCCCTTGTCGTAAACCACTCCGGCAAAGACCCCCAGCAGCCTCCTCCTCCTACCGACGACCCTCCGGTACCTGCCTCTCGGCCAGTGCCGGTGCGAAGCAGCCCTAGACGAGGAGAATCCCCGGCTGAATCAGACACTCAGCCCTCCCCACCGGCCCTCTCTTCATCAAAGACCCCCTTCTCCGCCCCCCCACTCTTTGCAGCGCGCGGCTCCAGGAGGAGGGGCCGCGATGCTCGCCGGTGCCCGGGCAGAGGGAGTGGGAGCCGCTCGGCCGGCGAGCCGAAGGACGGGCCCAAGGTGACCGCTCGCTCGGGCGCGCCCTTCTCGCCGCCGCCTGGGCCCCCAGCCCGGCGCGCCCTTCTTTGTGCCTTGGTCCCCCCGGGGCCGCTTCAGGTGGGGCCGGCCGGGCGCGCGCGCCCCCCGCGAGCATCTTTGGGTCCGCGCCCGCGTGCGCGCCTGTCTCCCTGCCTGCCTTCCTGGAAAGCGCTCCGGGCAGCGGCGGGGCGAGGCGGGCGGGCGCGGGACCGGGCCGGAGCGGAGCCCCGGGATTGGCTGCGGCGGCAGCGGATGATGCTGCGGGGCTGCGCCGGGGGCCTCCGCCGCCGGCCTCCGCCCGCCTCCTGCAGCCACTGAGCATCGCCGCCGTCGCCACAACCGGGCACCGGGCGCGGCAGGGCCGTGGGACGCTTCTCCGCGGCGTCGGGGCACCCTAGGGAGGTAAGTCGCGGGGGGCCCTAGTCATGCAAAGCGCTTCCATGCGAAGGGGATCCAGAAAGGGAGTTAGACACCCGACCCCCCCGCCACCCCAAAATCGCTCTGTTTCGGTGGGTGGTGGGGCTGGCCGGCTCTATACAGTATTTGGCGCTGGCCTTATCTTTGGGGACGGAGTGGGGTCTGGTCCTCCGTTTGGGGCCGAGAAGGGTCTTGGGGTGATGGTTTTGGTCTGCCCGAGGGAGGGCAGGGGCTGCAGGCTCTCTCCCCCCCACACATCCCGCCCCCCAGTTTTCTGCTCCCGGCGGCGGAGGAGAGGCCCTCCCGGCTGGACCAGCGCGTGCTTGGCGGCATGTCCGCGCGCCTCGGAAAGGCACCGGCGTCCCCAAAAAACTGTGGCCGCGAAAGGTCAGCGGACACCTCTCCCTCCCTGCCAGATAGAAGGGCAAAGCCGGAGGAGAAGGGCCTGCTCAGTCCTTGCCCCCCCCCGGCCCCAGCCCAGCAGGATCGGCGCCCAGAAGCACCTGCAGTTCTCGGGTCAGTGCCCAAAGATGGTGCTGGGATGGAGGTGCGTCTGCAGCGCTGCGGAAGGGGGGAAAACAAGCTGCTCTTGCCACCCCCTCTTCTCTGTGGCTCTGCCCGCCCTTTCTAGGGATTGTTCCTGCCCCCCGGATCCTCCAAGAAGCCCAAGCCCCACTGGGGGGGGGGCTCCTCTGCTGCGATCCTGGGTGGCTCCCCAAGGGTCGTGCAAGAGGATCGTGGGTCAGCCCTCCCTCTTGGGCCCAGACAATTTTGAGACTTCAGCGTTTTAAAAAGCTGAGCTTGAAGTTCCTGAAAATAGCAGTGCTTAGAAGCTGGGCTCTCTATTATTCTGGAAATATATGGGGTTTTAAAATAGCTAAATGGGTGAGCAGGCTGCATCCTACCCGCCAAATTCCCACAGGGATGATGTGGTTGGCCACTGTGAGTACAGGATCCTGGAGTAATGGGCCTGATCCAGCAGCCAGGCTTTTCTCCTCTTGGGCGGAGCCAGGATTTTGGTTGGGGGGGGGAGGACTTTGTTGGGCAGAACCAACATGATTGGTCATTCAATTTAAGTATGGTACTGGTATTTCTGTTGTTTTACTTGATGGGGAGAGCTGCCTCCCCCTTGGCTATGCCAATACTTTTCCAGTTCTTACAATTACTTACTTGCATCAACTGTTAGATAAGTTATTAACTGAAGTCAACACAATTAGATCTGGACTTTGGTCAACCTGGGGGGGGGGCCCTCCAGATTCTTTGGACTACAATTCCCATCAGCCCCAGCCAGTCAGGTCCTGCATGATGGGAGTTGTAGTCCAAAGCATCTTGGGTCTGCTTGAAGGCTGGCCAGGCCCTTTTCCCTTCACCCAAGGTGCCTGGAGCTGTTAAAATTGGCTGTTCGATGGGCAATTGTAGTGTGTGTGTGTGTGTGTGTGTGATATGGTAATACAATACAATACAGTATAATATGAAAAAAGAGCTTAGAGGTTTACTGTACAATCAAGCAGTATGCCATCTACAATCAAGCAGTACTGTACACAGTATAGAAATTTTGCTAATTAAGTAATAATTGGCAGCATGACTGTGAGTCCTGAGACAAATTACGATTCTTTATGACTTTAGACGAGCTTCAGACTGGTCTACCTTGCAGAGCTATTGTGAAAGCCTCTCTCTGCCATGCTCCCCCCTTGCCTCCCTCCCAATGCCTTCTCCTCCTGCCTCCTGGACATGCCTCTAGATCCCAGTTGCTGGAAACTGTGGGAGGGAAGAGGGGTTTTGTGCATGGATCCTGCTTGCAGGTTTCTGGCCAGCCACTGTGAGAAGAGGTTGCTGGACTAGGTGGGCCACTGGCCAGAGTCATCACTGTTGCCTTTGAGGCTTCCCTTATGTTGGACACAGTATTCCAGGTGTGGTCTGGCTAAGGTAGAATAGAGTGGGACTCTTACTTCCCTTGATCTGGACACTAGACTTCTGTTGTTGCAGCCTAGAATAGTGTTACCCTTTTTTTTTTGCTGCTGCTGCATCACACTGTGGACTCATGTTCAGCTTGTGGTCCACCAAGACCCAGAGATCCTTTTCACATGTCCTTCTAGTAAGCCAGGTGTCCCCCATACTATATTTGTGCATCTGGTTCTTCCTGCCTAACTGCAGAACTTGACATTTGTCCCTATGGAAATTCATTTTGTTAGCTTGCACCCAGTTCTCCAATCTGTTAAGGTCATTCTGTCTTCTGCGGCATTAGCTACCCCTCCCAGTTTGGTGTCACCTGCAAATTTGATGAGCACCCCCTCAGTTCCTTCATCCAAGTCATTCATAAAGGCGTTGAACAACAACAGGCCCAGGACAGAACCCTGCAGCAGCACCCCACTTGTCACTTTCCCCCAGGATGACGAGGAACCATTAATGAGTCCTCTTTGGGTTCAGTCAGTCAACCAGCTACAAAATCCACCTAACAGTTACCTCATTCACCCCACATTTTACCATCTTCCTCATGGGGGACTTTGTCAAAAGCCTTACCGAAATCAATATACACTATGTCCACAGCATTTCCCTGATCCAAAAAAGAGAGAGATTGGTTTGGCATGACTTATTTTTGAGAAACCCATGCTGGGTCTTAGTAATCACAGCATCCTTTTCTAAATGCTCACAGACCAACCGTTGTATTATCTGTTCTTGGACCTTCCCTGGTATAGATATCAAGCTCACTGGTCGGTAGTTACCTGGGTCTTCCTCCCCCCCCCTTTTAAGATGGGGACAACCTTTGCCCGCCTCCAGTCTGTAGGGACCTCACCTATTCTCCAAGAATTCTCAAAGATCATAGACAAAGGCTCTGAAATCAAGCTCCTTGGATGCAGATCATCAGGCCTTGGAGATTTGAATTCATTGGGGTCACGAAGAGTCAGACGTGACTAAATGACTAAACAACAACAAACAAGTATCTAGGTGTTCCCTTACTATCTATTTTCCTATCTTGGGCTGCAGCTCCCTCCTTACAATATTTATTCTGTTATCACCAGGTTGGGCAACGCTTTCTTTTTGGGTGAAGACAGAGGCAAAGTAGGTGTTGAGGAGTTCCGCCTTTTCTCTGTCACCCAAGAGCATTTCTCAGTCTTCCCCACACAGAGGACCTACCACTTGCCTGTTCTTCCTCTTACTTCGGACATAGCGAAGAAAACTTTATTATTATTTTTTACCTCTCTTGTAAGCCTGGGCTTATTCTAAGCTTTAGCCAGCCTGACCTTCCCTCTGCAACTCGTGAATATTCCTCCTTTGTGATTTCCCCTTTCTTCCATTTCTTATACATGCCCTTCTTCAGGGCTGTCTTTAGCAGGTGCGGCGCTGGGGTGCAAATTTCTGCCCAGTCTTCCTAAATTACCATGGATAGTGTTGGGGTGGCCATACTTGCGCACTGCCAGCCATATGGTTGGCCGGGTGCAGCTTCCATCCTAAGCCTTTGCGGGGATCACTCTCCTCCCGAGGAGGCTTGGGAGGGAAGCTGCTCGTCTGCCAGCCTTATGGTTGGTGGGGCACAGTTGTCAGGCGTCCAGGGAAAGGGAAGGCTGTTGGCAAAGCCGCCCAGCTCCCTCACCTGCTGGGGTGCCCCTGAGAGGCCGGCGCCCTGGCGCGATGCACCACTAAGCCCTATGGGAAAGACGGCTCTGCCTTTCTTAACTCTCAGCTCATCTGTAAGCTCCTTATGCAGCCGCACTGGTTTCCTTAGATGCCTCCCAGTTTTCTTCCTTCCTTTTCTTCCTTCGGATTCCTGGGTGCCCCCCATGAAATATCCCACTCCGTCTCTTCTGGGGTTCCCCTGCCTTCTCTCCACCTGGGCGTTGGCTCCTGGCCAGTGATGCAGACTGTCCAGCCTCCTCCCTCACCTTGGGAGCCAAATGGGCTGGGGAAGGGGATGGGGCAACCCGGATCCCGACTTGCCAGGAGGGCGAGGCAGAAAGCAGGCCTTCTCAGCCCAAAGCAAGGGAGTGGGAAGGGGGTTCCTTGCAGACAGCACTCCACGTTAAAGAACCAGCCCTGCAGAACCCTTGGAAAATAGTAACGGGCTACTGTCTGCTTTCTAGGGCAAAAGCTCCCCCTCCTCATTTCATTTCTTCTATTTCTATGCTGGTTTTCATTCAAACAAATCCCAAAGCGACTTACAAATAACCAGAACAGAACATCACAGCTATTGTGTGCATCATATTATATGATTAACGAATCATCCATAAAACCAGGGCTTTTTTTCAGCCGAAACTCCCCGTTCCAGCACCTCCCCTGCCGTTGCTATTCTAAGAGAACAAGGGAGGTGTTCATGGTGAGTTCTGGTTCCTCTTTTTCTAGAAAAATAGTCCTGCATAAAACATAATATATAAAACAGTATTTAAAAAAACAACAACTAAAAGTTAAGCGAAATCCTATTATGTTCGCATACTCCTCTCTCTTAGAACTCTTCCACCCGCTTCAGTTTCTCCAGTTCATTTAAATAAACCCATCCAGGGTCCAAGGGGGAAATAACTTACAGCAGGCATAGGCAAACTCAGCCCTCCCGATGTTTTGGGACTACAATTCCCATCATCCCTGACCACTGCTGCTAGCTAGGGATCATGGGAGTTGTAGGCCAAAAACATCTGGAGGGCTGACTGTCCTCCAGTTTGCCTATGCCTGACCTACAGCAACAGAGCAATACTTTAGCTCAGTGTTTCCCAACCTTGTGCCTCCAGCTGTTTCCGGACTACAATTCCCATCATTCCTGACCACTGCTCCTGCTAGCTAGGGATCATGGGAGTTGTAGGCCAAAAACACCTGGAGGCACAAGGTTGGGAAACACTGCTTTAGCTATAAAGCAGGATTTATGTCTCATGGGGTGCTGGGAGGAGCTGCTGCTTTGTACAGAGTTAGGCCCTTGAGGCTCCATCTGGCTCACTGTTGCTTACACTGACTGGCAGCAGCTGTCTGGCCTTTCAAAACTGTCCTCTCCTTGACTCTCAAACTCTGCCTCCTTCAAAACTCTGCCTTTGCATTGCGTCCTCTCAGTTGGTCTTCTGTGCCATCTCCGCAGGAGGGCTGGCCGGGGCTCCAGGCGCCCATGAGGTCCTTCTGCGCAGATCCGTAAAGGAGCCTTCCTCCCGGCGCCAGGGGCAAGATGGCAAATGTCACGCCAGCCAAGCTGGACAACCTGGAGGCGCAGCAGCAGCAGCAGCAGCAGAATAACAACACCCGGTGGGAGAGCACTGAACACCACCACCACCACCGGCCCTGGGATGAGGCCACGGCCACGGCCAAACTCTTTGAGTGCTCGCGGATCAAGGCCTTGGCCGGTACGTCTTGCGTGGTTCTTGCCGGCCTGCAAGGATATAAACGGTTGGACAAGGGGAGGCTGAATTGCAGGTGGCAGGCACAACATGGGTGAGCTTGGTTGGGATTTCAGACGCCCAGGGTTGGAAGGGACCCCCAGTGGACATCTAGTCCAACCCCCAGCAATGCAGGATGTGCCAGAGCACAGGGATGTGGTCTGACCCCCCCCTCCCCCCAAGATCCCGCAGGATTGCTCAATAAGAGACGGAGGCACAATTGCAGGGAGCAAGGAGGCCAGCTTTGTCGGAGTCAGGGGTACTAAAAAAACTGCTTAGCCCCACCCCCCACCCCCCAGTTCCCTAAACTCGTCGCCAGTGACCGCTTCCCTACCCTGCAAAGCGCATTATTCAGAATAGCGCCTCGCACAACCCGCTAAGGAAGATAACAGCGTGGTGAAATTCAAAATGGGAGCGATTAATTGCACATTAATTCCAAATCCAATAAAGTCTGCTTAATTAATTCCGCAAGATGCGTTCCCGATCTAGCACGCCAACGGGGCTGGCAGCTGAATCTGACTTTGGTACTGACGATGGGACAGTGCCCCCTTTGCTTGGGGGGGGGGGCAGCAGGCTAGCTTGCCTGGGGGGGGTGGAGGGAGAGCAGAATCTCGAGGATTCTTGGCGATTCCCCCAGTGCCAAAGGGTCTGTCTGTCCCTCCCGTCTCCCCGGCAGCCTCTGAATAGTGAGAGGCTCCTGCCCCCCCTGCCCAGCCTTATTCTGCCAACCCTGAGCCCCTCTGGCACCCAGAAGCCCCCCTCTCCCCCGCTTTGAAAATTGCTTGTGGGGCTCATATCAAAGACAGCCGCAGAATAGCTGGTGGAAGAATAAATAGGGAGGAGAGCTGGGTTCCACCCAGTTCAGCCTTGTCTACACTGACTGGTAGCAGTAATGCACATGGCGGCAGTTTCCTTCATCAATGAGAAGCTGCCTGCCTGCCTGGGAGGGTGGGAGGGGCCAGACAGACAGCCGAGTCAGCTGTCAATTTGCCGGGTCAGTTCATCTGTGAAGCTGGGGGGGGGGGAAGGGGGCTCTCTCTAGGAGAGGCAAGGGGGCTTAAGCTCACTTTGCTGGTGGCGCTGGGTTAGAAATCGGCCCCAGCATATCATTGGAGACAGACCCTTGCTGGAGTCTCCCTCATTGCCTGGGGTTGGGCTAGATGACCGCTTGGGGTCCCTTCCAAGTTCTTATTTTTATTTTTATTTACACGTTTAAAATTACACAAATCAAACACACTTTTCTGTTATGAAAGAAAAGAAGGAGAAAAAATAGAAGAAAAAATAGAAAATAAAGTTAAATGAAAAATCTCATTAAAGACATACAGTTTTTTAAGAAATACAAACCATCATCGACATTATTATAAACATATATTTCCAGTAAGAGCTCCTTTTATCTTCACCTTATCAATTTCTCCTCACTACTCTTATTTTCTTACCTATGCCTAATCTCTGGTTTTATTCCCTGACTTGTTAATGACTTCCTTCCACTTCTATGCCATGGGTAGGCAAACTAAGGCCCGGGGGCCGTTTCCGGCCCAATCGCCTTCTCAATCTGGCCCACAGACAGTCTGGGAATCAGCGTGTTTTTACATGAGTAGAATGTGTCCTTTTATTTAAAATGCATCTCTGGGTTACTTGTGGGGCATAGGAATTCGTTCACCCCCCCATATAGTCCAGCCCCCCACAAGGTCTGAGGGACATGGACCAGCCCCCTGCTGAAAACGTTTGTTGACCCCTTGTATGAAGTTCATAATTTCTCATTTCTAAAATTTCCTGCCTCTGTTCTTGTTCTACGAAAGACCATTCTCTTAACTCTGTGGGATTTAGTGTATGCTCAACCACGAGTCATTGTTGGAAATGTATTTCATCATGTTATTTTTAAAAACACCCCATTCTAAAACATCCCATCCCATTTTAAAAACACCCCAATGATTTCTGATGGATTCTGTTGGTTTTGCTAGTCCAAGATATTCACATCGCTGTTTTGACTCGGGTCCCTTCCCAGTTCTATGGCTCTGCAGCCGGCAAAGCGGGTGGTCTCCGGGCAGAGTCCTCTGGGTGATCTTGGGGTGGGTGCCCTGGTGGGCAAAGGGAGGGGACTGGGGGTACCCTGGGGGGCTCCGCCTACTCAGCTTGACCCCCCTCTTCCTGCCAGACGAGCGTGACGCTGTGCAGAAGAAGACCTTCACCAAATGGGTGAACTCGCACCTGAGCCAGGCCTCCTGCCGCATCAGCGATCTCTACACCGACCTGCGGGACGGATTCATGCTGACCAAGCTGCTGGAGGTGCTCTCCGGGGAGCAGCTGGTGAGGAGGGGCTTTGGGGCGAGAGGAGGCTAGGAGTGTCTTGGGGGGGGGCTTCGAAAGAGGAAAACATGGGCCCAGACCTGTGGATTTCTGTGTTGCGCTGATGAACGCACTCTGCACATGGTCAGGGGCGTTTCCTTCTTCACTCCGACGCCACTGGCTCCAGGATTTCTGAGGTTTTGCTCTGGGGGGGGGGCAGGAGAAGGGCCTGATGCGAGATGCATTTGCAATACAGAATGCACTCTGCAGATGGTCAGGGGCGTTTCCCTCTTTGCTCTAACCAGGTCTGGAGTTTCTGGCGTTCAGAGCAGGCTCTGGGGTTTTGCTCCGTGGGGGGGGGGAGAGAAGGACACAATGTGGGATGCGTTCTGTGTTACAAAAGAGAGTGCACTCTGCACATGGTCAGAGAATACCCTCCTTTGCTCTCACACCGCCGGCCTCAGAGTTTCTGGCCTTCGGAGCAGATTCTGAGGTTGAGTTCTGTGAGGGGAGGAGAAGGGCCTGAGGTGGGGTGTGTGTGGCTTTCGGGGGGGGGAAGAGAGTCTCTCCCACACACACCTGTCTGCTTCCGCCCCCGTCAGCCCAAGCCCACCCGTGGCAGGATGCGAATCCACTCCCTGGAGAATGTGGACAAGGCCCTGCAGTTCCTGAAGGAGCAGCGCGTCCACCTGGAGAACGTGGGCTCCCACGACATCGTGGATGGAAACCACCGCCTGACTCTTGGCCTCATCTGGACCATTATTCTGCGCTTCCAGGTAGGGCCCGGGGGGGGGCGAAGACCCCCGCCCATAGCTGCCAAGTCTCCCATTTTTCACAGGAAACCCCCGTATTTAAACCCGTTTCCCGCTGTTATCCCGAATAGAGAAAAATCCCGTAAATCCCCCGGATTTCCTACCTGCCAGGGAGGCTCCTTCTGCGCATGTCTGGACATGCGGAGAACCGATTTCGGGTGCCGCTCTGCCCATATCTGGGCACCGGAAGTTGCTTCTTCACATGTCCAGACATGTGTAGAAGCGACTTCTGGTACGACAATGCTGCTGATCCCGGATTTTTCTTACCGGGAGTTGGCGGGTATGCCCCTGCCGCACATCTGGGGCTCTGTGGGGCTCTAGGGCTTCCTGTTGGCCGCTGAGAGTGCGAATTGTGGCTGTTGGAACACACTACAGTGGCACCTTGGTTCTCAAACGCCGAAAACCCGGAAGGAAGTGTTCCGGTTTTCGAACATTTTTTGGAAGCTGAACGTCCGATGTGACTGTCGGCCATTGTTTCCGGGGCGCCTGCACCAATCAGAAGCTGCGCCTTGGTTTCCAAACATTT